>NC_073354.2:20299062-20613125 GCF_027580225.2 Misgurnus anguillicaudatus
TGGATATAGTGGCGTGTTCTCAATGACAGCTTTCCTAAAATTATATCTTCTTATATTCCGAAAATAGGAAATATCCCAATAAACCATCTCGCTTTACAGTACAGCAATGTATCACAAAAGATCGTATCGCAATACGCATCTTTCTTGCCGATACACAGCCCTAGTTAGGATTGGGTACCCGAATGCTACACCAATGATTAATCATTAATTTCTTGTTGACCCAATTTTCCCAAACAACATTTCACGGCAATCTTAATTCTTCCAAAACTAAGCACACGTCAAAATTGCTGTTAAGTTTGTAAACGCTGTTAATATTGTTAATTTTCAACAGGCACCTTGTATATAACAATTTGTGTCAAGTTGTTCCCTCTAAAGGTTCACTATATACTAGGGCTGTGACGGTTATGAAATTTGGCTGACGGTTAATTGCCTAAAAAAAAATGCGACGATTTTGGCGATTAATTGCCTGGTTTATTGCTTTGAAATTTAATTCTTACATTTTTTGTTTGTTCATGAAATAATTGTCACACATTGTTGTGATTATTTGAATTAAATATTTTGCAAGGTTTAC
Source organism: Misgurnus anguillicaudatus (assembly GCF_027580225.2). Taxonomy (NCBI): domain Eukaryota; kingdom Metazoa; phylum Chordata; class Actinopteri; order Cypriniformes; family Cobitidae; genus Misgurnus; species Misgurnus anguillicaudatus. The sequence goes on from NC_073354.2 coordinate 20,299,634, forward strand.
CTTGCAGTAAAAATTAATACACATTAATACACAATAATTAATACACAAAAGACAATAAAAATAAACTGACTAGGGATGCATATCAATTAATTGCAATTAATCTATAGCAGAATAAAAGTTTTTGGTTACATCATATATGTGTGTGAACTGTGTATAATAATTATGTATATATAAATATGTACACATGCATGTATATATATATATATATATATATATATATATATATATATATATATATATATATATATATATATATATATATATATATATATATATATATATATATATATATATATATATATATATATATATATATATATATATATGAAGAGTTTGGTTCCAAAACGCAATAAACGCCATTTTTGAAAAAAATGAGTTACTGCCAAAATCAGTATTATATCAGGTCAGTAGTTAAAAGTAAATTCTTAATTTTACGCAAAATCCAATATCCGCCGTGTTATTCTGTCATCTTTTCTCCCTTTTTTCCCAAAATGCGATAAACGCCACTCCCCCCTTTTTTACAGAACGCAATAAATCCATTTCTGAAATTACAGCCCACCAGTCACGCAATGTAAACAAGCAATGGCGGCGCGCTGAGGACACGGAGTCCTAGTTTTCCTCATCTACTTTGTACTTCGTGATCAACAAACAAAACAAAATAATACTTTAATTGCATTGATAAAACTGTGATGGTTTTCTGTGACGGGAAAGAAACGTAAGCCATCAACATCTAATAATTTCCGCGAGAGGCACTCGGGTGCTTGTTCTCCCGACAGCATCAAGCTTCTCATGCTAACACATTGACCCCAGGGGATCTTATTAAAAACTTTACATTATTTTACTCAAAGTCAACGAAAATCGAGCAGGACCAAAACATTTTACAGATGATCGCAGTGAAAAATGTAAAGAGACGACGTCAAGTAACCGCAGCAATGACAGTGTTCTTAATATAACAAAGTAAGTGTTTTGGTTAATGCCATTAATGTTTATTTTTTTAGTCATTGTATACCACTAGTCAACTAAATAAATATAAAATGGTAAAGATGAATGCACATTTATACATTGATTTAATAGATTTATAGCATTTTAAAATAAAAAACTGTCATGGATTTATTGCATTTTGTGGAAAAAATAATTTGTTTTTATAATAAATCTTGAAAATCAAGTTATGGATTTGAATTTTTTATGTTTTTATAACCTAAAGATGCTATGTGAAAGTTTGTAACAGAAAATAGTGGTTTTCATCTTGTCACTTTCTTGGTATAGAAAACACGTTTTTACCGAAATTTGTCAAAATGGATTTATTGCGTTTTGGAACCAAACTCTTCATATATAATATAAAGAATATAAATTATACATAAATATACAAATTTATATACACATGTAAACATTGCTTAAATATATACATGTATGTGTGTGCATTTATCTATACAAAGTTATTATACACAGTACATACACATATATGATGTAAACAAAAACTTTTATTCTGCTATAGATTAATCGCGATTAATTGATATGCATCCCTAAAACTAACTATACCAGAACAGGTCATATTAGTACTGGACCACATGTCTGGAGTGGCTGCAAAAAAATAAATTCCTTACAGATCCTTAAGAATAGCATCCTTCACTTCCCTAAATCTGGAATTGCTGTTTTGGAAATGTAGTTTACTTGGCAGTTCATACTACTTATCAAAGTTTCGCATTTTAATAAAATGCTGTTTTTGTCCACTGTCGTGTTACACTGTCAGTTAAGGAGCACCATCACGGTCTCGTTTTTAAAGTCGCTGCAGCTCCCCCTTGTGTTTTTTAAAGATATGTGCAATCATTGCGGTGATCTGAAATCATCACGATGAGGTCAAACAATCGCAATGAGATGATTATTTATTCATTGTGAGAGTCCTACTATATTAGGGCTGTGCAAAAATATCGATCCAGCTTACCATCGTGATCATTCTTCCACAATTTTTTTTTTACATTTTCCTTTAAAAAGAAAAAGTATTGCAATGTATCGCAACATGCAACGTATTGCATCGTATCGTGATACATTGTATCATGCCCATGTATCGTGATATGTATTGTATGTATTGTGTTAAGCCCAGCCCTATACTATACACCACATTATATAACACAATATAAAAATCTCAAATTTTGTAATCTCAGTCTAAACCGTCAGGTCAGAAATAAAGTTTTTCTTTTATAATTTGTGCCATTATAAAACTCACTAAAATATAGTGATAAAATAATATACACATCAAGATAAAATACAAAATGCGGTTTAAATACCCTAAACATAGTATACAAACTAATAACATATTGTTATGCCTTCTTCATGTGAAATGTAGGGCTGCACGGTTTTGACAAAAATCATAATTGACGATTATTCACCTTGATATTGAAATTGCAATTATTATTATTATTATTATTATTATTGATTAATAAACTTTGTTTTATAACTTTCTGTGATGCATGGTCAATTCTAAACATCCAAAACTAAATAAATTATGTCAATAATAAGTAAAGTTATGTTGTTAGTAAAAAATCCAAAACGGACACGTCAACTTTAAAATCTCTGATCCTCCACTATATTTGGTGCCCAAACATACCGCCGAAACGCAGAAATGAGCACAAATGGACAGCTGTAATTAAGTCTTTTGGCGACAATGTAACTGCTTCACCCGTACTTGTAAATTGTAGTCCCAATTAGTTTTTTGATTAATTGTGCAGCCCTAGTGTAATGTTAGCTTTTATGCCTCATGAGTTGACTTGAGTTATTGCTAAACACACTTGACATCATGCTGATGCCTACATGATTACAATGTATGTGCACAATGAATAAATACACACCAGAAACTGACTACACTGTCTGCATAAACGGATCTGATTACATCCCATGCAAAAGTGAATTGCGTGCAGTGTGAACGAGAGCCTTCCGCTCTATGCTGTGGTCCAACATGCAAATAGCATTAACTTTCTAACTAACTAACTTTTCCAAAAACCCTAAGTGAAGTGCATTACTCTTTCCACATCTGGATGCCTGAAACTTTTGTACACAATGACGTCAGGGCTAACCTTCGGCCCCCCGAGGCCCGGAATGCCGTGTGGTACGCTTCCTCTGTCCCCGAGGTATGTTTTGACTATTGCCTGCTAAGTTTTGGGAGTCTTCTCTGGGAATCAGTCAAACTTCCGTCTGCTGCTCTCTCGTTTCCTTTCAGCACAATGACGACCCTATTACAACTTCATCTAAACATTATCACAACCACGTCTTGTTATCCGTCCCCATGACTGTCAATCACACACACAGTGCTAAGAATAGCTCTTCTGTTTGACACAAGACCAGTGACCCGGGACGGCTCCTACACACATACACGGCTTAAAACAGCATCTCCACTTTCTGTCACTGACCTCTGATGTCATTCATATTTAAAACACATACACAAACTTGTGCACTTTTGTTATGAAGTATAAAACGTTAATAAAAGTCTTTTAATGACAAAAAAATATTCAAAAGACCCACAAATTATTAATTATGTCCATTATTAGCATAAGACATAAAATGTATTACATAATGGGGCGGTTTCCCGGACAGGGTTTAGGTTAATCCAGGATAGGCTTATTAATATTAGGTAATTTAAGAAGTTTTTACAAACATACCTTACATAAAACACTACAGGTATGCATCTTAAGACAAAACAATATCAACGAAATATGTTACACAGGACAAGACCTTTTTAAATTAAAGCAGCTCAAACATGCATTGTAGTCTGGAACTAGGATAAGCCCTGTCCAGAAAACCGCCCCTATGTATGTAATTTAGGAGATGAATTAAGGTAGGAATCATATATGATAATACATGAAATGTTTCGTCTTAATACATTAGATGGCATGCCAGCAGTCAATACTTAATCCCCCAACTTTTATTTTACCCATAAATTTGGCAAAAGCTTCAAATCCATAATAAAGTTGAACCAGGCACCTCAAGAGAAATGTAGACTTAGTAAAAGCATTCAGTGAAGGTCAAAATGAATGAAGAGAGGGTTTGAGGTGAAAAAATAATATACTGCAATCACAGACATTCCTATCCGGAAAGGATCCGATTTCGCGAAGACGACTGAGTTAGCCAAAAAATGGCAGGCAATGTTCGGCGTAATTGTTAAGGAGGTTGTGCGAGAAAAACACAGATGTGGTTAATTTGGATAAGACTACAATCCGAATATATGTACTACATGGTATGTACAGTATATACATACAGTATGCAAGTACAGCCTATATATGTATATCTGTGAAACGCAAATTTATCTCTAAAAGAAAGCAAAATCCTGATGGACACATTTTAGTCAAATATATTTTGTGAATGCTGCATTACTGCTGGTTATTTGTGCATGTGTCTTCGTATTAACTTATCAAGCACTCTTACCTGCTAGGGCGTCCTGAGCCTCAAAAAAAGTACTGAGTCCTCCCTTCACATACGCCAGACTTCCCTCATTCTTCTTGCTGGCCTGCTTCTTCAGATTGCCAACACCCACACGCAGCTGCTCAAAACTACAGCAACGGACACAACATACCCCCCAAACACTTAACATTCAGCATTTACAGGACTGATGGATGAGGTGGATAAACAGCTGGATGGGCTGACCTGGTTGAAGAATGGTTATCGATGAGATACCAGGTGGCGGAGAAGTTCTCGCTGGTGAAATCTCCAGTCATGCCAGGAAACATGTTCTCCAGATCCTTTAGAGGAACCTTACCTCTGAAAAAGAGAAGATAGGGTAACAGATGATCTGCCACCATGGCAGACCATGGCAGAGATCCCAAACCATACGTCAGACCATAGACAAAAAACAGAGCAAACAGAGTGCAAACCAGATTTATCTTGATATAAACAGCATTATGTAAGCCAGATCACTGTGTCTTGGCAGAGATGTGGCAAAAAGAATAAACTGATGGCTACTCATATACTCATCCATCCATTTATTTCTTATATCTTTCTTACTCTATATATATATTTAGATACATATACAGTATATGAATTGGATATAGATTAGGGAAGGTCAAGGAAAGGAAGAGTTTCACTTCCCATGCAAGGAAATGGTGTACTGATGACATCACGCAGGTAGGAGTCATACGCATACACAGACATACGCACAATGGGCTGTTTCTACTTTCTGCTGAACCTCCTTCCTTATAAACAGAGCAGTCCACTTCTATAAACACCCAGCAGTGTTTTTTGGGTGAAGTGTGAGGAAATCTGTGCACGTTTAATCAGACTATCACAAATGAAGCACACATGTGTGAGTCGGGGTACAGTTGAACTCATTTTGTGTCCCCGCGATTTGCGATTAGCTGTCGGCATAAATCTAATTTAATTGCGCATGTTAGCGGCGCATGAATACTTGATAAGTTCACGAGGGGATAACACAAACTGGATTGTGAAAGTGTTTGTTTTTTACTTGTCTATTTCGATGCCCAAAGGGTTGGCTGGCCTCAGCGAAAGAGGAGAGATTCCTTTGTTCCGATCAGTTCTCATGTCATAGTAATTTAACTCATCAACCCAGACCGCAGACTGATCCAGAATGCCTAAACACACAAAAGCGAACACACTCATTGGTTGAGCACATACTAAAATCCATGGGGTTCTTCAAAGAGCATGTGTATACATTTACAGACAATAATCAAAGGATGTGGTTTGTAACATACATCAAGTCTGTATACGCAAGTTGTGTGCATGTCTCACCAATTCTCTCGGGCTTCAGCACTTTAAAGGAGACCGTGGATGTTCCTCTGCCTCCGCTCCTGGTGGTGACCACAATCTCACCCTTGTCGTCTTTAGCGGGACCCACCCGACACACAATCTTGCTGGCGGACATCCATTCTGCCGTCAGCAAACAGTTATGACCGCAGATGGACAAGCCTGCAAAGGAAGGCAGAGATAAACAGAAAGCAAAAGTTTAGCCGACCTTTAGATGTTTTGCACATGGTTCACACCTATAGTAAGCGGCAAACTCTAAAGTATATTAGCTTTGGGTTTAAATGAAACAAGGGTGGGTAAATAATGACAAAGTTTTACATTTCGGGATAACTATCCCATTAATTTTCAGGATAATGAAATAATGGACTCTGGGAAGCATTTGGTACCATAGAAACCAGGTAATATAAATAAATAAATAAATAAATAAATAAATAAATAAATATATATATATATATATATATATATATATATATATATATATATATATATATATATATATAAATCAATCACAATAATTCATATATTTTACCAGGGCATATCTGTATTATTCGGACACTGAAATTGTATTGTATTATTTTATATATGTATAAATAAATAAATAAATATCAATCACAATAATTCATATATTTTACCAGGGCATGTGCCCAGTATTCGGACATTGAAATTGTATTGTATCTATTACATAATATAAATAAATAAATAAATAAAAAATGAATAAATAAATATAAAAATAAATGAATTAATGAATTAATGTATATGTATATGTAACCTGACAGAATAAAACACATGCATATTTAGTCAAGCATATTTAAATGCAATTAATGTATAAGTGTGTTATTTGCATGAGTAATACCAATGAGATCATTGGGTCCAGTGCCAAGGTTTTCCCCACGAATAGTGACTTTGGTCCATGGCGTGCCCTCATTGGGCGAGATGCCAGTCACCAAAGGGGGCTGGCGGGCACGAGACATCCTTCACACACCTATTAAAGACAGAGTAAAAGTCTATTAAAACTGTGTTGTTTAGGCTCAGCACACTTTCACGTCCCTGTTGAAAGCAGACACATCAAAACATGAAGTACATTGAGTGCACTTAAAAACCAGGCGGCGGAACGCACTGGAGACATGAACAAATAAACCTACTCGGCTCCTGCTGAGAGACCGAGATTCTGGCCATGTGTATGTATGCCGATACAAATAATACACTACACTACATGCTACGACTAGGAGATTTTAGCAAGCCTGGCATTTTTTCCCGTGGCTTTTGCACTGTCACAAATGCTCTCCAATTTACAAACACCCCCACAGAGAAGAGTGAAAGCTACAGGATGGTCGCGTGCAGGACCCCATAGTTGTTTCTGTGTGGTCTGGGAGGGTGTGTTTCTGTGTGGTCCTTCGCATGGGCCAGGGAGAGAGAGAGCGATAAAGGGGGAGAGGGTGATGGTTGAGCTATACAGCGGACCTCAAAGAACCCAACCCAGCGTATGATACATTTTGCCCATGTCAAATTTTAATTGGTTGTCTGAAATAAACATACGCTGCAGGGTGTTTATAGCCTGGACAATGAATCAAATTTAAGCAAATATCGCAATATAGCTTTGTGCGATCACTGCCAGTGAGATTTAATAGATAAATGCGTCATCAGTGGTTCTGAAACTGGGGGCGCGAGATGGTGCCGGGGGGCCAGTTTTATCACATTTTATCATATATTAATTTATCATACATTATGTGTAAACCTCAGAAAAATAAGGTTACTAAGCAACAGCACAACATTGTATAATAATATGTTTTGTTTAATTTACATTCTAAGTTTCGAGATTGTTTATGTCATGAAATTTCTTTGGGGTGGGGGGTGCGAAGGGATGCATCCTCCAAAAAAGGGGCACATACCAAAAAGTTTGAGAACCACTGATCTACATGCACTGTCCTACACCATAAAAAATGTGGCAGTGTGTTTTATTTGTTATTATACATCAAATTTTTTTTTGAAGTTTTCCTATTCTATCAATGCACCGATGATTCAGTTTTAGGCGTAATTTTATAATTACACAAAAAAACTAAAAGAAAGATCTATTAAATGCATTTTAAAGGTTTACATTTAAAAAAATATTGGGATCTTGTTTAAAGTGGCATCTGAAAAAAATTTAAATGATAAAGCCATAAGACACATACATACACTTTTGTGCCCTAACATTTGGGAGTGATTGACTGCTTACATGATACTTGATAGTCTCTAAGGAATAAGAGTCTTGTCCCAGACAAATTACATCCAACTACCCCCCTATCAACACTAAGCCCCCTTCATAAACCCAGTAAGCTCTATACCTACAGCACACACTTACTCAGCAGGAGAAATTAACACCATAGCAGAAGCTTGAACAAACTATTCATCCTACGAGCATCATACTGCAGAATATACATAACAAGTGCAGTCTTAGCCCACATATAAAATTTACAGCAGCAGAGAGTTTATCAAACCCATTCTCATAAAATGTGTATTAATTGAAATTGTGTAAATATTTTGCAATAAATACGCCAAAATTCCAACTTTGCGTGCATAGGATACGCAAGTCCTTCCTGTTGACTATAACTTTTGGTCTCGTTTTATTTATTGGTTTCTCATATGTTTTCTGTTTTTTTAAACCATTGTCACTTGGGTTTGGGGTTACATTTGGGTTTTGCTTTAGGATGTCATTTAATAAATAGGTTTCCATGTTTTGTTTATTTTTAAAGTATGGTTACTTGTATCCCATTCACACAGACCTTTGGTCCCAGAAAATACCTGTAAAATTGCCAGACAAGCGTCTGTGTGAACACAAACACGTCCCGTAAATCTTCTGAGATCGTTGCCGGAAAGAGGACCTAGTAAGATACACGAAAAACCCTCTGTGTGAACAAAAAGCTGAAACAATGCCGTAATGGGCGTGTAATAGTGAGGACGCGCGCATCATCACATCAAAAGTTATGTTATGGTTCAGCTCTTTAAAACGAGAGATCAACATTCACGATGAGAAATGTCGCAAACTACACTGAAGCAGTTATTAGGAAATAATAAATGAGACGCATAAACAATGTGCGTGTCATGGCAACATGAAGTTGGTTCAACTCTTTAAAATGAGGGATTTACAACATTCACGACGAGAAATGTCAGCAAACTGGACTGAAGCAGATATCAGGTAAGTTAGCTCGTCACTTACCATAACCGAGCTGAGGCGGAGATTATTCAGCAGCATAAAAGAATATCGCGCCACGTGCTCATTTGAGCTTATAATAAACAAAAATGCCCGCGCGTCATCCCAACAATATCGTTCAGCTCCTCAAAACGAGGGTCGTAAATGCATATTAACAATCACGATGAGAAATGTCTGAAACTGGATTAAAGCAGAGATCAGGGAGCTCGTCAAATATCCACTCTGAAGCTGAGATCATTCACCAGCATAAAATGTCGCGTCATGTGCTCCTTTATAGTCTTATCATAAACAAAAATGCACGCGAGTGGTTTCTGGAGAGAGAAATAATAAATAATATGCAAACTTAAGACGCTGTGTAGAAGAAAGGGCAGGACTTTAAACAGGTCACGTGTCTTTCCGGGACCTTGCAGATGCCGGCAAATCATGGCAGTGTGAATGAACAAAAAAATCAAACGATCCTGGAAAAATCCATGATGCATTTTCCGTGTATTTTCCGGAATGTCTGTATGAAAAGAGCTTTGGAGTTGGGGTTGGAATTGGGGTTTGGGTTAGGATGTTATTTTATGTTACTGAAACTTGCTGGGAGCCTTTTTTCGTTGGAACATGTCTGTTGTATACAGTTATATGTGACTTTTAAATTATTATTTATAATTGTGACACTGACATTTTTTATTGGGGCCAGTGAAAATTTTGGCAGGGCAAGTGAAAACCTGAACCACAAATTATTTGCGTTGAGCCCTGAATAGTGAGTAAAGATGGCCTATGCAAACTAGTCACTTGGCTGTTGCAAGTAAACGACACATGAAACAGTTTAAACCAATGAATATATCTTAGTATAATATGTTAAGGTATTCCAATTCATCTTATATGATTTCATTCATACACTGAAAATTGCTTTATATCCATTTTAAAATATCTTGGTGGGTCTTGAGGTAGATTATACCCGCCTAGGTGGGTCTTGCAATGGGAAAGTTTGGAAAACACCTGTTCTAGTCCATTAACTAAAAAACAAGACTAGTTATTGTCATTGTATGCACTTATCCTGTTCTGGCCATCAAACTCACATATGACAATCAAAACAAACAACAAAAAGAATCATATTTTAATGTACTGTATATGATCATTACTGAAACTCATCATAGACTCTGTGTTGCATTTCATGTAGCTGCTGATATTTAACATTGTCAGTCTTAAAAGAAGTTTATAACCGAAACCAAGGCGGAATTAAAGCAAAAACAGAAAATGCTCAAATGCTTTGAGACTCAAAACCAAAGCAGATGTTAAATCTGTCATATAAATTAAATCAAATGAGAAAATGTTACTGATCACAAATCAGAGTTAAAATGTGATAATCTATTCCACCACTTAATCAGTGTATGTCTTCAAACAGTGTCAGCGGGTTTTATAATGTTAACGTTTATGTTTGTTTCCGATTATGGACCATATACGTTATTGGGAGGCCTGAAATGACCGTGTCAGCAAAATGGCATTAAAAACACATGCGTTTTTGCTACGATAGGAATTATGGACTAATTTACTTACACTACATTATACTGAGCTTCTAAAAACAAACAAATAGCTCTGACAGAAGATACTTTAGCTAACTGGCTAATGCTATAAACAGACAGAGAAATACACGCCCCAACTGAATAAATACATTAGGATATGAGTTTTTCTAATAACAACAACATTGCTGTGTCATCTGTAAGTTGAGTTGAATAAAATATTGCAATTACTTACAGAAAAACGTGAATGCAGAGGATCTCAATGACGCTTCGGTCCTTTGAACAACACTTCCGGTTTAGATGCCGCTGCCACGCCCACACCCAACGTCACATGACAGAAACATAAATAATGTATCAGACTTGCAGTAAAGACCTGTATTAAACTGTAATGTTGTTTTTAATTTTTATTTCCCACAGTGTATGTTTAAGGTTTGTAAAAGAGCCTGTCATGTCTTTGATTGTTGGTAAAATCGCAGTGTTTGGGACGGAAAAAAAGAAAGCTGAGCACTTTTAACAAACATCATTCATGAATGCACAAATATTACAGCATATATTGCCACAAGGATGTGATCACAATTGACTCCATAAAATTCTGGGATGTTTAATCTCTAAATTAAGTAAAAGATGGATAAAAACAACCATTTGTTAAATTAACCTATATAGAAAATGTCCACAAATGACTAATACATTTTGTCCTGAAACAACCCAGCAGGTTAATTTTAATCAGTGTTTAATTTTGTCCATATTTTACCCAACCATTGAACCATGGTTCAGAGAGACAGACGAATAGATAAAAAATTGCTGTTGATTATTATAAAGCTTGTTATGGAAGTTGCTTAATCTGGAATATTATTTTCATCAATCCGTATTATAATGTAGAATAGTAGGCAACATTTACTTTAATGGTACACATTTTACTTTGGCTTTGTAATTGTACCAAATATATGACAAATTAAATGGGGGACAGTTTAAATGGGACAGTCAAAAAGTGTTCCAATTAAGCTAAATTCACCCTTCTAATTTTATGCAAAGCTCAACATCAAAGTCACTCTGTGCGTCACTCTCACATTAAGATTATGAACCATTTTCACAGTGCATATGGCGTTACTTCCACTTGTTCTGGGAAAGCGCTGCACCATAACACCACACAACACAGACCACCCAAGCATCATTCGCTATTATACCCACTCTTATCGCCTCAAATAGTGCAAGGCATAGATACTTTCCCTGAGATAAGAGCCTTTCAAGCCCTTGGGAAGTCAAATTTTTCAATCATTCTAAACTAATCTGAGGAATCAGATGGAGTTTGACATTTCTGCGGCCTTAACACGCTGTGTTGCGTGTGACGGCACCACAGGGGATGTTTAGCAGTGTAAACATGTAATGAAGCCTCGGCTATTTTCTCAAGAGGGCCACCGCCAGAGATTCACCCAGTTGATTAACAGAGAAAAGGTTAGTAAAATAAGATAACCCAGTTAAGATCTGCACTGTTTGTTTGTTCAATTTACCCACTCTTGATGATCGTTCCACATTCCTGATACGAGTCTTTACATTAAATGGAGTGCCAATTACTACACCATGGGTCACAACACAGCAATAAGAGTGACCAAACAGTACTACTGCACGGACTGAGTGGGACTTTAACAATTTTACAAATGGAGAAGGAAAAGATGTATTTTTTATTATTATTATTACTATAATTATTGTTATTATTATTATTATATAAAACTATTATTAGAAATAAAAATAATATTAATTAAAAGAAGAAAAATAAATCTAATAAAGGAGACCTCATTTTTAGAGATTTTTAAAAATTCTTGACCACATTCAAATTAAGTATATTGTTATACATTATTGTTTTGCATGAATGTGTCTGTCAGTGTGTTCCCATGGGTCCTGAGCCAGCACAGGAAATGTGTGCTTGTGAATACGCTTCCTATCACACACACACACACCAACACACACGCTTCTTTTTACATTTTTTTATTAAATTAGTCACATAGACATAACATCACATAGACATAGTACCATAAAAAGCATTTATATATGGTATATGGTTACCTGCTGTTGTTTGAGTGATAGTATTGCATATTACATTGCTGTAACACTAAAGCATTTCAATATCAATTTATAAATGTAAGTTTCAAGCATAAAATAAATGAAAAAGAGGTTTCTGTTATTATGGCCTGTTATGTACATGCACACAGACACATAATGACAGTGCTGGAATCAAATCTGCAGTAACAAGCAGCTCATGAACCATTTGTACCCAACTTGACCAGTTGAGGGCGCTGCAGAAGCAGGGATTGTGAAAACAGTTTTTTCATTTATCCAATGCTTTGGATCAAACCCATTTCATGTAGTATGCTCTTGAGAGCTTTTATGTTCATGAAGATTCCTTCATTTTTAGGAGAGGTAAATAAGTTTACATAAATAGTTAGCAATACCTAAAAGTATCAGCAAAATTGTACTTTACAAATCAGTCTAACACACACATTCAACTGAAAAATATCAGAATTATTTAAATAAGTTTGCTTTGTGCAACATTCATATTTTATATACATGACTGTCAAGCTACAGGATAGTAAGCTAATCTAAATGTACTAAGTGTGTGTGTTTAAATAAGCTGTATTGTAATGAGCTTTGTATTGAACGAAGGAAATGGGGCTCATTTCCACATTGTGGATAGAAAGGGTACCTGGCAGAGGAAACTATACGTATGCGAGTAGCAAGACATCGGGGTCAGTCTTAGCGAGCTTTTGATCCTCTTAGAAAGGGTGGATGAAAGACATCCTGTACCGCAGAGAATAAAAACGGGAGGTGTCCAGTCACCGTCCAGCACAGCATTACTGTTTTAACAAACCCCTCACAATGTCGCACTATAAAGTACAACATACATGAGCTGCACATGCAGTAGTTTATATAAAATGTAAATACATTTAACAAACTTGTTACAAAATAAATGATATACAGTTACTAAGAAACATTACATCAGCAACATCACAGAGTTTGTCAGATTACAAAAATATTTGTAAGCTTCAAATCCACACTTTTTCCTAGAAGACATAATAAAAAAATAGGCTATATGTTGTTGTTTATTTTGAGAGTTTATGTAAATGCATATTGCTATATAGTTACATATTTACTTATCTATTGTGTGTTGTCTGTAGATATGCAACATCTGACTCTCTCCCTCTCTGTCAAACTGAGATTGTATCTCCACCCACTCTGTGTAAATCACTTGTTATTTTAATGCCAGTATAAACCTGATTGATGTGTCAAACTGCTCACAACTCTCTCACCTTCTGTCTGGCATTCACGAGAGCAGAGACAACATTTGAACTTTATTTCACCTGCAGGTTGTCACATTGCAACACAGTACAATCACACGTGCAAACAAAAGCTAATTGAAGAGGACTCTCTGTGCCATCCACATTTAAAGGATGGAAATGATTTTACTCTGTAGATCATATGATGCAGGCTAACATATAGAAGGCAATGGAAATACTTATTGTTCTCTGGTTTTGTATTTGTGACCTAAGGGAGAAATGTGGGAGAGATAGGAACACGAATAAGAAGATCAATGGGGTGGATGCAAATCAGAGCCACTGTACAATGAAAAACCTTATACAAATTGTAATCATGTTCTGCTTATTGTGTAGATTTTATGTAGATTATTATGTAGTAAAGCAGTTATAAGTTCTGTAAACAAGCAAACGGACCGTAAACACTGTTTATGTGTGTGTTTTTGGTGAATCATAGGATTAATAACCTTTGACGTTTTCCACATTCAACAGGAAATAGAACGGTAGAAATTTGCATTGTGTAATATATTTCATGACCACAACAGTAAGAACAAAATCGTTGTTGTAATGGTGTTTCAGATCGACATTAGTCACTGTAGAAACGATAACTCATGTTTAGTTATCCAAATATGGACATATATACTTCTATTGTTTTCTATAATGCTAATGATAATTACTACAGACTTACCCAAACAAAACTACTTAACATTTTTAGAATAAAAAATTACTTTCAAAATAACCAACTTATAGGAGATCAATGGACATAATCATTTAACTCTTTAAAACACAAACATTAAAGTTCAAAAATTATACTTTCTACTTATACTTCTTACTTATAAGATGATGTCTTTGAAATAATTTTATTATGCAATTCTTAAAAACATTACATAACTAAAAGTAAGTATATATAATATTTACATACAAAAAAATGATGGACTATAAACCATCTCTCAAATAACAGATTTATTTACAGTATATTTGATTTATGTCTAACCTTAATCTAATATTACACCGTGTTAGATGTAATCTGTTGTCTCGGCTTCTCTTCATCATAAATGTCATTCAAAAGATTTATGGGAAACTATATGTTGGCATGACATAGCACTTTACATTGTATTTCAGCAAATTAAACGTTTATATGCTTTGTGGGAGATGATGAGAATATGACTTTTCTTTTTAGCAAAGTCTTGTTTTCATCTGTTAGCCTAGCGCTGCTTTCATATCTGTGTTTATATGGATATGTGTGTGTTTGTGTGTGGTCTGGTCGCTCTCCTGCTATAAGTTTGTTTACAAAAGTTCACATAGATGGCTGTACAGAGCCTGCGGCCCACATTCCAACACTGTGTGTCATGCACGCAACATTCTCTCTCTCGCTCTCTCTCTCTCTCTCTCTTTCTTTCTTAAATGCAATTTAATTTACTCTCTCTAGTATACGTTAGTAGAATTCACTGCCACTCATTTTAAGTAAATTTTACTTTAAAGACTCAACAATGAGCTGCGACATAACAGAGCGTCTGCACTCATTTTCGAGCTACTGTAAATGTTTAGGGGCTATTCAGAGGAAATTTGTCTTACCTCTTTTATTCCCCTTGTCATTACCTGTCTCTTTAATATCTAGTCGTCACTAATTACAGGGAGTGTGAGCAGCTAGCGTGTGTTCAAATGAATTGTTATTGTACATGAAACACACATTTGAATGAAAAGATAAGATGTCTCATTCTGATATCATGGTCCAACCCTTTTGTAAGAGGTGTGTATGTGCGTCATTCCTTTATAGTAACTGGTTGCACTTTACAATAAGGTTGTTTTTGTTAACAGCAGTTAATGGAATAGCAAACATGAACTAACAATGAATAATACTTCAACAGCATTTATTAATCATAAAATCAAAGCGCAACAAACTAACACAAACTTGTTTTGGCATTAACTAACATTAACAAAGATTAATAAATGCAGAAAAATCATATTGCTCATGTTTAGCTAATGCACTTACCGATGTAAACAAATACAAGATTATAATAAAATGTTAACCATTAACTGTCAACTTTATTTTAAACTTGATTTAAATTAGCAAATGTGTATTTTTCACATATCACATTATTTAGCTTGGCTTATTTCTTTCATTAGACAATTATTTTTTATATTATATATATATATATATATATAGATATATAGATATAATATATATATACTGTAGATATATATATAAGTATTCTGCTGGTTTATTTCTCTATTTATTTTGTGTTTACTAACATAACATTTTAATTTTGAGATTTTATTTAAAATAATTTTATGAAAATAAATGTCAAGCCTTTCTTCTTTCATCTCTCTCTTTTTTAATGGTTTATTATTAAACGATATCTAGTCAGTCACATGTATTTTTACAGCACCTTTATACACAAAACCTTGACCCAAGTTCTAGTTTCTGAGCATTGACCATGACCTTGTATCAATGTTGTAAAATACATCAGCCTTATATTGCTGTTAGTATAAACTTAATTGAACTGAAATGAAAATCTATTTTGAATTCCAGTTAAGTTGCTAAATTCAAATTGAACAGGATGCAGAATTGTGACGTAAGTTAAAACAAAATCTTACTTATTTATCTAATATTCCTGCAGTAATACATTCATCAAAAAAAAAAGATCACGTACTGTAAGATCACTAAGGCAAAAATTTCAATGTTGGATGGTTTGAAAAAGTCTAAAAGTTTACAACCAAGTAAAAAAGTGTCAAAGTTTGAGGGCTTCATAGGATTTAAAGACAGATTAATATATCGACTTCTTGCATTTTCAGTTGACTTTCCAATGGGGTGTGGACGATTGAGTAGGTGCAGTGAATGGTTTGTGATGTGCTTTGTGTTTTTAATTATTGTTAGTTTAAACTCTGTACAGCACTTTGATCAACAATGGTTGTTTTTAAACATGCTTTAGAAATAAATATGACTGACTGACTGATTGAAATCCATTTACAAAGGGTACAATTCTTTAAAAAATGTGCCCAACCCTGTAATTAAAAGATGATTAATTTTATGAAATCTAATTTTTCCACAATTTAACTTAAGTGTCTTTTCTACGTTACATAATATCCGAATATCCATCTTACCTACAGTATAAAGGATGTGAGCATGGATTTGTTTGGAAACCATGCATGTACAGTAAGCCTTTGTGATTTAATTCATAACCTTAAACTAAATCTGTAAAAGTAACACGCATTTAACAAGAGGAAGTAATGCTTTCCTGTTGTAAATAATGCTTTGACTTCATTGCTTAGATTATTACTGAAAGTGACTGCTGATAATTGAAAACTTTGATAAATCATAGTCCTGCAATAAAGATAATGTCACTTGTAGTCAAAATAATTTAGATAAACTGGGTTTGTTGTGTGTGCTTTAAGTATATATTGTATATGTATCATGATAGCATAATGCAATAAATCTAACTACAATGCCAAGTTTAAAAACAGTTTAGGAGACAAGAAGCATAAACAAAAGAGAGAAAACATCTTGCATCCCTTAACTCAGTGTCCTCTTTTTTAAAACATGGCTTGATATTAACATGATCATATTAAGTATATTAAAATATTTTTATTTATATACTACTTCAATAATTTAATTTCTAACATATTCTAATATTAAACTTTAACCACATACATATTAAAACAGTGAATAATATACACAGAATTTGCACATACAGAAGTCTCGCACTTCTTTTGTGTTTCCGATAAAACACCAGCAAATACAAGAAAAGTAGTGGATTATTCAGCGGTTCAGTCTAATCCTGAAGTGAAAGCGTATGTGAGTGTTTGAAAGATGCAGTGAAGAGAGAAAAAGTGTGGGGGTGAACATGTGTGTTTGTGCCTTTAGAATTACGCTGTAAGCTATTACCCGAACAGAAACCGATTCCAGAGACGGACAAAAATTAATAGATGCAGCGACAAATAAACTTCCTGTACAATTCTCATTTCCACATGCAAGGACAAACACACATTATTGTAACAACCATTATTGGTAAATCACTAAGCCCTGCTGCCCAGCTACACACACAACAAAAAAACATGAGAAGACAAAGAGCACCATATTCAGACTTCACCAAAAACTGTACATTTTATGATTTTGTGGCATGTTTATTGTCGTCCACATGTCTGGACATTGGTCAGATGAGGATACGTTGTGATATCTGAAATGCTAAAAGTGATGTTATCGAAATAAAGTGGATGCAAATACATGATGAAACGTTCACCCATCAGTCACTGTTGCCCTACTTTAAGTATTTATAGTATGTGTAAATCATAGTATATTAAGTCCAAGTGGGCGGAGCAATGTTGGCAACATGCGATGGGGCGTAACCTGTCAGAAAAATGGTCCTAAGCAGTCACTGGGACAGTACCCCTTAAAACATTCTAATATGTTAAATTAAAGGAACAATGAGTATACATTTGGTACCAATTGGTAACTTTAAGGTATACTTTTGAGGTACTAATATGAAGTGAAAATACTGCCCTTATTGAAAGATATAGAGCCTATTTTTTGGCTGATAGTGTACAGTAGTCCATATCATTGAGAACATACGTGAAACCTTAACAGAACGTCAAACTGAAATTATGGCAATGTACCTTAATATATATATATAACACAATTTTTGTTGTTGTCTTGGGTAAAGCAAGGTAATTTTATGTGTGTGTGTAGTTTTTTTTACTGGCTGCAACTTCACTGTCTACATGGACACTGAATCTCAAGAATTTTAAAGGGACACTCCACCTCTTTTCGAAAAGATGCTCATTTTCCAGCTTCCCTAGAGTTAAACACTTGATTTCCACCGTGTTGGAATCCATTCAGCCGATCTCCGGGTCTGGCGCCAGCACTTTTAGCCTAGCTTAACATAATCCATTGAATCTGATTAGACCATTAGCATTTCGTTAAAAAATAACCACAGAGTTTTGATATTATCCCTATTTGACTCTTCTGTAGTTACATCGTGTACTAAGACCGACAGAAAATGAAAAGCTGTGATTTCCTAGGCAGATATGGCCAGGAACTACACTCTCACTCTGGCGCAACAACCAAGGACTTTACTGCCGTAACGTGGCAGCAGCAGGCACAATGATATTACAAAGCGCCTGAAACAGTCCCCTGCCATTGAAAGTAACCAAGGGGACTATTTTCGGCAGTGCGTAATATCACTGTGGAAGAGTCAAGTTTTAAATAACAAAATATCAAAACTCTTTGGTTATTTTTTAGCGCAATGCTAATGGTCTAATCAGATTCAATGTATTGTGCTAAGCTATGCTAAAAGTGGTACCACCAGACCGGGAGATCAGCGGAATGGACTCCAAAACGGCAAAAATCAAATATTTAACTCTAGGGGAGCTGAAAAATTAGCATTTTTCAAAAAAAATTGGAGTGTCCCTTTAACAAAAAACATGCTTGGGTTTCGTTACAGGTAAATTAACCTTTGGGTTTAGATGAAGGTGGAACCTTTAGAATTGAACTTTAGTTTATTTCAACAGAATAATGGGATTGTGTTTATAGCAGTGGAGAAATTAAGGGCCCAATTAATCAGATAATAAAATAATCAGTTTGACAGAAAGAACGTAGAGAAGAAAAGTCCAAACACACCTATGTTCCACACAAACACAAACATGCGTCAGATTCGTGTCTAAGGTCATGTAAACTTCCAGAGATGATTTGAAAGCCATATAACTACAAAGTGATTTACTTAGGTAAACTTTAACCTTGAAGATTTGCTTCTGTACAGACCTTTTAATACTGTATTCCACACATAAGAATACATTTATAAGTACATGGATTGGTATTAAGTCCACCTATTAGTAATAAATGTATAAATCATACAAAGAAATCAAGATCAATTCAATACACATACCCCCTTATCTCTCATTACACTAATCAGTATGTTTACATAATTTTACGAGCCCACTGCTATAATTTATATGTTTATCTTTCCCTCTGATTAGCTGCATTTATACAGGACTTCATGTTAAAGCTTTATACACTGGAAACCGCTGAGTGAATGACGGCCAGTGGCCAGCTGACTGCTAATAAAACCAGTTCAGACTTGTGCGTCTGTCAGGCAATGTTTACTCGGTCATGTGTGCAATGTCAGAAAAGGTCTGTGTATGAGAGGCTAATTTTATAGTTAGAAATATTCACATTTGGGATGCTATTTCAGCCACATGTTGAAAGACACAGTTCATAACAAAGTGCCAAAACTGTGCTGGATATTCAACCAACCATTGTGAATCAAAACCATTTGGTTAGTGTCTTTTTTGGTTTGGTTTCTTTTTCTGCATAATTTAAGTGCTGTGATATAAACGTGCTGGCTATTTAAAGTGTATTTACACAAGAGATGATGTGTACTGTATCGTTCTTCTTTTCATGTTTATAATGTTTGAATGTACTGTACAGACAATTGTGCTACAGACATTATGAACATGATTTATGGGCATTTTAAAAGCTAACCTAATCATACATATTCTGCAACATCCAAACAACGGTGGATAAATTGTACAATTTCAAAGATTTGGGAGCTTAATTAAAACATGGATTTTATCAGTAATTCCTGCTATAGTATGGAAGCTAAGAAGAAGAAGAAGAGAGGAATGATTGAAAACTTTTACATTTTAATATGCTCCTGTAATCCTTTAAAGGCCGCAACACAGAAATGAAATGATGAAATGATAGCTTTGAAAAATAAAAATGCGAAATGCTTGTTTACAAGGACCGTTTCATGTGATGCCAGCAAAATTCAACAGTGATTATAATAATGAGAAAGACACATTAATAGCAGGAAAAACTTGAGAATGGTGCTTAAAGACAATCACAGAGCCAAAGAATCACAAGTGGAAGCAGTAAAATGGCGTAAATAATGTCCTTTAAATGAATGTTAATCAATAAGTTAGCAAATTAACACTATAATTTTTCTCCCATAAATGCACAATTACACTATTGTGCAAAAAGCATTTTTGGTCATGTAGAGATATTACATGCGCTACAGCGGGAGGGTGGTACCCGAAGAGTTAAAGGTGTAGCCGAGGATTTTCTCGAATTTTAGAAAAGAACCGCTTTCTCCACTTTTTAAAAAATGCAATTGCGCAACACTCCTGATTGACAACTAGGAGGACCAATCGTCTTGATGGTCCACCCGGAAAAACAAAATCCTCCGCAATACCTTTAAGGAACATTTTATAAAGTTGGCAATTTTGTCTCTATTAAAGTTGATCAAAAATAAAGGGAAATACATAAGCAATAAGGCATTAGACAGAGGCAGTGCGGTAAGTAAGGAATAATTGCACACCCAAGGTTGTAATGTGGCACAACACCAAGCCTTTACACCGCAGGTGTGCATTTTTTTTTTCTCAAATAATTCAAGTCAATTATTCCTTTTATTTAAAAATTTAGGTGTGAGGTTTACACATATAAAAATGGATAAGTATTGCCACTTAACAACTTCTGCTTGACTTCTCAGTGGATCATTATGAAATTAATATTATTATTTAAAGGAATAGTCTACTCATTTTCAATATTAAAATATGTTATTACCTTAACTAAGAATTGTTGATACATCCCTCTATCATCTGTGTGCGTGCACGTAAGCGCTGGAGCGCGCTGCGACGCTTCGATAGCATTTAGCTTAGCCCCATTCATTCAATGGTACCATTTAGAGATAAAGTTAGAAGTGACCAAACACATCAACGTTTTTCCTATTTAAGACGAGTAGTTATACGAGCAAGTTTGGTGGTACAAAATAAAACGTAGCGCTTTTCTAAGCGGATTTAAAAGAGGAACTATATTTTATGGCGTAATAGCACTTTTGGGAGTACTTCGACTCGCCTGAAAAGTCCGCTCCCCTTCTCACTCTCATAATGGGAGAGGGAGGGTGTTACTGCGCCGAGTCGAAGTACTCCCAAAAGTGCTATTACGCCATAAAATATAGTTCCTCTTTTAAATCCGCTTAGAAAAGCGCTACATTTTATTTTGTACCACCAAACTTGCCCGTACAACCACTCGTCCCAAATAGGAAAAACGCCGATGCGCCCGGCCACCTCCAACCCCATCTCCAAATGGCACCATGGAATGAATGGGGCCAAGCCAAATGCCACCGAAGCGTCGCAGCGCGCACCAGCGCTTACGTGCACGCACACAGATGATAGAGGGATGTATCAACAATTCTTAGTTAAGGTAATAACATATTTTAATATTGAAAATGAGTAGACTATTCCTTTAATATTTAGAATTTAGAAGTGGGTAAACCCCATGCCATCTAATAAAGAAGTGTACCATATACCACTGAGTGCAGCATGTTTTATGGTAAATAAAACACAGCTATTGGCCAATCAGAGTCAAGGACTGGATCTAATCATTTAATGATGAGGGGTTTAAATCCACAGCCTGATGTCACAACAGCAGTTTGCTCTCAGACGCTTTAATCCGACGCACATGTCGCGGTCATGCGTCTGGTCGGAACTTTACTTCCGGTCCTGTTTGTTTAATGGTCTAAACTGAACTCTGGAACAAATACCTTGAACATAACAATTGTTTTGGTTTCCTAAAGATGAGGAGAGACGGCGATGGTGGATCACTGCTACGTGAAGGGAGGTTTGGCAGCCGGTTTGTAGTTAACATTGTATACATTATAGTACACATTTTAGACAGTAACGTTACCTCAGTGTAGTTTTTTATAAGCTTTAGCTATAAAATATAAAATACGGTAATCTACTTGTTGTTTATTTTGCTTGTTATCAGAAATAAACTACTCTAAAATGACTCTATTGTTATTGAATCTTTGCAGAGTTTACCGGAAGTTGCGTTTGTTCCACGAAAGTTTGTTTATGTTGTTACTGCTGAAACAGTCTATAAGCAAGTATTATTCAAACATGTGTGTGGTACAAAAAGTACATAAAAATCATACTTACAATTTAAATTAACTTGGAAAATTTATTTTGAAAAAATGCTACGAAAATAATAGACCCCTTAAAAGTTTGTAAACGGGGCGGGGGCTTAGCTGGAGGCAAAAAGAGCCGTGGAGGCAATCTTGACAAGCGTAAGCTAGCACGTTTTAGGAGAGATTTATTAAACATGGATATTATTAAATATGTACAGTCACTGATTCTGCAGGACCATGACAGCTATTTTTGTAAATTAACTCACGCGATTTTAACCAGGTTTTGGATATTTCCTATACAACATATGAATTACTTTCGAGTGGTTTGGGAAAAGGCTTATTCTTATTGTCTAATCTATTGCTGGGATAACTATGATTAGCAATGTGGTTTATTTTAAGAGACCATTCAAAGGATGGCACACACATCTATCACTCTATGTTTGTTTAATATTTAAGCTAAACAATATTGAAGGTTGGCAACTTTTCACCTATAAAATAGAAACTTGCTGATTTGTACTAGATAAAACCAACACAACAGTACATATGCATAGATTATTTTACCTGATATGAAGTGTGCACTGCAAACACAAGCATTATTTATGATCGTCTCTGTCCAGTCTGTACTTCGTATTGCATTCAACCACAATTGTCCTCTTGATTTCTGTGAAGGAATGTCTGCCGGGATCCAGCAAAACTTTAGTTTTGAACCAAAAGTGCTGTTCCTTCTATTCTGGCAGCCAAAAACACAACATGGTGACAATTTAAAGTCAAAACCTCAAACTTTTAGCGCTATGGGTTCCTATTTATTTTTTGCCTCCAGCTAGAGCGGTGACGTCACAGTGACGTAGGCGATTAAGGGGTCTATAACACAAGGTCAGATTTTCTTGTTTTTGTACAATACAGTGAAGAATATTCTCAAGTTGCTGGTATGACTAAGTTACTTTCATTGTTCTGCTCATTTAAAAACCTCTGATTGTTTGTCCCCACTGTATATTAACAATATAAGTTACTAAAGTAAAGTACAGTATGGAGTGTGTTTGCCTCAGTGCTTTTACACCCCTGTAACCATGATGGCAGGATCATTAAGCTGTTATCTTATAATCTGAATATCTTTGCACATTAACCAAATATGTTCTCATCCTCCTCTCACACCGTCTACAGCAATGACATAGAGAGGTGGTTTAGTTACGCTTTAAAGGAATAGTCCATTTTCTTTAAAAAATCCAGAATATTTACTCACCACCATGTCATCCAAAATGTTGATGTCTTTGTTCAGTCGAGAACAAATGATGTTTTTTGAGGAAAACATTGCAGTATTTTTCTCATTTTAATGGACCTTAATAGACACCAACAATTAATACAGGGGTCTCAAACTCAAACTGGCTTGGGGCCATTTTTAAGACAGACAGTTCATCGGAGGGCCGCAGAGCTATTTTAACGTTCAAAAAAGTACAATGTTTCTGTAAATGTCATGTTTAATTTCTATTATTTAATGTATAATAATACTTGAAAATATATAAGCAATGGTTTTATCTTTTTAATATACATTATTTTATAAAAGTAGCCTAAGTAAATCTTTTCTTAATCTTATCTTAACTAAGACCTATTAAAACCTTGCACTAAACTAACAAATTCCTGTATACATTTATAAACTATTATAAAAATTACCACCAGTAAGTGTTTCTGTTTTGATTTATTTTGGATTGTCTTCAGGCATAGTATTGACTTCATTATGTTCTTTGTTATTTCAGTTTTATTAATTTTCTATTATATGTGGGAAAATATTAATAATTGAAAGTGATCCCATAACTTTTGAATTAGTCCATGTTATATAAGATATATAGGACAGAAAAAATAATAGTACTGCTCTATGTGTAATTGAATAGTAAGCTACATAATAATATATTATACTTCATTATATATAGCAGTATACATACTTTTATCTTCTTTACATTTCTCCTCATCTTTTCTCTTTTCTTAACATGGGCACTTTGATGGCTCTTCTGTAGTTTAAAATGTGTTGCATTACATCTACCGCTCTGCCTCCATATGCGGTGTTTCCATTAGATGCTGTGACGTGAGGTGAACTAAGCCCACCGCAGCTCGATCTTCTCTGAGTAACAGCTGATATCCACCCGGAAGTAACAAATCTTCTCTGGACAAACACTACAAAGTCCCGACCAGATTAACTGATCGCATGGTGACAATAGTATGATTGACGCGAGGTTCAGTTGAGGAATTAAAATCCGATCACGCATTCAGTGATCCTCGACATCACGGAGCGTGCGGTTCATGGCTGCGTAGCAACCGGTGACGCGACCCACGCCCCGGAGCGCAACTTCCGCTCTCGAGCACGTTGGAAAGTAATGCTTTGACTCGTTTTAACGCGTTGTTAGACGCGACATGTGAACGAACACTTGAACGTTTAAATAAAAAATCAAACGAATATAAAAAAAGTGAATAAAAATCTTTCTGCGGGCCAGATTATTTTATATTTTTGAAAGTTGACGCGGGCCGCAGAGAGGGGGAGGGCGGGCCGCAAATGGCCCGCGGGCCGGGAGTTTGAGACCACTGAATTAATACTTAACACGTAACAGTTTTTTTCAACGGCGTTTCAAAGGACTATAAACAATCCCAAACGAGGCATAAGGGTCTTATCTAGCAAAATGATTGTCATGTTTGACAAGAAAAATAACAAATATACACTTTTAAAGCACAGCTTCTCGTCTAGATCCGGTCGTGGTCCGCCAGCGTGACCCAACGCAAAACGTCATGACGTCAAGAGGTCACAGAGGACGAACGCGAAACTCCGCCCCAGTGTTTACAAGTGTGTTGAAAGAGGACTGTTCCTATTGTTGTATGTCAACTGATACTAATTAATGTCTTTGTGTCAGTTTATTGTTTACAATGGTCCGCAAATGTGCGGTTTATATATGTAACTATATGCAATTGTTTTGCTAGATGGGACCCTTGTGCATAGTTTGGGATCGTTTGGAGTCCTTTGAAACTCCGTTGAAAAAAAACTGTTGTGTTTTTAGTTGGGTGTTGAGTGTTGGTGTCCATTAAAGTCCACCAAAATGAGAAAAATCATGCAATGAATTCCACAAAAAACAAAATATCTAATCGACTGAACAAATAAAGACATCAACATTTTGGATGACATGGTGGTGAGTAAATTATCTGGATTTTTCTTTTAAGAAAATTGAATATTCCTTTAACATATATTAACATACATCAGTGCCATTGTTTCATCTCAAGATGCACACCAGTATTATTTTTTGTAAGGCATGTTTTTAAAAACTACGTAAATGTCCTAATATATAAGGCCTACTCCTGGATTAATCTAAACCCTGTCCGGGAAACTGCCCCAGAGGGATTTTGAAAGACTGAGTGTGCACACGTGGGCATTAAAAGCCTTTATATCAGATGTATTTCAAAACCTGTTATAGGTCTTCTGTCTAATTATTCACACCCATGCACCTACACCAATTTATTTTAAATCACATGCCTTATGGATAATTATCAACATGTTGTTCACATAGCAACACCATAACGTTACAGCAAAGCTGATATCTTATGTGATCAAGTTTCATTAATCCACATTTGAAAGCTATTTTTATACTTGGACTCATGTATGTTATGACTGCACATTAAAAGCAGACACACCTGGGCCACGCCCACAATCAACAGGGTCCATCAACCACTTCAAAAATAAAACGAAAACAAAGATGTTTGCAGGTGGATTGCCTCTGTGAAAGCTCCACGTGAGAACACAAACGAAAAACGGCATCCATTTGAGGCTTAGCGCTGTTTGATGTATGTAAGTCGTTTTGAAAAGAGTGGAGCAACCAGAAAGTGAAGATAAAAGACAGCAGAGAGAGGTGCAGAGCTATGTTCAAGAGCACATATCATCTGTTAACCCGCACTAAACAAAGAGAGGTTTACACTGCTGAGGAATTCTAAGAACTTTGGGTTGAAAAAGAAGAAGACAATGGCAGTCACAGCGAGAGCGAGCCTCGGAGCAGACCTCGCTCCAAATCTGCCACATTGTGTTCCTGGCTTTGATCTCTTTAAACTTGCCTGCATGTGTAAGGGTTTGCTCTTTAAATACATTAAGACCTCAGACGCAGTCAGGGTGTTTGCCCAAAGATTAGTTTACTTAAAAAAGAGAGACAGAAGCCGCCCGAGTCAAAAAGCCCAACTGAAAGACTAATCTGTCATTCAGAATAATATCATTGCATTACAACAAAACTCTGGATGTGTGTGTGCTAAAACATCACTGAGGTTCAAAAGACTTTGATGCATGAAGAACTCAAGGCCTTTTGTATAAATACTTGATTCTGACACAGCATTTGATCCAGGAGCAGCAAAAATATACAAATGTAACAATCTGGAGTTAAGCTCGACAATAAAAGAAATGCATTCGTGTAAGTGTGTGTCAATGTGTAGTGGTTAATGTTACATAGGAAAGCTGGAATGTTTCCAACAAACATTATTAAAAGAGCATGGCTAACTCAACAATAACTGTGTATTAAACCAATTCTGATGTACGGCAAGAGCTACATGACTCTAAAAAGTTTTTTTGCAAAACTTTTAAATGATAAGTGTTAAAGTTTAGCTTCACTCACTAATGTATATTAATACATATAAGAAAATTCACAAATGAAATCTCTTTCTCATAGACATTAATGAGATTAAATGGAGAGCAAATGTAAACTTTTCTTCAAAAACTACTGAAAAAGACGCAAAAATCTCCAGCCTGATGTACGAGAACTCGTACGTATTTTACAAGTTGGCTAATTCATATGAATTCGTACGAAGTGTATGGTACAAAAAAAACCTAACCCCCTAACCCCAACATCACGGGGCAAAGGCAAATCGTACACTGAAAAAAAATATTCATTCAATTTCCTCAATTTTTTAAGGTAAGTGGTTGCAATACATTTTTTAAGCTACATTTAAACAAAAGTTTTTGTTTTGTTTTGTTTTTCTAATTCTTTTTGTTTAAATATAGCTTAAATAAATTCATTGCGACCATTCACCCAAAAAATTCAGTAAACTGAATGAATAATCTTCTTCAGTACAAAATGTACGAACGTGCTTGTACAAAATAATACAAATTAGCCAGCCTGATCTCATGAAATTTCGTACATATCTTACAAGTTGGCTAATTTGTATGAATTCATACGAAGGTAATAGTGCAAAATATTACGATTATCATGAAAAAAAAAACAACCAAGTCCAACCCCTAACCCCAATGTCACAGGGGTCAAGGCAAATCGTACCAAAACTTATGAATGTGGCTGTATGAATTAATACGAATTAGACAACTTGTAAAATATGTGCGAATTCTCGTGAGATAGCGTTGGAATTAGCCACCTCGTAAATTACGTACAATACCATCGAAAATCGAAAAAAAAAGAGTAGATTTGGCAAGTTTGCAATCAAAAGTCAAAATGATTAAATATTTAATATGAACTCAAACATTTCAAACAAACCAAATTTACCAAAATACAGATTATTTACCTATAGACCGTTTCATCGGGCGCACGTGCGGTGACGCGATAAGCGTCTGGTCCGAACTTCACTTCCGGTTTCTGTTTGTTTAATGGTCTGACTAGTTGCTGAAACTGAGCTCTTAAACAAATACATCATCGAAAATAACAAATGTTTTGGGTTCCTATGTAATCTACATGTTGTTTATGTTGCTTGTTATATAAATAAACTACTTTAAAAGGACTTTGTTGTTATTTATTCTTCGCAGAGTTTACCAGAAGTTACGTGATGACCACGAAAGCCGTGTGTTTATGTTGTTACTGCTGAAACCGTCTATACATTCGATATTCATTTTTCAGCTTTAAACTGTATTTTAACAATTGTCACATTTTGACACATTTAACTACATCCATGTTCAGTTTGTGTAATACAGATAGTTTCTTTTTAGAAATAAATGAAGGGAAAATCCCACAAAACTGTCCTGACTGGTGATTTATCAAGGCAACAGTTTAGTTACAGACATGAGTCACACCTGACAAGGGTCTATGACTGAAACGTTGCCACAACAAACTGATAACATGTCAGTTTTTGGCACCGTTTCATTTATCCATCAACTCTATTGTTGCCCATTATCATCACTTAACCAAATGTACCGTTTCTCTGGCTAACTGTTTCTATATTTAAAAGGGGACAACACAATAACAGGATTAGACGTTGTCTGGAGACATATACTTCTGTTTATCTAACATTGTGACCTTGACATCTATTGCATTTATACTGAACTGATGATACACCTAACAATCATTTCTGTGTAACACCCCACAAGTCAATTTGCATTTTTAGATTTTTATAAACACATGAATGTTTATAAAGCCGTTTTCCTAAAGGGGACAGTTGACTTATTTAAACAATGTAAGCAAAACCTGACCCATGTACACAAACATCTACATAAATATCCTGGTAGGTGAGTCTGTCAATAGACTATATGCCCCGACTCGAGGACAGGTCAAGATCAGCCAATCACCATCATTCAACATGATCTTGAACAAGTCAGCACATTATGTACTTCTCACTAAAACACTCTCTGAGATCTCTGATCTGTCATCAAACCCTGAGCCACAGGAACACACATACTGTATGAGAATCTGGAGAATTAGAGATCTCAGACCTGTCCTCCTCGCCCCCCACACAGACACTAAAGGGTCGGTAATTTAAATGTCAGAGCAACTAATCATCAGTGTGTATTTAGCTTTAAATAGGCAAAGTTGTGGGATGCATTAAAAAGCAGCATTAAGTTAAAACAAGTTAAAATAAGACTTGTGATAAGTTGACATAACTTAAAAACTTTTTTTAAAGTAGCATAACAATATATGTTGATTTGACATAAGTTTATAGTGTGCAGCACAGCTCGTACCCTAATTTACAGTACTGTACGTTTTGTGCCTTTAAAAAGGAAATCAGATAATTGTTTACAAAATTCTTGCTTCATTCTTTCACTCACCAGGGTTCATTTTACTGCCCCGTATCACTTTCCTTTCAAAATCACACATAATAAATACACTTGTTACTTTTTATATCACAAATTAAGACCTGTACATAAACATATAGATCTAATGGGACTCTGGAGATAAAAATGTTCAGCTGAATCACTGTTAAACACTGAAGACTTATGCTGCGTATACACCAAATGCGTTCCTCACTCTAGATCAGTGGTTCTCAAACTTTTTCCGCGTGCGGCCCCCCTTGTGTACGATGCATTCTTTTGCGGCCCTCCCCAAAGAAAATTTATGACAAAAAAACAGACAAAATTTAACATTTTAATTAAGTATATTTAATACACTACTTTGTATATTAAATTATACAAAGTAGTGCTGTTGGTTAGTAGCCTTATTTTTGGTTTAATTACACAGAATTCATGATAAATGAATGTATTTTATAAAATGTCCTAAAACTGGGGCCCCCCTGGCACCATCTCGCGGCCCCCAGTTTGAGAACCACTGCTCTAGATTACCCACGGGATTTAACTTTTCAAAATTTGGCTTGAGTTTAATATTTTCAACTTGCATAAAGATGCATTTAAGGTGAATAGCGCATGTTTTTGTAGCAATCGTGCCCCCTGATTCGCGTCATTCGGCCCGTGCGTGGTTTTACACTGAAAAAATTATTCATTGAATTTTATCAATTTTTTAAGGTAAGTGGTTGCAATCAATTTATTTAAGCTAGATTTACAACAAACAAAAGTTTTATATTTTATTTTACTTTACTAATCTTTTTTTAAATGTAGCTTAAATAAATTGATTGCAACCACTTACCTTAAAAAATTGATTAAATTGAATGAATAATTTTTTTCAGTGTAGCTGCTAGGAGGTTAATCAGGTTACAGCATCAGAAGGTCTTAAAACTATAAATAAAAAAGTCTTGCTTTAAGCTCTGCTATGACCTGTTAGTTTACTAATCAACATAAAGAGGACAAATTTGTAAAAAAAAAGTGCAGTGCTGTGAAAAATATATTTTATGAAATGTGCCCACTTTTTTTATAGGTGTTCAATGTTTAATGCAGCATGTAAATAGAGGATATATGTGATTTAACAATATACTTGATTTGGAAAGTATTCCACTTTGTAATGTTAGGATCAGTCTTAAGCATTGTCTGTGAAACGAGGGGTATATTATACAGCTGTATAACTTATACACATTATTTAAAGAGCACCTATTGTCCGATTCCCGTTTTTAAATTTCCTCTTGTGTGTAAATGTGTATTAGTACATGTTAATAATATGCAAAAGGTACAAACCCCAAAGTAAACAATGACGCAAGTTATCATCTCCAACGTAAATCTCTTTTCTTGGACTGCAACAAAAACACGGATTGTAGGCAATGGTTTACTTCCTGGGATTGGTGATGTAGAGAAGATCAACATTATCATAATTCCTCCCGCTTCTGACTCACAGCCTGTAAGTCAACTTCTGTTAGCATTGCATTGTGCGTAAATCTTTCAAACATGGTAAGGAGCGTCACATTTCCGGTTGACGTCAGAGGTCACAACATACAGATTAGCTGGCCAATCAAGGACACAATTTCAGGAAGAGAGTGAAATGTGGAGCTACAAAAATGTACAGGAAAATAATGTTTTTTTTTATCATAAACCACGTGAACACAATGTATTATACCAAATACACATACAGAACGTTTTCACACACCAAATGTTTTATTCAGTGTGTGACAGTCAGTTCTGACATTTGTCTGTTAACTATAAAAGAAGGATATTTGAAGATGTCCTTTGATCCCTCCTGTTTTTCTAATAGGGATTTATAGATTTGTTTTATTCAGATATGTTTTTAAGACGTTCAAGCCTCTTCAATCATAATTCCTCACAGGCCTTTAACTGAGAGCCTGATTGATGTCTTAGATGTTTGTTTATTTGATGTGGAGAAATATTACAGTAAACAAATATAGTGGTATTAAAAATAAGTTAATTTAGATGAATTGAATTTTTTATGTCAAAAATGTCTTAATAATCTGAATTTACCATTAAACAAAACTCCACCTCAGTCAAAAATGAGATAATGATAGTAAGTGAATGCTCTCACCATTATATGCTCATTAAATACTTTCGCTCCAAATCCACTTAAAGTCTCCCTGTAGGCATTTAAAATGCATCTTTGAGCATCATATAAGTGTTACCTGTCACAGTCATTTTTTTCATGCTTTAAAACAGCTTAAATATAACTCTTCACCTTTGCCTCATTTAGTATACTTGGATCTATAACTATGCTTATTAGTCCCCGCCTCTACTTAATTGCACAACTCCGAGATATGAATATGAAGAGTTTCGTTGCAAAACGAGATAAATCCATTTTTTACATTTTTGTCAAAACATGTTTATTATTATGTTATCATGTTATTATTTTGTTTTATGGTGCTACTTAGTTGGATTTTTTAAGTTATGAAGGTTTAAATCAAAACAAACCAACTGCAGTTGAATTGATATTAATTGGAATGCACAACCAAAAAACGAGATTTCTGAACAATTAATTTTGCAACGAAACTCTTCACATGCAAATTAGTCCCCGCCTCCACTCTCTCACACCACGTCAGACCATATATAGTATATATGTAAATAGATGCTTACTTCGGCAGTTTTAGACACATAACTGCTAAGTTTTGTTTCACACAATGCATAAGTGATCTGCACATTTGCATTACTAATCTTTAAGCGCTAACAAGTTACAGCACTCCAAAGCACATCTCATGGCTTTGGTATGTATTTTAAGAGATGGCTAACTCATAATAATTCGTAGGCTATTTGGTGTTTGCGTTAGGATGTCAGTTTAAGTATTGGTTTATACTATTTTTTCTGATTTATTATTTATTTTTTCTAAACTTTAAACCATTGTCGCCTTTCGTTAGGGATACAGTTGGGTTTGGGTAAGGATGTCATTTTATGTAAATCTAACCCTAAACCGAAGCGACAATGGTAAGAAAATAGGAAAAACAGTTGAGTAACCAATCCGTAACAATGACACGGAAAAGAAAGTCCGTGGTACGGCCATGGAAAAATTTGGAGATCCGTGACAATGCCACGGAAAAATTAGACTACAACACGGAAATTCGTGAGATCAGGTTGGAAAATATTCAGCAATAGTGACTTTGCACATGGCTTGTCCTAAAACATATTTAAAACACCACACATACATAAACACTAATAAAAACCTGATTCTCCCCACAAAGGGACTTTAATCACGAAGTCAGTTTGTAGGCACAATCCATTAAGAGTCATTAGGAATCCATGAGCTCTTCAAATTCTGTTTTAACATACGGCATTTCATTATCATTTTAATAAAACTGATGAAACAAATGTAAATGTTAAATAAACCATTTGTATCTGTATCTATAAAACACAATATACTTCAAAATCAAAGTGTCTTTAAATATATAAATCTCTCTTATATTTTACAAAGGAGACATTTTATCAAAAATAAGTGTTCATCTACATCTACAAAAGCTACATATTAAGCAATAAATTCTAATCAATAAAGTTTCAATATAACACATTGACAACTATGTCAAAGAGTTCTGATTTTGACTTTGGGACTATACTGTGTTAATAAACGAATATTGTTGTACTTTACATGAATAGAAAAGTGTTACATGTCTTTGCATATATCTGGCCTGTATCTGAGGTTTTGTATATGTGCAAGGGTTGTTCTCTCACTAGAGCTTATAGGCCACCTACGGGTTTTGTTTATGGTAGCACGCGCCAGGGCTGCTGGATCTCTGTAAGAGCCTTGTTTGAGTTTGTTTAGATGAAGAGGGAACGGAGTGCCTTGAAAGAGGAGTCTGAGAGCATTCAATTGAAAACATAATTCACTGTGTGCCAACCTAAAAACTGCAAAAAGTTGCCTACTTTTGACTAATATCACTATTTTATGTTGAATGCACTTCATTTTACAGTACCACTTACCCAACAAAAACTGGTAACTACATGTGCTTAAAATTGGTAAAGATTGGGTTTAAGATTTAGGGGTAGGTATACAGTAAGTGCTTTGTATGTCCATGCAGAAGAGGACTGTAAGTGCTACCAGAAACTTTCTGTGGTCGTCAGAATATTTCAGTTGTTTTGAGCATTGAGAAAATTTGGATGAAAGATGAATCATGGTCTGATTGCTTGATCAACAATGCTACTGTAAACCATTGTGATCCGTCTGAGGGTTTCGTGCGATGCCCTTTTGTTCGTCCCTGTGTGCTGTGAAGTGTGTTTGCAAAACAACCTAAATAGTTCTCGCGCAACCACAGAGATTGTAATCTCGCTCCAGGCGTGAGGGTTCTCCTGAGCAACTACTCCAGAGAACGGGGATGACTTTTCTCTTTTGCTCAATCAGCGTGCCCAGAGCACTAAAGCAGCCCACACTAGAAAGGCAAGCCGGATCTAGAAATAAATTCAGCCCTATTACTATTTCAGATCGTTCTCATAGGAAAGTTCATCAAGTGCGGTTAACAGGTAAGGGTTTAATTATGTAGGGAGAAAGAGACTTCCATGGGTGTAACTGCAGTTACCATGGTCTTTCTAATAATGTTTGGAAAATATTTAAATGGCCACAGGGGCAGCCATTATTTAAATAATATGGAAGTAATTACAATTCAAAAATAACACAATTATGCATATAACTATTCATAGAATGACACGGTTATTGATACCTGAAAGGTCACAAATGCACAATCATGCCAAGTAGCGCTGACTACCCAGCGTGTATACAGTACAAAAACATTCCCATCACCCTCTTTATCATAACTAATGCAGAGTGGGGCCGAGTATTTTGTTTCTGTAATTAAAATCATACAAAATGTCAAATTCAAATGACACTATACGTATAGCATGATCCGAAGGGGCTAGGGTGGATTAGTTGATGTGAAGAGCGGTGTTGTTGATAGTGTGATACTCCAACGTAAAAAGATGGTAAACATTGTCTATAAGCTTTTGTTTCCATTTTGTTTCTAGTATCTGGTCTCACCTTTATCTGAACTGTTTTTGTGTAATGTGCCAAGAATACCGCCTCAACCGTCTCTCTTTCTCATAATCGCGCACAAACACAGCTACTAAACTGGTACTGAACTAGTAAACTATCTAGTTACCACTCCCAGTCTGCACAACATTATGCAACAAGTAATTCTTATATAAACTCCAATAAATATACCAACTTCAACCATTGCAAGTTTTGCCAGCAGGACATTTTGTTGCTGATACTAAATATTGATAAGGCTTTTAGTTTAGTCATAAAGTTGTAGTCAGTATCATAAATATAAATTACCGGAGAAGGAAACAATAGCATTAGACTGCATTTAATTATGTATTTCACAGACAGAAAATCTGCTGCACATACTTGGGAAAAAAGGAACAAGAAGGTACAAAAGTTGTCACTGGGACGGTACCTTACAAAAAGTACACTTTTGTGTTTTTAAAGTACCAAAATGGTACAATCTAGGACTCTATTAAAAGGTACTGCCCCAGTGACAACTTTTGTACCTTGTTTCCGAGAGCGCAGAAATACACATTTAAAGTTAATTAAAACCGCAAACTATACATTAAAGGTGTAGTGGAGGATTTTCTCGAATTTTAGAAAAAAAACACCTTCTCCACTTTTTAAAAAAATGCAATTGCGCAACACTCCTGATTGACAACTAGGAAGACCAATAGTCTTGATGATCCACCCAGAAAAAGAAAATCCTCCGCAATACCTTTAAGTTTTGCGCTTAAAGGAAAACACCACAGTTTTTCAAGATTTTACTATGTTCTTACCTCAACTTAGACGAATGAATACATCCCCATCTTTTTGCAATGCGTACACTTCTTCTTTGTACAAGGCGTCATGAATGTGTTAGCATTTAGACTAGCCCCATTCATTCCTTTAGGATACAAACAGGGATGAATTTAGAAGCCACCACACTTTCCATGTTTTCCATATTTAAAGACTGTTACATAAGTAGTTACATGAGTAAGTATGGTGGCACAAAATAAAATATGGCCATTTTAAGCGGATAAAAAACTATATTCTATGGCGCAAGAGCACTTAGTTTGCAGCACTTAGTAACGCGCAGTAACATCATGACTCCTGACCAGTGTTGGGGGAAACGCATTACAAGTAACGTGCATTACTTTTCTGAAGTAACAAGTAAAGTAGAGCATTACTTTTTAAATGTACACATTAATATTTGAGGTACTTTTTAAAAAAGTTTTTCAGTTTAATTAATTTGATTAAAAATTTTTTTTAACTAAACGTAGTTACATTATGCACTCTATGCTTACACGCTTGTGTGGGAAGTCTGGGAACAGTTTAAGTCAAAAACTGAGATGGCAGGCCAGAGCTCGACATTTTTGTGATGAAATATGCAATTTCTGAATGCAGAACTTTTCAGTCATAAAAAAACCCAGAAAAGCCTGAAAGAGATCAAGCCTCAGCCAAGAAAAAGTAACAAAAAAGTAACATAAGCATTACTTTCCATGAAAAGTAACTAAGTAACCCAGTTAGTTACTTTTTTGGGAGTAACTTAATATTGTAATGCATTACTTTTAAAAGTAACTTTCCCCAAAACTGCTCCTGACTACTCCCCCTCTCGCTCAAACTTTTGTCAATATTACTTCGCCCAAGGTCGAAGTGCTGCAAACTAAGTGCTCTTCCGCCATATAGTTCAAATTTTTATCTGCTTAAAAAAAAATCGTCACGTTTTATTTAGTTACTCGTGTCACTACTTATGTAAAAGTCTTTAAAGGGACACAAGGCAAGTCTGAGTATTATTTCTCTACTAGCTCCCCCTAGTGTCTGGGAGTAATTGCTTTCTATATCTGAGACTTTACGAGACTGAAGGACACCGGGTCGGATACAGTGAACTTGCAAGTGGGGTATTCTTCCTACAGACGGTAGGGGCGGGCGAGAGAGTCTTCATTCGTCATGTAATGAGTCATTTAACCATATACAGACTTACGAAGATGATTTATTAACATAAAAATGCTGCCTTGTGTCTCTTTAAATACGGAAAACATGGAAGTGTTTGGTGGATTCCTAATTTATCCCTGTTTGTTTCCTCAGGAATGAATGGGGCTAGGCTAAATGCTAACACATTCTAAACAAAGATTAAAGGAATATTCCATTTTCTTAAAAGAAAAATCCAGATAATTTACTCACCACCATGTCATCCAAAATGTTGGTGTCTTTCTTTGTTCAGTCGATAGGTATTTGTGTTTTTTTAGAGAAACATTGCAGGATTTTTCTCATTTTAATAGACTTTAATAGAGCCCAACATTTAATACTTAACTCAACACTTTACAGTTTTTTTCAACTGAGTTTCAAAGGACTATAAACAATCCCAAACGAGGCATAAGGGTCTTATCTAGCGAAACGATTATCATTTTTGACAAGAAAAATAAAAAATATCCACTTTTAAACCACAACTTCTCGTCTAGATCCGGTCGTGATGCGCCAGCGTGACCCAACGCAATACGTCATGACGTCAAGAGGTCACAGAGGACGAACGCGAAAAATATGTTGTTGTATGTCAACTGATACTAATTAATGTCTTTGTGTCAGTTCATTGTTTACAATGGTCCGCAAATTTGCGTTTTATATATGTAACACGTGACCTCCCTACGTCACTATGCATTTACGTTAGGTCGCGCTGGACCGGACCTAGATGACCTATGCCTCGTTTGGGATTGTTTATAGTCCCTCGAAACTCCGCTGAAAAAAACCGTCAAGTGTTGAGTTAAGTATCAAATGGTGGGCCCCACTAAAGTCCATTAAAACTAGAAAAATCCTGCAATGTTTTCCTCAAAAAACACAACTTCTCCTCGACTGAACAAAGAAAGACACCAACACTCTGGACGACATGGTGGTGAGTAAATTATCTGGATTTTTCTTTTAAGAAAATGGAATATTCCTTTAAGTGCACGCACTGAAGAAAGAAAGGTATGCACTAACCCGTCCAAGCTGAGGCAAGGACACAGAAAAATATTGAAAAACTGTGGTGTTTTCCCCCAAACAGGCTTCTTTTACTGTTTGGCAAAAAATACACTCAAAGCATTAAACAAGGGTTGACAAAAAGTATGGAAAATATTATTCAGAAAGAGCAGCGACCTTCAGTTTATAGTATCATTTATGGTGATTATTTCCAGCTCAATATATTAAGCAGGGCAGTAATAGTGTGTGTATGTGTGCGCGTCTGTGTGTGTGTGTTTATGGATCGATGCTGAATTATCCTGTGAGGATGCCGTTCTTTCTGTTCTCCACATCTGGAGATCCTGTTTGTTCCCATGTAACTTCCTCTAATTAATAACCCAGACAAATATAAAGGAGTAAAACTGAATCAATACAGGCCTATAATGACCAACAATAGCATCTGCCACTCAATCAATGTCTCTGTAGCTCCTTTATTGCATACTTAATACTGCAGCTTTGTGTTAGTTTTACGATTTAAATGTTAGATTAAATGTAACTCAGTCTGTGAATACCCATCTGAAGTCATTTTTGTGATTTACAGTTTTCTACATAAAATCACCATCCAACATAAATAACATTTTATAAAAATATATCCTTGATATCTTTAATATCGATTTCAATGTGAGGTTAATTATTGAAATCAAACGTTGAAGCTCCTAATCTCATAATTAGATTAAAAGATTTAAGCCTGGATTTCACCGACAGGACCACATTTGTGTTTTTAATAATTTATTAGAGCAGTGACTGAACGTAGAGACCTCTAAATTAGTTTAAATATAAATCAAATGTTAAACACATTCAGACTATATAACATAATGGTAATATCAACAATCACTCATTTATTTTACAGTAAATCACTCTAGCAGCAAAACATGGGCGGGGTGTGTCGTGCGAAGCTTGGTGCGTGAGGAGGGCGAGTGTTTGGATCCCCTTTCAAGTTTAGACAAAGACAGCAGAACGGCTACGCTCGCCAGGTAAACACAGATCCAACGTCAGACCATAAGGGTGGGGGGGAGGCTGTTGCTTACATTTCTCTTAAAAATGCCTCCTGCATAGCATAGAGTGGAGTTTAATCTGTCAACACGTGGCACAGAGTGCAACTCCTATCAGATAAAGCACTATCAGATTTTTTTTTAAATACCTTTTGTAATATTTTCTCCGGGCTGCATGCGAGCAGAGCTGCCGTAGCGTGTGAGGAGCTGCGATAAAGAGTCGAGGACC
The DNA here is from genome assembly GCF_027580225.2 of Misgurnus anguillicaudatus. Taxonomy (NCBI): domain Eukaryota; kingdom Metazoa; phylum Chordata; class Actinopteri; order Cypriniformes; family Cobitidae; genus Misgurnus; species Misgurnus anguillicaudatus. Next base: position 20,338,490 of record NC_073354.2, read on the forward strand.
ATTTAAATCTGCATTTGACGAAGATGCTTCAAACATGATGTTCTCGGCTATATCCTAAACCTGTCATCTTGATACTCGACATGGTGGATCTAGACCCACAACACTTTAGTCCTCTACGCTTCGCGTAATAACATTAACACATTTTAGAATTCCTCTCACATGCATGTACATCCTCCGTCTATAACCTTTCTATTATAGTGCTTGCCTGGGTGTTTGTTTATTTTACTTTTACAGGTTTGGCAAGTTCACATCACCTCAGGTAAAAGCCCTGTGAGTCTAGCTTTATAAAGTGCAGGAAGAGGACACACACACACAAACACACACACAAACACTGTACAGACAATGACGGTAGACCTTTTGTTGTTATGCACATGGCTACTCTTAGAATGCACGGGGAATCACTGAGTTCACGTGTTTCAAATTCCTCTCAGATGAATGCACACCCACATACAAAGAGCCTATTTAAAACAAATGTCAAAAGCCAGGATTGTTTTCAAAATTATTTTCTATTACACAAATAACATTTATCAATAAAAATTAAGATTTTTTTTAAATCACTTTTTAATTCAAGTGGCTATTTAAGTTTATAGAGCTTGGAAAAGAATGGAATGGTAAGAAGCATCCTACAGTCCTTTTAGACAAAATGTATACAAAATGAATGTCTAAATAATACTTTATAAAATTACATTTATATTGACTGCATTTCCACCTCCTCTATCTTTAAAAAAAGTACAATTTCTCTCTCTCAAACAGGTATTGTTTCGGAACAGTGAAAACTTGTAACTTGGTATACGGTAAGCACCTCTTGTATTACTGCCTCCCTATGACAAATCGCTTTATTGTTTCCTAATCTTTGTAACCCCCCATTCAGACAGCCAGCGACCAGCAGTAGCAGAGCGACGCGATCTCATTCATTTCAATGGAAACCGGGCGACTTCCGGCGGCACAAGCGAAAGTGACCATTAGCGACCGTATGGGCGTGTCCAGCGATGCGAGAAAGTTAAGAAAAGTTTAAAGGTGCAGTGTGTAAATTTCAGTACATCTAGTGCTGAGGTTGCAAATTGCACCAAACATTTCAGTCCACCGTTCATTGAAACGCATAGAGAAGCTATGGTAGCCGCCACCGGACAACCATGTCATTGTTGGAGACAACTTAGTAAAAGACGTTTGTCCATTAAGAGCTTTTGTAGAAACAAAATGGCGACTTCAGACTGCAGACGCATCAAACCCGTTTATGATTAAAGAGACGCTCACGTTCACAAAATACACGCAAGAGACTCCCTTAAAAGTAAACTTTGATTACGCATGAGATTATGAGAGTATCTGGCAAACGCGAGCGTCTTTTTTATCATAAACCCTTTAGACGCGTCTGCAGCAGGGACTTATTTTGACAAGACACGTGATGCACACAGGATCACTCAACGTGCAGAACACATATTTTGAAATTACGAACCACACACATGACGGGCTACATACATTTTGTGACGAACTTCGCATCGAGTGCCCTCGAAAAAAGAAGTCACCGGCCGCCATTGCAAACAATATTGTAGCATTCATATGAATTTGCTGCTGCGTAAAATAGTTAAGACTTGCTATTAAAGTTGTAATGTGTTTTAGCGCATCTAGCTAAACGCAATTTCGAAACACAATGAGAAGCTACGGTAGCTGCCACAGGACAAACATGTCCTTGTCTCTTTGACCTCACTCTGTGGAACAGTTTGTCCGTTTAGGGCTACTGTAGAAACATGACAGGACGTCCATTCTAAGGTAATAAAAACAATACAGTTCATTATGTAAAGTCTTTATAAACCACTAATAATATAGTTTTGTATATTATACTGCATTTTTGTCAAGAGATTCTTCTAAAAGTGACACAGTACACCTTAAAATTGAAAAAGTTTCTTTTTCCACATGCTTTTAATGAGCAAGCTCTGAAGACGCCGGCAAGTTGGCAATAACAAGAAGGTCTCACTTTCTCCTTTGCTGATTCACTGCTGTACTGAAATAAACGTTGTTTGCTTTGTGTTTAATTGTGAAAGACTCATTTTCAGAGAACAGCTTCCAACTTGACACCGAGCACCTGCAATCCTCACAAACTTTATCATGCCACACACACACTTTACCAAAACTGTTATACACTAGCTGTCACGCAAAGATTTAGAAACACACTCCAAAACAGAGTTGGGTTTCACACTTCGCCGTGACAAAACGCCTCTCTCGTTTGCAGATGTAAACGCACATCCGCTCGAAAACAAACACATAACCACTCATTGTATCAAATTACGCACTTGGAACAAAGATAACAGTGGTGGGTGGATGGAGAAAATGTAAGGAATTCATTAACAGAAAAAGAGAGGGAAATGTTGGGTACGGCGCAAAGCATAAACCAAACAAGGCCTGAAACAGGTGCATGTTCTCCCGTGACAACTCTGTGAAGGTGTTTTTTTAAAGGATGTAATCAAACATAAAATACTTTTTGCACATACAAACACTGCTGTGCTGTGTGTGCCAAATCAGTTGCAGCTTCTATGATAATGACAGCACAGATTCAGCTGCCGTGTTATTTCTCTCGGCTGTTAGCTCAGTGGCGCGCTAACGTCCGTCTTGGCTCGCTAGTTTGTTTGTTTATTTATTCTTAGCGCCATTCCAGCATTTACACCTATGGGTCATTCTACAGAAAAGGTGGAATTTAGGTGATGGAAATTTGCTTAAATTAACTTCTTTCAACATACCCAAAACTTCTTTAATAACATTAATTAACTTGTCAAATCTATGAATCCGCAAAACGGGGAGCTTAAACTACTTTTAAGTTTTTAATACATTTTAATAAAGAATCCATGAGTTATTTATTTGTCATTGGTGTTACCTGTGATTTAAACAAAATTAATGTTGATACTAAATATTTTTTCTCATTACAGCTTGTGTATTTAGTTAAAGGTTGAGTAGAGGAATGATAACAGCAAGAAAAATAATTGATTATGAATATTTGTTTAATTAAATTCTTCATCTTTACCCAGCATTGTATGAAATTATTTAATTCTCAGTTTGACGTTTTTCTTTAAAACCAACAAAAACAAAAATATTCAACCAAAAAGGCTTTGATGCGAAGACTGAAATATCAACAATGTCTTACATCCCAAATATTACTATAAAGTACAAGAAAATACATTCATAACACCAAAACTTGGTTTAACACCAATGACACAATGTAACACTAATGACACAATGTAACACCAATGACAAAATTAGAATATAATAATAGATAATTAATATTATAAAACTTACAAACTTTCATAAAATTTTCCATCTTGCTTTGTTTTTATGCTTTTATGTTGGTCAGTTTAAGGAATAGTGCTTAGGAAGTACTCATTAGAGAAGTAACACTAATTACGGTAACACCAATGATGGTTACACCAATGACAATTTACAGAAAAAAATAATATTTTAACAAAATGGCTGCCATTAGCCATGTGCTATTTCATCAGAGATGTAACATATCACATACTTATTTAGTATAATGTATTTTTCTGTAAAGATCTTAACACTCCCAGCTATAAAAAGAGTAACACTAATGACATTCAAAAAATCTCATCTCAGATATATCATGATATTTTAGACAAATAAGGCAAAACATCTCAAAAACCTTTTGCCTTCCTCCACTGCACTTCTTTCACTGACCTCTTAACCCATGAAAAACTTCAAAGAGCTGATGCATTGTTTCAAAATAAAAGTGCTTTGGGTAGGGTAACACCAATGACATAAATTTGGGAGACAAATGTTTATTTGACATTATTCATATTAATAGTGTATTTTTACCATTTCAGTGTTGTAGTAAATTCATACAGGGTTAAAGGTACATGTAAATTAGATTTGTTTTATAAAAAACATGGTTTTAAATAATAAGTTCACAGTTCAACTTCCATGTATGAACAAAAGGGACAGGGCAATTTTCAGGACCAGACATTTACAAAAAAGTTTAAAAAAAAAGAAAATTAAATAAATAAACTCTCTTATCATTTTAAGGACAGTGTATATTTATTAAATATATCTCATTATGGGATTATTGGGTCAAATTAAATGATTAAGGGGTCTGCAAAAGCAAGGGACAAGTATTTCCACCTTTTTTGTAGAATGACCCCTATATTCATGGCGAGAACTGGTCAATCCATACACAAGTAAATCGGGGCATCTCCAATTCACCTTAACTGCCCATGGGAGGAAACCGGAGTACCCGGAGTAAACCCACGCAGACACAGGGAAAAACAACAAACAGAAAGGCCACCTGATCTAGCCGAGGTGGCAGTGGTTAAAGATATGAGCTTGTAACATAAATGACAAATGCAGATTGAACTTGCAGTTAGTCTCACCTGCTTGTATAACCTCAAAGATCATTGAGTACATGCAACCCTGTATAAGATTATGATTTGATGCATATCATTATGCTATTAAATTAAGTACCCTTTAAAAGTGTTTCAAAACCTATTAAGTTGTTATTGATAAATTCTTGGTTGTAAACTTTATATTTAGTTTTGTCGTCAGAGCTGTCGTGTTTAAAGCCCAGCACAGTGTTGATCAAGTGTTGGATCCTATCTAAACACCAGACATAAGATCAATAGATGACTTTGAACTCTCTTTTTGTTGAAAGATCATGACACCTGCATTTTTTAAAAGATAAACCACACGCACACCTGTGCACACACATCATATCTCAGACAGAAGCTCTGAACTCCGACTTATCAGATGGCAACATAAGCACAAACAGGTATGCAGTGAATAACTTTAGCAGAAACGGGATGCCACACTTTTGTAGGGCCGAAATCAAATCGCCAACCATTTGATTTGGTCTCTTTCTATTAGTGTTCAATCACTAAATATATATCTCTCCAAAGAAAAGGAGAAAAATCGTTTGACATACTTCTTAATTGTCAGTTTAAAGCCTGTTCGTGTGTTCAGTCTGCTGGAAATAATTTCGTCTTGGAATAGAAAGCAAAATGAGTAAGCGCAGAATAGAAACTCTATCTGACTGCAGCGGTTGGAGCCGCACACAATGCCAAACAGCTAAATTCATATTTATTTGAGTTTATGAGTGGGGAAGCAGTCGGGGTTTTTGAATAAATCCAGGGATATTCAGAATAGTTTTAATCTCTTAACAGAAATGTAGCCAACTTCATACATCGGGACGTAATTTATTTCGAATCATCAAAGTAAAAGGCCTTGTTATTTATAAATGAAGTAGAGCTGTGTTTCGTGTGTGGTTTTTGAGAGTGGATTTAGCGGCTGGATTGCAAGGTCTTTAAAAATATCATCATTTTTTAAAGTATGTTTTACATACTTTACTTTTGTCTAGGAGGTTAAGTGACTTGTGACCTTATATCAGTCAAATGAATCAGTCACAAACTTTCTCCAGGTTGCATTTATTAACTTATACACGCATGCCTTCATATCGTGCCTCCACTAAAGACTTTTTCCTCAGTAAGCATCCAACTTGTTGTGGAAATTAAAGTTATGGTAACCAACAACCCAACAGTACACGCTTAGACGGTCTCCATGGAGAACTATAAAAAAAAATTGTGCATGTATGCCTATTTGTGTGTGTTTATAGGTGCACACCACAAGTCGTACAGGCTTGTTTGCCTGCCACATGAACCCAGTAAATTACACACACCATCGGAGCACAAGAGAATGTTTTGGATTCACTTGAAGAAAAAATATCCCAAAGGCTTTATGTAGGTGGAGCTCGAAAGACAGTTAAATGATTATCACTCACCTTAGGGCACGCTAGGAACTTGTGAAACTTCATGACCTTTCACTGTGCCTTCACCTGCGTGTAAAAGGGAGAGATGAATAAATTAATGAATAAGTTGGATTTTAAGAGTGTTGTTTATTTTTTTATGCCTCTACCTAAATATAAATATTCTTTAACCTGCGTGTGATCTCTGTGGGGCATCCCATCCCTGTTCTTTCTGACATGGGTACGTATGGCCATCATCCAAGCGCATCATACATATGATAAACTTCCCCATTCTTTTAAAAGTCAGCAACTGCCACAAGCAAATAGTTTGACTAAACATGTAAACATAGTTTACAAAGAGTGATCGTGAGTGACACGTTGAAGTCAGGTATTGGGTGCGTCAGAATGAGGTGTGACATTCCACATACCGTGGCGAGGTCACCTTGCCAATTTCACAGTTAAGTTGAATTAGCAGGCATGTTCGTTCTGTCTAGCAGAGTATTTATATCTGAATAGCATTGTTCTGAAGAATGGGGAAATCACATTCACTGTTTGTACTCCTAGAAGGTCAGAAGGGATACCTTTATTAATTAATAAGGGAGTTTGTAAAAAGCTTTGTGGTTCAAATAAGAAACTTTAACATCCACAAAACCTTTCTGTTGTACAAAAGGTTATTTGTAGTGGAAAGACTCTATTAAAGGGAAGACAAATAATATTTTTAGTATCTTTTTTTAAGAAATCAAAAATGGTTATGTAGCATTATTAGAACATTTATTTTTAAAAGTGTAAATCAATTATGTTTTTATAATAATGTTTTATCATAGCCTGCTTGCACACTATTCAGATCCAAAAAAATTTTTTTTCTCTCTCCTTTGCGTGCGTATTCGTACCCCCACGAGGGCAGGTGAGCATCTCTAATCTTCATCTCACGCGAATGCTTTCGGAAGAATAAGCCACGCCCCCGTGGGCGGACTTGCTATGTGATTATATTAACGCACGCCGGTGAGCACCGTGATCCCATGAGGACTTTCAACCGATAGGAAGTTTCTAACACACCGCTGATAGAGATTCAGCTGTTTGCATTGCTGTCCAAAACAAGCAACAGGACTCGGCAAATAAACAGAAGCACTTTACAATGAAGTTAGAGATTTTCTCCGCGAGTCGCCTTGTGGACAAGCCGCTGGACATGTGCACTGACATGGACGTGAACGTGCCTTCACCACTGTCCACCGAGGAGGAGTTGGGCTCGGATGGAGACTGCTCAGCCAACAGCCCGGGACCAGGTGCACCCGTTTCAGACGGGAAGGGCAAACCATATACGCGCAGACCCAAGCCACCATACTCCTACATCGCGCTCATCGCCATGGCAATTCGGGATTCCGCTACCGGCCGTCTCACGCTTGCCGAAATAAACGAGTACTTAATGAAAAAGTTCCCGTTTTTTCGGGGCAGCTACACTGGGTGGCGGAACTCTGTGCGCCATAACTTGTCATTGAACGACTGCTTTATAAAAGTGCTGCGAGATCCCTCGCGTCCGTGGGGGAAGGACAATTATTGGATGTTGAACCCGCAAAGTGAATACACGTTCGCGGACGGCGTTTTCCGCCGGAGGAGGAAGCGCATCAGTAAGAAGATGCAGAGCGGCTCGGAATCCCGGGAGCGCGCACCTGTGGATGACAGTCAGGTGTCGGCACGCGACGAAAACACAAAGTTTTCCAGTTCCTTTGCCATAGACAGCATCCTGAGCACACCGTTTACGCGGAGAGAGCAAATCACAGACAGTTCGTGTTTTGGTACTAGACTCATGTTGTCAGCAGCTCCGCGCTTTCTGCCGGTTGTCATGGCTTATCCAACATCCACCGTGGCGCATGCGCCGCAGAATGGATTCCAGATGGGTTCTAAGCTGTCGCAAGCGTTTCCACTGTACAGGTGTGATACGGCGGACATTGCTAACGTCAATCGTATGTCAGACATACCCAATTCCTTTACTGGTTTGGGACACTGTCAATCTACTGCAAAAGTGACTGGATATCACCCATTCAGAATAGACTCATTGCTGTCGTGAAATAACACACACAAACCCGAACACACCAATTATGTGCACTTTCCTCTGGTAAATGGTATGAAACTGTTCTGTGTGTTTATCGTGATTTGCGCCCAAGCACAAGTGTGCATACCTACTGTAATGATACTGCATGTTTGCTCTTTAGACCTCTTGTTAGATGAATCAATGTCACGCCGGTGTACAGTGTTTACTGATTCCATTTTCATTTCTTGTAAACGATGGCATTGTGCCAGTAATAATGTATATTATATAAATGTTTGTATTTTTGTTAAACTATTTTATGTTATCATTATTACCTCTTTACGTGCGTTTGTTGCAATGATGTTTGTTTGGAGCTGTGCTCTGTCTGACGGACATCATAAGTCTGTTGTACTTGCATCAATAAAAGAAATTGAGAGAGAATAAAACTTTTTCATCATTCCTTTGTATGCGTATCTTGATCACTTGCTCCTGAAAATGTTTAATCACCAATACAATTTACTTATATGAGTCCCTGTTTTGGGTATAGTCACTCTAATAAAGGACGTGTTAATTTTTTGACATTATTTTGTGTTATTTTAAGACATTGTGTGTCATTTCGTGTTGATTTTATGTTCAAATAAATAGAAGGGACAACACAACACGTGTTGTTCAAAAAACAACACAGAGATGTGTATAAGGAAAACACATTAAATGTGTCGTCCTTAACTAGACACAACATTGTTTTAACACATTCGTTTAAGAGTGTACGTTTCGTGGTCTTAACATGACGCTTTTATGAAGTTAAATGCAAATTGTATTTTTGAATTTTTGAAGCCTAATGCAGCATTCATATGCCCTGTTTTCAGTTAATACAGAAAATACAGTTTTGTGGTTGTTATTTTTATTTGATCGTTACAGTTGTATGTTTTTTAAGCATATCGCAACAATATAGGTTATTAACTAGGCCTATTTTAAGTTAATAACCCTAACCTACCTGTTTATAAAAATATATCTCAAAATTATAATAGTGCTCCTGCAGCTCAGAGTACTAAAGCATTGCATTAGCAGCGCAAAGGTCATAAGTTCGAACCAAGTGAACACATAAGATAGCCTACTAATAAAAATGTAGTGATTTATATGGATGTTTAAACGGATAGTTTACCCAAAATGAAAATTCTGTCATCATTTACTCACTCTCATGTTGTTACAAACCCGCATACATTTCTTTGTTCTGATGAACACAAAGGAATATATTTTGAGAAATGTTTGTAATCAAACCGTTCGTGGACCCTATTTACTTCCATAGTATTCTTTTTTCCTACTATGGAACTGAATGGGGTCTACGAACGGTGTAAATGATGACAGAATTTTCATTTTTGGGTCATATTTAAGTAGATAGCCTTTATTTCACCAGCTACTCAATAATATTAAAACGTATTTTGCTGACCGTATACGCCAAATTAAAAACAGCAGTTACAAATAGACATCAACAATTTAAAAACAATGTGAGTACAATGCCTGTGTTTCAAACTGGAACTGCAATTTCAAAAGTTATAAAAATTACAAAGACCATATAGACCTACCCAGGTATTTCTTTAGGCTATAAGAAATTAAATACGGTCAATATGAACAAAACTAGGGCGATCAATAGAGCATTTTTTTTAATGGTTTACAAGTAAATAATACACTAAACTGTGGAAAATTTTACAAATATCTCACAACTAAGTTTCGGACAAGATATTGCAATTATTTTTGCAAATATTTATGGGAATTTACCGACCTCCATTTAAAATCCAAAATGCCTGCCATGTTTTAATTTTTTTCATTGTTTTATTCTGAACACTTTATGGAACGTTGCTAGAAGTAAGTGTGCGTGTTTCTAAATATAATGTTTTGTTCCTTTTTCGTTTTCTACATTTATTTTGTCAAAAACATGAAAACATTTTCGCTGTCCGCGGTACTGAAACAGGGTCATCGTTTCCTTTTCAATTTGAGTGCTCGCAGTCACATTATTTAGTTACATTGACAGCACTGTAATTTTTACAGAGACCAGAAACGAGCATGATAAAACGCAGACCAAAATCTGCAAAATGTTGCCTCTCTTGACTAAACCCTTCTTTTACCCTATTTGAATAGATAAATTGACAAGAATACACCTAAAAATCGCCAAAGCAAGCCATTGAACAAAGTAGAGAAACAAGCTCGAGGCTGGCCGGGGTACGTCCAGGTAGCTGGTTTAATTGCTGAAACCAGTGAAGTAAACTCGTCGTGATTACACGTGTAACTAAAAACCCGCAAATGATATCATTGTGTCTGGCAACTTTGTAAAGCTGCTTTTAAGTGCCATTTAGCGCGATGCTGCAACCTGCAGGTGAACTCGCGGAATGGCACACCTGTTTAAAAAAACCGTTAGCTGAATTAAAGCTGTTTGCTTATTCATAGGAACATACCAGCTTATTGGGAAACAATTTTAATTACATAGGCCTAAGGAGGGGTTATTTAGAAAGAACAAAACGGAAATAAATATTATACACATTTAATTGCATTTTATCGTGCCCAGTAAAATATATCGCGTCGTTTATGCCAGTGGAATGTGTGTAAAGAAAAAATGTCTGTAAAGGCAGCCTGATGACGCAAATGCTTGGATACCTAATTTCATAAATAGAGCGATTACAGAACACTGTGAGATAAATTAACTAAGGCATCATTACTACACTAAATACTGTTAACTTTTTATGAACAGTTAATGCAGCCTCTGTTTAATATTCAGGTATGACCATACTACCCAGTCCAAGACAATATCGTGGCAATTCACAAGCACAAAACCTTCTTATTGGACCAAAGGGTTCTTTGATGCGTTTGGCAAAGAATAATTCACAAATCTTGTTTACGCTACAGTGTCCCAATTAAGTCTCAAATGAAAATAGATCAATGATTGTATGTGCGTAAGAAAGCTACTGCTTATTTACGCACATAAACTGATCTATTTTAATTCTAGTCTGTGGACTGTCATAGCGATCGCTTGTGTTCAAAGTCTAATGCAGAGCTGAGTTTCCTCTAAAGCAGCCGCGGGTATCCGGGACGCGGCGGGGGTCAGGCGCTCAGCGGGCGGAGGAAACCCGCCGAAATACCGCTTCTGTGGCGCGGGAACATGTTTTTATCCACATCCTCACGGTAAGCTAAAACTGTGGGATTGTTGATTCACATTGTTCAAAAGAACACTTAAAAGAGTTGGGTGATTAAAAAGGGAGGGGAAAATAGAGCACGCTGTTTAATCTGGCAGGAGCCAAAACTGCTGTTTATGTCGTCATATAGTGTTATGTTAGTGTCTAATGGCCTATTTGTTTATTAATATTTTTATTGATCAAATATTTTGAAATGTAATAAAATATGATTTATTTAAAATAGGCTATGCATAATAAAAAGTCCAACTAGAAAACAAACGTATTTTTATAATTCGGTTAAAATATAAAACAATAAACCAACATGGCAAACATTGAACAATAAATATGAAACGTAGTAAACATAGCACATTTATAGTTTACCAAAATGTGAACAAAAAGCACGCTATCTTGTATCTTTTTTGTATATATGTTTTAAATATTTGGTATATTATAGGCTATTTTATATCATATAAATATATTAAATAATTTTACTTGGCTCATCCAAAACTAGATACTCATAAATTGTTTTATTTTAACTGTGTGGCCAATTTCAACAAATTGTAATATGCCTATAATCTAATTAATACAAATAATTTATGTTTTTAGAATTAGATTAGTCACCCTAAAATATAAGTACAATTTTCTGCACATTATTACATCTTTTTATAAATAAATGAATGACCTTTACACCGTGCTATGACGACTGTGACCCTTCCTTGCTGGCGGAAGCTGTCGTCGCCCAAATGGCTAATTGGGCTTTTCTTTAGTTAATGAACGCTGTACTCGAGGGATGTGCTGTAGCCCTGGGCCCGTAAGCTGATACTGGCGCGCTGTGTGTGGTATCCAAACCACTCTCGACAAAGACAGCCTGCTTCCACTCGAGCCAAATGCATTCCTTATTCCTCTCTCTCTCCCCCTCTCTCTGTTTCTGTCATTTTATCATTCGCTCGCATTCAATGACTCACTAAAACATGCATTTTAATATTGCAAAATAATATGGAAATCTTTTTGGCTTTGTCAAGCAGCTTTTGTAAAGGCCGTCTAATGTTAAGATGCTCGCTTTGACGATGAAAAGAAAAGAAAGTTGCAATGTGTTATTTAGTCTTCATACTCATAATTGTTGATACTGTTTACTCTCCTAAAAATACAGGTTCCAAAAATAGTATTTGTCAGACTCTATGGTTCCATTAAGAACTTCCGAACTTCACAGAACATTATGTTGCACAAAAGGTTATTTGTAGTTAATAAGGGTTTTTCATAAAGAAATGTTTTTAAGAACCTTTTACTTAAAATTGTTCCTATGTGACATCACAAGGAGAACCCCTTTAAAATCTTTATTTTTAAGTGTTTATTGTAAAAATCTAGATCATTTCTTTTTATCTTTATTCTAATATACATGCATTTTTACTATAAACCATGCAACAACTTTCAAAAACCTTAGGTCTGTTTACAAGGTGAATGACCAAAAAAATCTGATAATAAATAATCCAGAAGAATTAGTAGGTCTAAGCCAGCAGATGACGATGATGAGTGACGGCAAGGGAGAGACGTATAGACAGGGAGAGAGAGATGTTTGTGCTAGGAAACTGACAGATTGAGGGACATTGCGCGGAGGACTGTGGATGTAGATGAGTTTGCAGGGGTCTGAGTGTTTAAGGGGTGGATGAGGCGGAGAGGAGGAGCGATTCCAAGTGCGCAAGGCACAGGGAGTTATTGAGTGATTGGCTGTCGGGTTTTGTTTAGTTCAGGGATCTGCACGAACTCAGTCTTTCCGTTTCTTTCTCTAAAAGGAATTACAGCCACCCGGACCAGCAATGCAAGAAAGAACAATAGCAAAACAACTTGATATTGACTACGAAAACGCTTGACTTCAATGGCACAAGAGTACATATCACTTGGATGTATTATTGTCTCACGTTCGTAAGGATTCGGTTCATGCGTAATTTCTAGGAGTACTCCTGAAAGAGGACAGCTAAGTTAACTTTCTTAACGGTACTTAAAGAGATGTATTAAGTTGTTGCTCTGAGTCTTGGTATTGGTTATCATATAAATAGATTTTTTGGAGCTTTGCGTATTTTTATCTTTCTGTGAACGTCATTGGCCAGCTGAGTTTCATTCGTACGTCAGCGCGGGACAGATGACGACTGAGAGCTCTCACGAAGCAATGGGGTCGACGCCCCCATTGAGGACCAGTCCAGCGTCCATCGCGCTGCATCCCGGACTGATGAACTCGTTGGGTGGCGTGGAGGAGCATGGCGTAGTGTCCAAGAGCAAAAAAAGCAGTTCAGGACTGCGACGGCCGGAAAAACCGCCCTATTCTTACATTGCTCTCATTGTGATGGCAATTCAGAGCGCACCAAGCAAGCGACTTACACTTAGTGAGATTTACCAGTTCTTGCAAACGCGCTTCCCCTTTTTCCGGGGCTCTTATCAGGGCTGGAAAAACTCCGTTCGCCACAATTTGTCTCTAAACGAGTGTTTCATTAAACTACCAAAGGGACTTGGGCGACCTGGAAAGGGACATTATTGGACTATAGACCCCACCAGTGAGTTTATGTTCGAAGAAGGATCATTTCGGAGAAGACCGCGAGGATTTCGGAGAAAATGTCAGGCCATGAAACCCATGTACCGAATGATGAACGGCCTTGGGTTCGGTTCCGCCATTTTACCTCAAAGCTTTGATTACCAACATCCCACCCACAGCAGTGGCTATAACCTTGACCTGTCTGGCAATGGGTATGAGTCAATTAGCAGTAACCATCACACTCACATGTCCCCCGGCTCCAGACATGGCTATATGGCCAGCTGCCCGGTCCCGGGAAACGGGGAGTACGGCGGAGATAGCAACACCAGTCCGGTTCCGTCTTCTCCTGCAATAGCGAGCGCGCATGAAGGCCACTCGCCGTATTCCGAAAGCATTCCTCTCTGGGCTTCATCGAGCTCCCCATACCTAAAACAGCCGACTGTCAACTCGAGCAATTCGGGGTCCACAGGGCAACATCCAGGCATTTTCAGCTACTCTCTGGAGCAGGGTTATATACAACAAAGCGCGAGAGAAAACACAGATATGGCAGGTAAAAAAACTTCTTAGAAGTCAAGAGATTCACATCAAAGAACAATAATTTAAAATATACATTTATTTCTTACATTTTTATAAACTGTACAATATTTTCCCACTACAATAACATATTCTGCAACAGAAAGTGTCTGTGGATGTCAAATGATCTTTATAAAACCAAACACTCATCAAGAATGGCTTATTTTTTTAGGAACCTTCAATTTTAAGAATGTAATTACCTACAAATTTTCATGTGCAATACATTTTTGTTGAAGCATATTTTCTCTACAAATTCCGATTTAAACATCACACTGGGGTCAATATCACACGTCAAAACTCTTTTGATCTAGAAGCATGACCAAGCAGCCGGCAAGCAGCTGTTGAAAATCATTTCTGTAACGAATATGAATATACTGTAGTGGAAAAAGTGACAGAAATGAACTCGTAAAAGGTCAAGTAAATAGGCTAACTTTTAACTGTACCAAATGTTTTACATCTTAAAATTGAATGAATCTTTTAATTTGGGCAGAAAAAGTTTCGACACCATTTGCCATCTAAAATATTCTTGGTTTTTCAGTAATAAGACGAGAAATATTTTATTTAAATAATATATTTTAGAATAATAGAAATATTTTAATTATAGACCTGCGATTAAAAAAAAATATTTCGTCTATTTAAACGATTATAAAACTTTACAGTGTGTGCGATTTTATGTCTGTTAAGAATCAATAAAACTATTTTATTGTTATTATAAACCCAGCATAATTTTAAATTCGATTTGCAAATGTATTTACTTGTGTTTATTGTGCATGTATGTTTCCCCAGTGGGTATATCGCGCTATCCAACACATTCATCCCCCGTCGGAGAACGAAAGGACTTCGTGCTGAATTTTAACGGGATTTCATCGTTCCACCCTTCAGCTGGGGGATATTATCATCACCATCACCATCATCACCATCATCAGAGCATGCACCAAGACGTCAAACCTTGTGTAATGTAGGCCGTCTGTTGTGATGTCATTTGTACAAAGATAAGCACTTGATTAACTAAGCTTAAGAGAATTCATGAAGCTTATTGAAGGATTAGCATATTATATAGTGTAGACACGCAAAATGTTTGCAAATGTTTTCCTAAACAAGCGGAAAAAACCCGACATGAATAATCCACAGAGCGTCGAGCCTGCACTATCTTGCCAATAAATGTCCGTTCATTGAATTCATGGACTGACCATTTTGCTGTGCCTTGTGATTAAATGTCAATAGAGATTGAATTAAGCACATGTAACCGTATTTTACTTAATCTGTACAGTGCAATGATGTTAACTAGTAATAAAAACATTTCAAGAAAAGTAATGTGTTTATTTGCCTGACTGACATGTGAGCGACTACAACCAATATCATTGTGTTAATAATTATAATAATAATAACAAATATCAGACGTATAATCTGATACATGTAGGCCTACAATCTGTCTCGAAAATTCAAAAATGCGTCTGAAAAAAAAACCTAAATGAAAATGACCAAAATATGACATTAGGAAATTATATATAAAATAACCGATTGACAATTTTACGTGTCATTAAATGCGAACAGAAATTGAATGTTGAACAATCATATTTAACTCAATCTGTACAAAGCCGACGTTTGCGTTTGGTGCGTATTAGGCCTACCTCACAAAAATAATCACATTTGTGGCATTTTACAATTTACCATACTGCAATTTATATTTGTAAAAAAAGTATCTGTTAATATACGTCTTAAGCCAGACAAAGTTTTATATTAATTGACTGTTGAATAAAATTAGTTTCGCATAAGCTATAATTACACTGTAAAAATTAGCTGTAATTATACAGCTGGTTGCCAGTAAGTTACTGTAGATGATAAAGACTGAAAATATTTCATGTTCATTTAACTTTGAACAAACTGTTGCCAGTAAAAAACATAAATGTAAAATCTACAGTAAGTTACTGGCAGCTAGTTGCCAGTAATACCCAGTAATACTGTAATAATTTATACAGAATTTTTTACAGTGTAGGTCTTATAGCTCACATTATCTGTTTTTTTTTATTTATGTCTGTATTACACACACAAAAAACAAATAAATCAAAATTAGTCGCAGCGCACTGAACATATTTTACACGGCGCTTGCTGAAATAGGCCTATTTATCCAGCACAAAGATTTTGGATGAATGCAAAAGACTTAAATGCATGATGGTAGTTTTGTACTTGACATAACTGATACATTGTACAATGAAAGTGTTTTTAACAAAAGGTTAACTGATAAAATTATTCACGTCACTCTCAGTCAGTAAAGCCAGTGTATAGATGATACTCTAGCACCATCTAGCGGTGAATATCTGTACCTTCACGCAGTTAATAAACCCAATGACTGCCACTGCCAGTGATCCTAATCTTATAAACACAGTTGCATTTCTGGAGCCAGTATTTGGAAAGATAACAATAAGACATTTATGGCTACTAATAAACACGGATAAAACCCATAGCCACATTTATCCACATCAATCGCACCCATCGTCAAAACAGAGGGATCTTCCAAGAAAATACAAAGCATCATTATTAAAGCATGATATAGGAGGTATACTGCACTGCACAACACGAGTGTGCAAGCTCATGCTTATAGTCTCTTATAAGAAGCAATTACAAGCTCTCAATACATACGATAATGTGTTTAGTGCAGCAAAACGGACTGAAGAAACCTTCCAAGGGTCATAAAGAACATAATGAGTCAAGAATATTATGATTCGCCATTACTCTAATCTGGGGGATAAACAGCTAATCTGGATAACTGGAGTGTGCATTTGTTCCAGAACTAAACGGAAAAGTTGCTGAACGATACTAATGGAGAGCAAATTGGGGTGGCACTCAAAACTACGTCACGCAGCTTAAATAAATCTAATTGAAAAGAAAAAAAATCCTTATCCTGTACAAACTGGTTGCCGAATTCATTCATTATGGACGTTTGTTTCATGCTCCTCTTCCCACATGCCATAAAAACAGTGCACCAGATGTGTACACAAGGTCTTTGTAAAGCAGAGAGTTCATTGCTGATTGACTGTTAAACAAAGACACATTCAAAGAAGAAAGTATTTCCAAGCTTTTGTAAATTATGTCTTCAAGTCTTTTGGATTTAGGTTTTGTTTATAGCAAGGACTGTTACAGCGGTATAAACAAAGTCCAGGAATCAGCGTTTGGTCACTTGGACATTTATGGGGTTATTATTTTCATTACCACTGCACTTCTACACTTGGTTATTTCCAACCCAGTGTTGGGTAAACAAGGGACGAACCCATCCCGTTAGGTTAAATTAACCCAGATTTTTTTTATATTTGACCAAACAATGCAAAAAAACTGCATTATGAATTATATTAATATATAATACAAATCATATTATTTAATTGCTTACATCATTTTTATAAATATCTAATATAAATATCTTATTGGACTTTTGAAATGCACTTTTGAAAAGGTCTGTTTGAGAGAAATTTTAAGGACAGTGTCGCGGCAACAAACTGGGTGCGTTTTACGCACAAAAGACTTATACTGGACATGTATATTATTTCCTTTCAGTATATAAGAGAGATATACTGGTGAAAAAACATAATCTTGGAGTAACTGTTGATTTAAAAATCGTCAAACCAAAATTGTATTTGATTCGAAAATGACTTGGCAGCATTCTGAGCTGTGTGCTGTAACTAATAATTACATAATTTGACCTCATATGAAAAATATCTTGCATTGTATGGTAACTCTATGAATGGTTAACAGATAAACAACCAATTAATTATCAAAACTGCATATAAGTCAATCATTTATGCATTTTGCAGATGCCTTTAACCACAGTGCATTCAAGGCAGGCTTCACTTTTAGCTTTTGATAGTTTGTTTTCCATTGCATTTGGCATTGCCCTCAACTCTATTAGTTAAGCTTTAACCTGTATCAGACTAAGTAACTCAAATTACAATCCCATATGATCTCTGTCTTTAATTTTCAAAGCAGTGTTTAAATAGTGGAAAATCACAGTAGTTGCTAAAATAACTGCAAATAATAGCCGTCCCCCAAATATTCCCCTACAGGGTCTTTTGAATTATAAAATAATAATTCTTTGTAGCTTTCATTAATACAGTGCAAAATGTTTTTGTTTCGTGTCTGTCTGTAATATCATTTTAATGACCTTTGAAAGCGTAAGCTTCAGCAAGCAAATCAAACGTTTCAGTTGAAGTAGAGCCCATATGAGCTCAGAGGGAACACATCTATTGAAGTCTGCCAACAAAAATAAACAAGACTTACCCTATGACAGTACAATACCACAGAACAGTGAAACTTCTCTCGCGTTTCCTTACCACACAATCTAAATGCGGTTGCTCTCAGTGACACGCTGCTGGTTTCAGAATATATCAAAGGGTGCCAGCCTAATTATTTTTCCTGGAGATTTATTATATTTATTTTTTCTTCAGAATTTGGTTCAAATTATGTTGTCAAATCTATGTAGTGTTATGTAAAGCGTATTTCAGGATTGCATTTCAACCACTGACTGATTTTCTAAAAGCTACAGCGTGCAGGCTTTACCAGGAATGTGTGCAGGTGACGTGAGTGACATCAGTTCCTAAAAAGCTTCATGTACGTCACACTCATGAATAATGCAGATTTTAGGCAGCTGGCAATGGAACAAGCTTTAAGGTCATTAGCTGACTGCATCTCTTACCCATTCACTGTGTAGTGAATCATGTTGTTTAGAAGAAGCTGGTGTGTGGTCTGCCTGTTCGCGTGCAGTCTGACATCTGTGGACCAGCGCAGTATCACATGCTGCTACTCTTCAGACGCAAAAGAAGCACCACCTCCAGAGATCAATTTCTTACTGAAAGACTCATTCGGCACCATTATGCAAACTGTTCAGCCTTATGAAGGAACCCTGCATTAAAAAACACATCATTAATCCTGATGTTTTCATTTATATAGGCTATAATTGCCTGTGTCAATACTATGTAATTATGTATATAATTGACATAATTAAAACATTAATTACATATACATTGGAGCAAATCTGTACACACTAAGAAATATACATACATATTAAAAAAAAAGCTTTTGGGTGCTTGAACACAATGACCACAAGGGGGCGACGAATGACTGGGACACACATGTAGCAGGTGAATTTGGCCAACAATAAACATCTGTTAACAGTTGCTTGCAGCACCGGGCCAAATTGATCTAATACCGAAGGACATGGGAGATCTTAGATAGGAAATTAAAGCAAGGATAAAAAGGAAGCTTCCAGGTCAAAACAAATGTAACCGATTTCTTAACAGTAACTTTCAAATTAAGTAAAATTATATCCTTATTATATACATGTTTACTAAATATATATCCTTATAGTACAATTAAATCCAAAACCAAATATTTGTCATAAAAATCTTCACAATGTTTTTTTCAAGAACTTAATGAATAATGCTTAGTGACATTAACCATTTTCATCATTGTTGCTACGTTAATACAAAAAAGATTATACATTTCCATTAACTAATGAATCCAACTTTTTAAATATTAAAAAGTCAGTAAACAAACTTATTATTATTGTTGGTCAGTGAAATAAATAGTTATTAAGTTGCTTTTAATTGTTGTAAGTAATAGTAAGGTGGTGATGTTGTATAATATTTGTATTAAATATAAATATAAATATAAATATATATATATATATATATATATATATATATATATATATATATATATATATATATATATATATATATATATATATATATATATATATATATATATATATATATATATTTATATATAAATTATTTGTTGTATATATATTTTTAATTCCAATAAGTTTCTGAGTATTTCTTACTTTTATTATTACAAAGTGTTCAAAGAAATATATATAAATACCCTGCTCTGTTTCCAGTAGCATTGCAAATAAGCAACACATTCATTTAATTGGATTTTACATTAAGAAAGGAGATTTCAGAAGCTTCACTTGATTTACATTAATAGGGAAAAAGAGGAAAATGTTTAGGACAAAAAACAATCCATGTGACACTTCAACTCCAGCTTTCATGAATCAGGAATGCAATGTTTTAATGCATGAAGACAATTAAAACGGCACTAAGCTGCTAGTAAACCTGCTGACAAATAATCGCTATATAAGCACCATTTGGGCGACTTCACACCAAACCAAAAAGGACATATTGCCTCATTAACATGACCGGTACTGACACCTTTTGGCCTTCAGAATTTAAGCTCGCTCCAACGCAGCACATTTGTTCCCTAAAACCAAATTTAGCCCACTATCCAGTGAATCTATAAGTTCCAATTTAACTCAGTCACGCGGGCGGGAGACGAAAATATGTTACATTTTTATATTTAGCAAACGATTTTATAGTGACCTGGGCTGCATACAAGCTATATATTTTTATCAACATGTGTGTTCCGTGGGTATCCAATCCAACCCACAACCTTTGCGCTTTTACGCAATGCTTCACCAAATGAGCAGCTATTTTGGTTTTTAAAAAAGCAGCTAGGCTACAAACCACAAACATATCGTTACAAGAATAAAAAATGATTTACTTCGTTTACGTCATACTGATCAGGGCACCTTGTTATTACAATTTACAGTACTTTAAGACAAAATGTGTCGTATTAAATCCTATAACCATGTCATCAGCTATATATACACTCGTCAATTTCCTAATTTTGCGATGTATTTGTTTAACCTGAGGATATATGCATTTTCTGTTAACATTTTTAGTCTTAACTCAACTATAGGCTATGTGTATGTATACCCACAGGAAAAGGTCTCCGGGTGCAGCCTTTCCACAAACAGCCTCGCGAGCGCTTATTGGTCGTGAGACGCGCGCGGGGCGGAGCGCTTGCGCAGCCAAAAGGCTGAATTGGTAATTCGGTGAAAAAGTCCCTGTGAAGTGACGGATGCGGGAAGTTCACAGGTTTTCCCTATTCACCGACTTCTCCACGTAAGACATTTTGCTTCTTGCCTTGCAAGGCTGAGACCCGAAAACCAACTCTGGATAAAAGTTTCAAGACGACACACTGAAGGAAAGGTGTAAGTGGAGAACTCTGGAATTCTTTGAGTACTTCTGGCTTCTTTTTTCCTGAAGTGAACAACGACTTCTGGCTAGTTTTTATCCAGATTTTTCATCCGTGGTAGGAGAGGTTTGGAGAGAGGGGTACGATGCAGGCGCGCTACCCCGTGTCCAGTCCAAGCCCTCTAGGCGTAGTGCCTTATATCACCGGAGAGCAGGGGTTTTATCGAGCCGCGGCCGGTGGAGGATATACCGGTATGCCTGCGCCTATGAGTATGTACTCTCATGCCGCGCACGAGCAGTATCCCAGTGGGATGGCGCGCGCCTATGGGCCATACGCCCCTGCGCAACAGCCCAAGGACATGGTGAAGCCTCCATACAGCTACATTGCGCTGATCACAATGGCTATACAGAACTCAGCCGATAAAAAGATCACGTTGAATGGGATCTATCAGTTTATCATGGAGCGTTTTCCATTTTACCGGGACAATAAGCAAGGCTGGCAGAATAGCATACGGCATAATCTATCACTAAATGAGTGCTTCGTCAAAGTCCCGCGAGATGATAAGAAGCCAGGTAAAGGCAGCTACTGGACCCTAGACCCGGACTCGTATAATATGTTTGAAAACGGCAGCTTCTTGCGACGAAGGCGCCGCTTCAAGAAGAAGGATGTGGTGAAGGATAAAGAGGAGCGGGAACGACAGGGCAAAGAAACCCCGGGACAAGCATGCGAGCAAGAATCACAGCAGCCGGTGAAGCTCCGGGAAATCAAGACGGAGAACGGGGCCTGCACGCCTCCGCATGACAGCACTCCACCCCTCAGTACGGTGCCTAAAACTGAAAGTCCGGAGAGGAGCGGTGGAAGTGCGTGTAGCGGGAGTCCCCAAACGCAAACACCACAGCAAGGTTTTAGTATGGATACAATCATGGCAGGACTTCGAGGGTCCCCGCAGCACGGGGCAGAGCTCCCGGCCTCTCGAGCTGCTCTACCAGGCTCAGTGTCTCTGACCTACTCGCCATCACCCCAGCCCTCACATTACAGTCCACCCTGCGGCCAGCCCGCCACTTATCACTGCAATATGCAAGCGACGAGCCTTTACACGGGGGACCGGGGCCACGAGGATGACACTTTACCGGAATACACAAACACAACAAGCGCCTCCTCTATCTCACATCCCCATCAGAGCTCGAGTCAGGACAGCCAGCACTTGCAGCAGAACCGGCTCGCACCCTGGTACCTCAATCAGTCCGGAGAGCTGGGACACCTGAGCGCGAGCTACCCCGCGCAGCAGCAGAACTTTCATGCGGTGCGCGAGATGTTCGAGACGCAGCGGATAGCGCTGAACGGTTCGCCGGTGACCGGAAGCAATAGCTGTCAAATGGCTTTCCCGTCCAGTCAGCCACTCTACAGGGCTTCCGGAGCCTTTGTATACGACTGCAGCAAGTTCTGACCAAAAGTTTTATGAATTTCAAAATTGTTTAATATATATTTGTATTTCCCATGTGTTTTTGTAATTTAAGGAAACATTTAGGCAGTGAACTCGGGGTAATATGCGAGTTTGTGTTGGTAAGTAAAATAATTATGCTGTGGTCGTCTGACTGCACATAACCATTCGCTCCCTGCTCGTCAAAATGGACAAAAAGTAGAAAGTTTGTTAATTTATTTCATGTTATAGCAGGTGGACCATCTTTGTAAGAAAATGTCTTTAGTTATTTATAATCAATTCATTACAAAAAGGTAACGAGTGTACGACCGAGTTACTCTTTTTCACATATTTTGTTTTTAAATATCCAAAGTTATTATTTGTTAAATAAATTGACGTTTTTTGGAGTTAAACTCTCGAGTGATTTATCTATTTGTAATGCCTGTTGAAATCATTAGTCAAATGACTGTCAGAGCTTATTATTGATCAATTTAACAGAACAACGTCCCAAAAGCATGGAAAGAAAATCGTTTTTTTTAAAAACAAAAAGCAAGTGTGTGTCAATATTCCCATTTTCTAATAAAAATAACTTGCGCTTTGGAACATAACTTAATAAGACACTATGCTGACACAGGGGGCGGGAGGGACCCAGGGGGCAAAGGTTTAAAAACATCTGGAAATTATTATTTTTCACTTATACGCATGCAAGGAATCCGTATTCCCTGCATTAAAAATTGCATTGCTAATAACAAAACAGCAGCACACCAAAGCAATGCAATATTATTGTATTTCAAAGGCGCATTAAATCATTTTAATGTTCTGTAGTATAATGTCAAAATAAATAAAAATGTGTTTTCAATTGGGCACTCTTTATAACAGATCTTATCGCATCCACTTTGACCTCGTCCTCTCTTTTCCCAAAGACTCTTTAAAATCATAGCGCAACATTCTGCTGGATTTTCCAGAATGCATTACTCCATATTCACTCATCATTATTTTGTATATAAATTACCTGAATGTCCTGTATAATTTATTTCACAATCACGCTTCTAGTAATAAAGGTTACATAAAGTTTGTAGTTTTATTTTGCTTTTGCAATGAATTATATTTTGGACTTAAATTTACACTGGTGTTCCAATATGAGGCCGCTAAATAGAGCGTTTTCCCCCGATTCTTTTTGAATATATAATTACAACTGTTGAGACTGATCTTTTATAATCTTGTTTAATGTAAACAAACATTGTATACCGGGGTTTAATAAAACATTTCATTTGTTAACACATAATAGATTAAAAAGCAGATAAACAGCACGTGATAGAATTGCTCTGGCCCAGATATGTTGAGCCAGTATTGTAAAATAAACGCTCGATTAGTGAGTATTTCAGACAGAACTTGCAAACAAAAATATTTTACTCGGTATGCGAGGATTGTGTTGACTTTTAAATTACTTTTTTAATATCTTACGGCCCATTACACAGAAGAATAATTAAACAAATACCACTGTTTTAACTCAGACCAAAAGCATTGCTGTTGTCAACTCAAACAAAGCACTATAGCCTAATTGAAAAATATTAATTAATAAATAAATGTTTAGTGCAATTAAATAAGATTTATTTTTTATGAAAAACTTAAGCGAAGCAGCTTCGCGTAATGTGTCAATAAACGTCAGCATAGAAGAAAACTAGCAGACCTTTGCTATTGCTTGAGTGCTGGGCCTTTGCGTACTTGTGGTGCACAGTTGTGTTTATTGGATGCATTACGAGTCCCGCAGCTTGTGTGCTGTTCCTGAGATTATATAAATGGCGTGATTAAATAAGATTTGGGCATGACTGAGTCACGGTTTGAAGTGGTCTCAAGTGTGAATCGAGAAAAACAAATCAGGGGTGACATGGACGAAGGGGTGAAGAGAGAAATCAAGAAAAAACATAACTAATGGAAAAATAAAGATTTTAAATAAAAGTTACACAAATACGTTTCTTTGTGTGCAGGGTCAGCCCGAGGCAACTTGACTTCGTATAAAGGGCTTAAGTGCCAAATGCATTACAGGTGGGAGAGGGCAGTGTTAAGGGCTCGTGGCAGTGAAAAGGTGTCTTTGTTGCGATCAACTGCGTGCTTCAGGCTTTCAAAGTTGCTTGAAGGGGGAATATGATATATCAGAGAGCTTTATACGTAACGAACACATTTTAACCAGATGCAGATCTTACAATATAACTGTGTTTATTTTAATGCGTGAAGTCCTGTGTGACATAGTTTGCTGTCTTTGTGTGTGCACAAATATTGCCCATTTATTCGCATAATTCTGTGAAAATTATGAGCTTTGTCAAGTGCAAGGAGGAGACAAGAGCATGCAATATTATATGCTAAATGCAGGAAATATTGCGCAACTCGCGCAAGGCTTGTTTTTTGGGTGCACAAATTTACCAGTAGGTTGATATTAACAGTTTGTGCTAATATAATATGATATAAACAATATATATGAATTATATTATAACAACAACACAGTACCAATAATAATATGTAGGTTTAGGATAAAAATACACATGCTCCCATATTTTAAAATTCAATGGATGTATTAATTTATTTAAAAATAAATTAAAACTCGGCGTAAAAATGATTTGATCGTGATAACACTGTAGTGTTAAAATTTACTAAAACCGTGGCCTACCTCTGGCGTAAATGATAGACAAAGCTGACAATGCAGTTTTTAGTAGGCCTGCAGTAGAAAGTATCATGTTTACGTTACGAAAATTAACTTAATCCCTGTTTTTTCTCCCAAACGACTGGACACAGGATTACAATTTTATTAATTTGCCGCACATAAAACTGCAATGAACACGTCCATCCAATATTTGTGTAAACAACGCTTTGCGCTCAATCTAGAAAAAAATTAGTTTATTTAGTATATTATTATTATAGTATAGTATAGTAGTCTTATAAAAAACCTTTATAACACACTGTATCGTCAATTCAATTAAAGTCAATAAAATTATAGATAGGCTACCAGTATTAATCTTTAGAAATTGATCAGTAATTAAAACATTCGCTTCGTAAACTACATATATGAAAAAACCCGATTTATTTCTAAATTTCTGATGCGTCTGAAAAAAATATATTATGCACTTAATTATAAATGACAAATTTTAAACTTAATAATTACAGACTAATATATTAATTTAATAGACTTAACAAATTACTTATAGACTATTACAAACCTATATTATTGATCTACGCCCAAACTGAAATTCCACAATAAAACTCGATACATAATGTTTCGTCTTTGAGAGAAGCATTAGGGGTCAATCATTTTGCTTGGAAAAAAAATAAACACGAGAAAGACTTAAACATCATATAACACGTAGCCTACAACAGACTGAATTTAAACAAAATCATTTTTATTCTGATTTTAATCGGAATTTTGAATGTGTGATAGTTTCTTATAGATTAAAATACAAAATAAAGACATATACTACCGGTAATGCTTCAGCAAATGCGATATATTAATAATTATCAAAAATATCAACTGCCATTGCAGTCAATTAAAATATTGATGCAAAATCATCAGGTAGACAAAATTACTAAACAAGACAGAATAACGAAATCATCACCAAACGTCACCTATAGTGCATTAATTTGACCCCAATGCTATTGATGAGATTAAATATCCTTCAAACAGCAAAATTGTAAAGATGTCATGACTTTTATAAGTCATCGAAAACTGTGCAACACCGTGAGACATTTTATTAGGCTAGTTTAAAAGAGTATCCATTTTATTAAGCTCGCCTTTAATGTTAATACGCCGTTAGTCGTTAAGGGCGAGAAAATACCAGTTTTTTTATTATTTATTCAAGTCACTAGACTTCTTTTGATACCTGAATTTATTTCTAACTTGAATTTACTGGAAATCCAATGTTTCCCAGTGCTTTTACGGGAACTTTAGCATGGTGGTCAAACCAAAGAGCAGAAAATTCCTCGCTCAAGCGTAAGAAATAAATTCGCTAGGACATATAACGCAGTTAGTGGCCTGTGCACCTGTATGTGGTCGAGCTCGCGACCCTGGCCAGTGGAAAAGTGCTTTATGCGCCCGCGGAGCACCGAGGCACCGTCTGGTTCCAATCAGGCCCGAGCACACTGGCGCGCTGTTTAGGGCTCTTAAATGGCACTCTAGATGCCTTTCTCAAAAACACAAATACCCACACATTGACTGCACTACCGCACGTCTTATAAAGGCAACTCAAACAACCCACTTTCTTTAGACGACTGTGTCAAATGATCTTACCAAGAATTTGGCACTTCGTTCAATGTCTGAGGCCTCTCGAGTAGTTTTAGTGACTGATTTTACCGCTTCTCTCTCCTCACGTGGAGGATTTGAGCCACGCTGACTGCGGTCTGTTGTTACGTTGATGAGGACGAGTGTGTCGCCGCTGCAAAAAAAAAAAAAAAAAAAAACACGCCGGAGGATTTTCATGGCGAGATGTTTTCACTGTCAGGCTTCAGTGGCCCAGCTGCGCCCGACGTCAGAGGTGATTAAACATGAGCCGTTTTACAAGGCCGAGTTACGGCTCCCTGAGCTGCGCGCGGTGGGCCCGTGCTGCTGGAGCATCTGGAATGGACGAGGCCTCGTGGACGCGCAGAAGAACACAAGAGCGCGGTTGTGCTCGGCGCGAGATGACCGCCACACAACCCGCGAGAGCTGGCACGAGCCACTTCCTGACGCAGTAAGCGTACATAACTTCTGAGGCGAAATAACATTATTTTTAAAAAACGACACAGGTTGCGATGCTTTAACCATGTAATTTTTAACATTTACTTATTTATTCAACTATATTGCGGTCGATTATGATTAATCGATATATTTATAAATAACAGGTAAAATGAGTCGGCTTTGGGTATTATCCATGTAAAGAGGTCCTAAATAAATGACCATGATAATCTTTCAACTTTGTCACATTTGGTCTGTTTGACTGAATTTAGCCACATTGTGTTGAAGCTCAAAAGTAGCCTATATTATTTAAATTTTTAAAAAACTTTTTTTATGTTAAAAGTGCATTTGCATTTATGAAGCGACTTACAGTGCATTCAATGTACACTTAATCGATCCGAATTTGTTTTCAATAGGAATCGAACCTTTGACCTTTTGACCCACTGAGCAACAAGATCACAATCAGTTTATTTTCCCCCCAAAAAAACAGAAACAGAAACCTTTACAAAATCTTTAATCACCTATTTATACAATTTATCACCATAATCATGTATAAAAACAACTTCATAAAAAATGAACAAATGAAACCTTCATAATGTGACATGATTAAGGATTGCAAAAGACTGCACCAGGGTCCCTCAAAAAATGTGGAATTAGGGGTCAAAAGGCTATAAGTTGGAGTAAAAATGATAAAGGAAAAGAATGCTTCTTCGTGTGGCCGAATCGCAGGCACACCAGCACATGAAAACCGCTCCTTTGGCAAGGGTGGAGACAAAGGCGTGTGAGCTCAGGCATTCGGGTTGTTCCGCATGAGCTCAATATCTGCGTCCACCATTTCCTTAACAAGCTCCTGTACAAATACACACAAAAGCCGATAAATGGAGCACATTTCGAGAGCACATTAAGTGAATTGCTTGGATTTTTACACGAACGCTCACCTCGAACGTCACACGTGTTTTCCAGCCTAGCTCCTTAAAGGCTTTGGAACTGTCTCCCTGCAGATAGTCCTAGAAAGACAAAAAGAAAGTGAGACAGATTAACGAAAGGAACGAAGCGAAAAAAGGTAGAGGGGGTGGTTTAGGTTTTTATTAACAGGACCTCCCAACCTATACAGATCCCCCTGCTCTCTTCTTCACTCACACATAACCACACACACACACACACACACACACTCGCCAACACCCCACACACACAGGTGTCAGGGTCTGTGTCTCTGGGGGAAGGTGAGGGCAGAGGCAAGCCATCCATCCAGCACCCCCTCTTTTCAGCTCTCTCCCAGTGCCAAAGCATGATGGATTATGTGACTCTTGTAGCCTAACCCCTTCTGTTCTCATGCTGGGACTGAAACACTCACACACACTTGGGTAGAAGTTGATTTTTAAGGGGTGCTTTTCAGGGTGGCAGTAAAAGGTTTGAAGGTGTCCCTGCTGCTGATCTTATTACACCGCGGCTCTAAGGGTTCTAAGGAACCAGAACCTACACACAATCATAACAGCACTTACATGTAAAACAACTGGGAGCCGTCGTTCCAAAATATCATACAGTCAGTAACCGATGGTTTCATTTTAGCTCCAATTAAATCATTTAAATTACATAACCATTTATGAAAAAACTAATGACTTAAATAGCATTCATTCATCAGTACATGAAACAGCATGCAACCATCATAATCAAGGCCCGCATAAAAGCAACAAATTAATCATAATTAGTCTTCTGAAAGACAAATTCATCTCAGCTGTTTCTGTCACCCATCCAAACCTTCACATGCAAACTCGCACAGAAATGTTTACAGACAATTTACAGTCACAAAATACAATTTGATGAAAATGACAACGTCATTGCCTGTGCGTGTGAATCCTCCAGCAGGCAACAACTGATGTTCTTAAATTGAAAGCCAGCAAGTCAAGACATATCAAAGTCCAACAGCAAGTTTTCAGGCAGATATTGGTTTCAAATAGGGAGTTTCAAATTTAATTTATCTATATAGGTTCAAAAAGTCAAGGTCTGATTCGAACGAAAACGCACATTAGTGCCTGCATGCATGTTCAATAAAACGCAAACAGACAATAAATAAAAGTGATAATCATCTGGGGAGATTTTTATTGTGTGTGACTGTGCACTTAACGTAAAGGAATTCAGTACTATTGGTGTGACAGACCTTGACAACCATCAAACGACCTTTGTTAAATCGCTTACAAAGACAGCCACAACATGACTGAGCATGACAAGTCTACTTGCCTGGATTTTTGATGGGGTTTGAAAGCTAAAATATTTAATATATATATATATATATATATATATATATATATATATATATATATATATATATATATAAAAATAAAATAGCATGCTCCAATAATACACATCTATCAGTTTTACATAAACATAATGGTCTGTTGAACTGGTGTGGGGTAGTGGCAAAGGTCAAATCCACAAAAGCAGTATGACCAGACAAAAAAAAAGATCTCTAGATATTTGCGTTTGACTTTGTTATTACTCTTATTAAAAACCTTAAAAGCTAAATCAAATTATTTGCAAAAATGTTACTTTCAGGGTCATAATAAACTCCATGCAAAATATGCATACATACTTTGTATTTAACATTTTCAAGTCTAAAGGAGACAATGCCGAACCCTCTGATCTGGATCAACACAAGAGAGAAAATCTCAATCTCAGATTCTTGCTTCAAAAGTTTAATAAATATTTACATACTCATGTAAACCCTCTCCAGTAAAGAGACACTGACCGTAAGTGTCAGATACTTTATGCAAACATGTGTGAGACACAGAAAAGAGGCAGATGAATTTAACTACATGCAATAAACTACGCCGCAAAATAAAACAAGAAATATGCGAAGTCGCATTAGGTGGTGCTGCGCACTTTTGTGCTTGTTTGAGTATATCTGTGTTGTTTGCCCCAGGATGTTGTAAACTTTAGGAGGGATCAAAGTGTCTAATGATTTCCCTTTTTAAACAACAGTCAGTCAGCCACAGAACAGGAAAACTATATAAAGAAAACAAAAGACAGACAAAAGTGACTCGAACGTATTTATCTCAGTGTGCAACTTCACGTTTACTTTTAATAGCTCTCTACAGACTGATTATTGGTGAGGAAGTGTGTGTGTGTGTGTGTGTGTGTGTGTGTTTAAATATGTGGGTATGATGGTCCTATGTTTGTGTTTACAAGCATTAGAGAGTACGTCTGCGCAATAAATCGCATGCAACTCAGCAGAGCATACATGTTTTGGCATTGCCACAGAAACTTGCCAACCAGCATTCACCTCATTCAAATGACCCAAATACTTTCAATTTTCATATCTCAATCTTTATTCTCACTATTGGAGGGGAGAAAAAGAAAAGAGCAATGACGACAGAAATGCACCACACACACATAACCTAGATATCAGAAGCAACAGGTTTTGCAACTAGGATTATAAAAAAGTTCAGTTGCAAAACCCTCTGGTATAGTTATTAATAAAGATTATTAGTCATTAATTAATCAGCCTTATATTGGTATTTAACAAATAAGTACATGCATAAATCTCCCTTTCTAAAAAATCTTCAGTCACTCTATATTGTCCTTTCTAAATAAAAGTAAAAGGCCAATACCACGATCTGGAGTTTAGCTGCTTTGAGCTCTTCATATTTACTATACACTACACCTACTGTAACTCTCATAGTGAAACTATTAAATATAATGATTTGTTTAATATATAGCCTCTTTTACGAATGAAGACCACCTAAAATGTCTGTTTTAACACATTTGTCATTTCAACACAAGACATTTTCAAAAATGTGGCAGACAAATTTCAAGCAAACTTTGCACAAAAAGGAGGCGAGAGAAGATGGATGCAGGAACGACACGGAAAGAAAAGAAAATGATGATAAATTGAAAGGCTGGCGAGACCCTGTGCGTTAAAGTTAGAGAGCGAGAGGGCAGAAAGCGCGAGAGAGCGAGCGAGCGAGGAATGCGAGGTGTCAGGAGTTCAGCAGTCTGACAGAGTGTGGGTAAGAGTGCCGAGAGCCAGAGTTAATTACTCAATCAAGATAACCAGCCGGGGACGTGCCATTAACACAGGGCAGCCCACAATTAACCTCCCCTCTCCTGCTACACACAGCCGTGAAAGTGCCAACACTTATGGGCGTGCACACACACGCCAAGCAATTATGACACATTATGGCAAAAACAAGCCCATCGAGCGAACAATACACAGTTGAGACACATACATATTTACACTGTTAAGCAACAGAGCATGATTTGAACTGTTGTAATGAAAAGACAAATTTGCACCAAGATAGACTATAAAGATATAACTAACTTATTACACTGCAAAAAAATGATATTATATCAACATATAAGTTACTTTGTCAGCACCAATAGCCCTGTGGTAAGTGCATTGACACATAGCACCAGTTTGCTCACGGCGACCCGAGTTCGATTCCCGTCTCTGAGGTCCTTTGCCGATCCTGCTCCCCTAGCTCCACCCAACACTTTCCTGTCTACGCTCCACTGTGCTGTCTAAATAAAGGCTTTAAAAGCCCCAAAAACATAAGAAAAACATATGAAGAGTTTGCTTTCAAAACGCGATAAACACCATTTAAAAAAAATGAGTTGCTGCCAAAATCAGTATTGTATCAGGTCAGTATTTAAAAGTAAATTCTTAATTTTATGCAAAATACAACATCCGCTGTGTTATTCTGTCATCTTTTTTCCCAAAACGCAATAAATGCCAGTCCTCCTTCTCTGCAGAATGCAAAAAATCCGCTCAACAAATCACAGCGCACCATTCCACGCATTGCAAACAAACAATGGGGGCGCGTTGAATACACAGAATCTTAGTTTTCCTCATCTTGTACTTCGTGATCAACAAAGAAACAAAAATAAAAATAATACTTGGCATTGATTTTCTGTGACGGAAAAGAAACGTAAACCATCAACATATTATAATTTACGTGAGACGCACTCGGGAGACGGAAAATGCCGGTTGCTTTTCTCCAACAGCATCAAGCTTCTCATGCTAACACACTGACCTGAGGGGATCTTATGAAAAACTTTCCATTATTTTACACGAAGCCAACGAAAATCGAGAAAAACATTTTATAGCTAATCGCTGTGAAAAATGTTAAGCGACGTCCCAAGTATAACCGCAGAAATGACAGTGTACTTAATGTGAGAAAGTAAGTTTTGGTTAATGCCAGTAATGTTTATTTTTTTAATCAGAGGATACCACTAGTCAACTAAATGAATATAACATGGCAAAGATGACTGCACATTTATATATTGATTCAATAGATTTATAGCATTTTAAAAAAATTGTCATGGATTTATTGCATTTTGTGGAAAAAAATATTTGTTTTTATAATAAATCTTTGAAAATCAAATCATGGATTTGAATTTTTTATGTTTTTATAACCTAAAGACGATATGTGAAAGTTTGTAACAGAAAATAGTGGTTTTAATCTTGTTACTTTCTTGGTATAGAAAACACGTTTTTACCCAAATTAGTCAAAACGGATTTATTGCGTTTTGGAACCAAACTCTTCATATGTTACTTTAACTTAAATTAAACAATTTTAACTTTTTTCAAGTTATGTCATCAAATCACAAGTCAAAACTTAAAAAAGTAGGTTGAATTGACTTGCATAATTATGTTGTTTAAACTTTATGCTGCATTTTATTTACAGTGTAGCTAAGGGACACCTGCCATGTGGATTTTCCAAGTTATCCTCAACTATTTTAACAAATTTCAATTTGACTATATTTCTAGTGATAAAATATCTTCAGCTATTTCTACAGTTACCTGAATGAATGCCTCTGGTCCCTAAAATATGATTAATAATAAACACAACAAAACATTCACCTGTTTACCAGGAAGCTTTACACACTTGTTTTTTAAGAGTTATATTTTCTAAAAATCGTTCTTTTTATAAAAGCTCTTTCTCTTTCTCCCCTCCATGGGGCCCAGGGTGGTTCCGCTTAGTCAAAGTCCTTCAGGAAATACCAGAGAGTAGGCCAGGGGAGAACATACACCCCTCACTCCCTCTTTATTTTTTCAGTTCTGTTCTCCCTGCCGTACTCTCCCTCTCTCTCCGATGCCCCTTTCTTGCTGTGCTACATATCTACAAAGTCACGTCGAGACAAAGTATCACTGTAAAAAAAAAAAAAAGTTCAGGATCCCGGGGTTAAAAGACCGAGCGTTAAAACGTGCCACGTAACGTTAAAAAAGTCACGGCTTTACCGTAAAGCATGATGTATATAAACGTGGACGTATATACGGCCGCCACGAGAAAAGTTTGAACGTTAAGTGTGCGGCTTTATTGCATGTTTGAGTTCCACCTGGCGCCCGGCCAGACTCTTTACAACATCATTCACACTCAACTTTAACAACTCTGACCTATTACACTGCATATCACCGTAAAACTGTCACGTAGGGCCAAGCCTCTCAAACCGCAGCGGCTATAATACCCCAAAAACCCTTAAGACTGCATTACCCATAAAGCATCACGACAGACAACAACTCAGCTGAAGGTGGGAGAGCTGTCTTTAACGTACGCATAAATCTAAAAACACATGTGCGCCTGCCTGCGCGCACACACACACGCACGCACGCATGCATGCACAATAAAAATATGTGCCGATGATGCAAAGGAGTTCACAGTCACCGATCTTAAGCCTGGAATAAAATCTTCTATTCAAATTAAAAGGCAAAGCTGCAGGTAAGTGATGATGCAGCTGTGTTTTGCATGCTGGTACTATGACGCCCGGCATGGGTCAGATAAGACAGGCTCCTGCATTGACAGCGGGTGAGGGCCTCTGTGTGTGTGTGTGTGCTGCTCACTACGGGATGCATTTTATCTTGCTTCTGACCTCTGCCATGAAGCAGATAAGATCATCCCATCCTGATCCTTGGAGTGAAAGGTCAAAGCCATCTTTCATATAAGTGAAACCAAAACGCAAGCACTTACATGTCAGGTAAACGCGGTACAAAGATCTTCAATTTATTCAAATCTAATAATATGTTTGTGTAAATCAAATATAAAACACAGTAATTTATGTGTTAATCAAATATAAATAATAATAATGTATTTATAATGTACTACTTTCAAGTAGTTGTGTAGGAAGGCAGAAGTCCAAAAAAGTCTATTGGTATAAAAAGAAACAAAACGGTTATAAATAACAGTGTTACATTTTTAAACCTCAATCAACTATTTAAATGTTAAATATTCAACACTAAGGTTTTTAAAGAAAATTAAGTGGCATAAAAATGTATTATTATTTATTATTATTTCATTAAATACATACCCCATTCCAGAAATGCGTAACAGCTCACTAACGGTTTCAAATCAAAGTCTCTCTGAAAGAAGAGTGCACATGTCTTTCACATGTTGTGCAATATAATCCTAATCCCTGATAATCCCAACATTTCCATCATTACGTGGGGGCAAAACCTCAGGGTCGACAAGTTTAGATGTGTTGAAATACACATGTGGTTAACTGTAGCCTGTGCTGTTTGTGCAATTGGTCAAACTTATGCCGCATGCACGCTCACACTCGCTCATATTTACTGTACGTTAAATTTACATTCTTGGCAGGCGCGTCCATCCTAAATTAAGCAACTCGGAAAGCACGTGCGTGCAATGTGTTGTGACTGCTTCGTTTCGGGACGCTTATTTATACACACTTCAATGCTACTGATTTTCAATAATCCTTGTAGCATATGCCACCCCACGCTGTGTAATACAGTAATACGTTCTTAAATCCCAGTTAAACATTAATTTATGCAGCAGCTGAGGTTACGCCATATAACAAAATGACCACAGCGCTGTTTATGTAAGAATAAATCATAATGTGTCCTTTCGAGAAGATGTGCGCATAAGTTTAGCAGGGCAGGATATAAACAAAGTCACCGAGTTACTAAACTAAGTGGCTGCTGCAAACTCGCTGTGGAGTTTGTTGCATAAATCAAAACTTGCTTTTTTTCTCTTTATGCCCCTCTCGCTCTTTTTTCAAAATGAAAAATGAGGAGAAAAAAATGATGAGGGTTTCCTGGGGACTGTCTGGAAAATAAAAAATGAAAAAACGAGCCTTTGGCTAACTTTGGTCCTCCTTCTCCAAAGAGCCTCATAAAAATTGTTTAAATCAGCATCCGTAAGAACGAAATGGATGTGCAAAATTACATCCACTGAAGGCTGAGGGGAGAGCGCCGGGTTCACGCAGCGGTCTGAGGCGGCTGTCTGGGGGCTACATTCATCAGTTCAAGCCTTCACTATTAAACCCCCTCAATCAGCTAAAAGAGAAAACGCTCAGTTTTGATGGGTTTGTTACTGCACACATCTTAAGCGCCTTTGTGTCTATGTCTGACTGTGCATGTGTGTGTGTAAATTTAGATATAGCCTAGAGAAGCAAAAGAATCACCACTATTTACTTTACAACCCACTCCTTGTGGAAATCATAAAAGTTACTGTAATATTTTAAGCTTCATTTAAATCTCAGTATTTAAGGCGTTTTAAGAAAGTTAGCACATGTCAATGCGTAAACACACACACACACACAGTCTCTTAGTCTGTAAGTGAGTAGATGGCGTGTGACGGATTGACAAGGCCGACTGCGTTACCTGCTTTTCTCATTGTAAAGCTAAAACCACGCATACCTCCTGAAGTAATATGAGCGACTGAAGAATACATCCAGCTAGATATGGCTTTTATTTGCACTTAAATTCGCACACACAGATATGCTCGCTATGAGATCTCAAAAGGTTATGCAAATAAAGCCGGCCGAACTTACGCACATCCAACCACTAGCTACGTCTTGCATGATATCCATCACTCAGTGCCTTCAAATGTTGATTTTGGGAATGAGAATAATGCATGTACCCATTCATCCAAAACCATGCTGGGTGTGACGGTTATTTTTAGCAATGTTGTGGAATTTTTCAGTCAGAGACGTATTAGTCAGTCGGTAATTAGTTTTAATAAACTCACGTACTATTCCCATAAAAGAGGTTTTCCTTAGAAGTGCAGTGCAGATTTTTTAATAAATTATCTAGAAACTATTAAGTGTGTGTTTATGTGGAGATTCTTCCTTCAGGCAAAGCATGCATGCTGGCAAAGAGAACTAAACAACACAATAATATTATGTGAAATTTAAGTATGACCCATTTTCTCTGAGACGTGTTTTGGTTTTGTCAGAGAAGGTAACTTGATAAATTACAGGCTTAATTTAGCAAGTCTGAAAAGTTAAAAATATTCTCAAAATAAACATGTAAATCATTCTTACAGGCTTTCCTTTTTAACCAAAGGTTACGGATTGCAGCTGTAACGTGTCAGAGGAGAACTGGCCCTCCTGGCTTAGCTTGGTTCCTCACTAAGTATTTTCTTCATTTATACATCATTGGAGTTTTGGTTCCATGCTGCTGTCACCCTGTTGGCTTGCTTACAAGAAGTATGCTGACATTTGCTTAGCTCAGGGTTTTGTAGAATCTGTTAAAAGTGCTTTATAATTATAATGGTCCAACTACAATCTTAACGGACACCTACTGTATTATGCAAAATCCACTTTTACAAAGTGTTTGGACATAATGTGTGTTGGCACATCCACCCTACTATGAAAAAAATTCACCCACTCCTTGTTTTTTAGTCCTCATTAAACCAAAGCAGTCTCATTAGACATGCCGTTTTGATTTTCTTATCAATGTGAGGTCACATTGATAAAGCCCCGCCCACTAACAGTCCTGCATTACCATCGTTTCCACCCACAGCGAATTTTACTCTGTCCACTAGATACTATTGTCTTAGACTATATTAATCAGATCTATTTTAACTGAAAGCGCTCTCTGTTTGTTTGTAAGGAAGTGAGAAACTGTAGCTGATTTGCATTTAAAGGTACAGACATTAAAACAGCACATTTTTGCTCCCACACAAATAGGGGCATTTTGGACATGATATAATAAATGATCTGCAGGGTATTTTGAGCTGAAACTTTACAGACACATTCTGGGCACACGTGAGCCTTACATTACATCTTGTAAAAAGGCCATAATAGATGCACTTTAAAGATTTGAATAGTTCACTTTTTCAGCATGCAATGCATACTTTTAATGGTACTACTGCATGGATGTTGCATTCATGTTTGAGGTATTACCGCAAATTCTCTCTTTATGTTACACTCCTGCTCCTATTAGCTGGGTAAATATTGGACAGAACACACCACTGGGTTAAAATTACCAAATGATGGGTTGTTGTTACCCAACCATGTGTGTTTTGTCCAATATTTACCCAGCTTGGGATATTTTTTTAGTTCTTAAAATTCTTAGATATTAATTTCAGCATTTATTAATATATTTTTAAAATCAAAAGTTATATCTATTAAGTAAGAAAAAATTGACGATGGGGCGTTGAATTATTCTGAAAAACCCAAGGTGTGCACTTTTTTAAATAAATTCAAATGACTGTAGTCAATAATTCGGCTTATACCACGATTACCACAGACATTGCTCTGATGGTTATTTTAAGATATTTGACAGGTCAGGTGTGCATATATCGAAAAATGTATACCCGTAAAACAATTCTGAACCAATCAGAATAAAGCATAAAAAAACGAATAAATTCTGAAAAACTATATTGTTTAGTGTTAGTTCATGCTGGTTAATGGATGCATTTACTACTGTTAACATATACAGCCTTATGTCAAAGCGTTACCATGCCATCTATCATACACTGCAAAAAATGACTTTCTAACTTAGTATTTTTGTCTTGTTTTCAGTAGAAATATTTAAAAATTCTTAAATTAAGATCCTTTTTCTTGAGGAGCAAAATGACCTAAAGAAATAAGTCTAATTTTTAGACAAAAAAAAAACAATTTAAGTGAATTTATACATCTTTATTTTTTGATTTTTTTATATTTCTACTGAAAACAAGACAAAAATACTAAGTTAGAAAGTAATTTTTTTGCAGTGTATTCATTATTCACTGAATGTCCTATAGTCTCAGAAAAACTACATACAGTTTAAGTATATTACAAACTTTTTATGCAACCCATTCTCATGATTTGC
Source organism: Misgurnus anguillicaudatus (assembly GCF_027580225.2). Lineage (NCBI taxonomy): Eukaryota > Metazoa > Chordata > Actinopteri > Cypriniformes > Cobitidae > Misgurnus > Misgurnus anguillicaudatus. The sequence continues at coordinate 20,376,706 of NC_073354.2, forward strand.
GTATAAATAGCACGCAGTGTGAAAAGTCATGCCAAATTCCAATTTTGCGTGCATATGATACGCCAGTCCATCACGTTCACTTAAAACGACACATCTTTTCATGACGTTCTATTGGTTTCTAATTTTTTTGCTGCTGTCGAATCATCACAACACACTAAACAAGCTACACAATCAGAACTCGTTATGGATTTCTGAAGGAGGGACTTCATAGAACAAGGAAGACATCAGCATTTTTTTAACAAACGAAACATGGCAACGTGTTATATTGCACACCGTAAACACAATCATAGCTAGGAAAAAAGCCGCTTTAATATTTTCCTCTTTTCTGTGTTTTTGTTTACATAGAAAGCTGCTTTGAGACAACATTGTAAAAAAGCGATATATAAATATAATTCGACTTAAACTGAATAAATAGGTAGCATGTGAACAGCAAATTTATGAATCTTCTCCACAAATGTACATATTTCCACGCACTCGTAAGCGACTCGGTGATTTACTTCCTATCATAGAGGTTAAAGGTCAAATTCTCATTTCACCTCTGCTGATAGATGACCCGTGCTCAGAGTGTCTTAATCTGATCATTTATTACTGATGATGTATTGCAAGCTCATCAGTGCGTTATGCCGTAACTATTCACGGATAACAAATGTGCGAGTGTGCAGGTCACCTCACAACGTCCTTTTCACACCAGTTCTTCCTAATCCTCCGATGTCACTCATCTGTGGCCTAACTTTAATCCTGCACACACACATCTCTCTCGATGGCCTTAACATGATCCTCACTGAAAGAGATCCTGCTGACCCACGCTCGGAGAAAACCTCTGATCTGTCAACAATCATTTAGTCCGCATGTTTTCTTAAAAGATTTACTGGCCTTTCTCATTCCTGAATGACCACACACAAACTATCTACATGTCATATACAGGTTAAACTGTGCATGGGACGGTTTGGGTCATCTCAAATATGCATTGATGGAAAGGATGTGCTTTCCTGTAGCTCAACTGGGAAAGGATGGTGCTAGTAACGTAATGGGTTCAAGTCACGTATAGCGATAAAATCTAAACTGTAAAAACAGTCTGCGTGATTTGAATACACAGGAACCTACAAACACAGTAACTTACCACTTCAGTTGGCCGGTAGTACTTTGCATCAACCTTCACGTGGATGGTTCCCGTCTCCTGACAGCGCCCCACCTCTTCCTCATCCTTCCCCTCCCACCTGTGAAGAAAGTACGAGATCTTTAAACACATTCCTACATCTTATTTCTTACAATTCAACTGTGTGCAGTCTACTATATATTGATGATATTTATAGTGTGTTCGCATGAATCAAGACCAGATGGGCGAGATTAACCAGATGGGCTCAAATCTGAGGTGGACGGGTTTGACTGCATGATCACTTACACAATGGTTTTGCCCACGTGTATGAAGGCTTTCTCCACGAACTCCCGCACGCTGTGCACCTCCCCTGTCGCTATGACGAAATCTTCAGGTTTCTCCTGTTGCAACATCAACCACATAGCCTACAACAAAAACACACAAAAATAGATATTGTCAAATTCATAATTATTAGATGACACATAATAAACATAACATTATACAAGCATAACATCATCATAAAATTTGAGGTGAACCAAAGAATGCATGCTGTATTAGAGAACTGCTGTATTTTATATTTTAAACCATGAATCAAGATTTAACACAGACACATCTGCTCCCAGCAGTATGCACTTTTATGTGGTTATGATCCTACACACACCCCAATACAAAAACACACACGTCCATCCCTGTCCTGACGTCAACACAGAGCCCCATGGGATATCACTTGTGGGAATAAGGCACAGAGTTCCCAGGTCCATACAACCACTACACAGCGACACAAACAACACACAGATAACATCTACGTGGTCCTTGTGGTGATCCAGATGAAAGCAGGAAAAAAACGAAAGCTTTCTGAGAAATAAATTTTGAGATACTTAAAGCAAGAACGCTTACCAACAGGTCAATATCATCAGACTCTTTTGTCTGTTTTCTCTCCTTGGCTTTAGCTCACTCACTCCCTCACATACACACACATATATTTTGACTGCAGTGTTTCAGCCAGTTGGCCGGAGAATCGGTCCAATCCCTCGATAGGACTTCACTCTTTTCTTCCCTTATGCTTGATGGAGGGATAAAGACCCCATCAGCACGTTTTATACGCTGCAGTGGGAACACAAGCCTTGGCCGTTCAACTCATTCATATTTCATTTACGCTCCACTCACTCAAAATCTCTCAAACGAGATAACAGACAGACAGATAGGCTTTGAATTTTATCATAATACGAATAAACAATATGCATTTAAATGTCTACAGGTTATTAAAGCAGGCTGCCCTACATATCATAACACTGAACAGCCTGTATAGAGTAAAGAGTGCATTTGTTTGGTCTGAAAATGTGATTTCTAGACAGTTTATATGTGACCCTGGACCACAAAACCAGTCATAAGGATACATTTTTAGAAATTGAGATTTATAAGTTGTTACAAAGCTAAATAAATAAGCTTTCCATTAGGGCTGCGTAACGATAAATCGCGACTAATCGTTTGCATAATAAAAGTTATATGTGTGTATTGTATATAATAATTATGTATATATAAATACACACCCACGTATGTATAATTTATAGAAAAAAATATATTTATAGATTACATATTTATATATAATATATAATGATATTATATATAATTATAATAATTATATATAAATCTAAAAAAGTATATATATACATTTAAATACTTCTTAAATATCTATATGCGTGCGTGTTTATTTATACACAATTATTATACACAGTTCACACACATATATTATGTAAACAAAAACTTTTATTCTGCAAACGATTAGTCGCAATTAATCGTTATGCAGCCCTACTTTCCATTGATGTATGGTTTGTTAGGATAGGAAATAATTTGGCGAGATGCAACTATTTCAAAATCATACTAAACATCTTCATGAAACATAAACTTTACATAATATCCTAATGATTTTTAGCATAAAAGCATAAAAGTAAATTCGATAATTTTGACCCCTACAAATATACAATTATTATACACAGTACACACACATATATTATGTAAACAAAAACTTTTATTCTGCAAACGATTAGTCACGATTAATCGTTATGCAGCCCTACTTTCCATTGATGTATAGTTTGTTAGGATAGAAAATAATTGGGCGAGATGCAACTATTTGAAAATCTGGAATCTTAAGGTGCAAACAAAATGAAAATACAGCTTTAAAGTTGTCTAAATGATGTCCCTAGCACTGCACTCACTCAAAAAAATAAATAAAAGATTTGATATAGATGATATAAGATTCGAAGAGACAGTAGGAATAACATACTAAAAATCTTCGTGAAACATAAACTTTACATAATACCCTAATGATTTTTAGCATAAAAGTAAATTCGATAATTTTGACCCCTACAAATATACAATTATTATACACAGTACACACACATATATTATGTAAACAAAAACTTTTATTCTGCAAACGATTAGTTGCGATTAATCGTTATGCAGCCCTACTTTCCATTGATGTATGGTTTGTTAGGATAGGAAATAATTTGGCGAGATGCAACTATTTGAAAATCTGGAATCTTAAGGTGCAAACAAAATGAAAATACAGCTTTAAAGTTGTCTAAATGATGTCCCTAGCACTGCACTCACTCAAAAAAATAAATAAAAGATTTGATATAGATGATATAAGATTCGAAGAGACAGTAGGAATAACATACCAAACATCTTCATGAAACATAAACTTTACATAATACCCTAATGATTTTTAGCATAAAAGTAAAATCGATAATTTTGACCCCTACAAATATACCCGTGCTACTTAAGACACATATAGTCAAATAAAATTTAAAATTACTTCTTAAATGTAAATTTAAAGTAGTAGGTATAGATGTTTCATAGGACACATGCGAGTTGTCACAGTTACGCGCCTGAACCGAAGTGAACTTCTGGTTTGTATTTATTTATCGGTCTGGCTAGTGGCTAAAATGATCTCTAAAACAAATACCTTGTTGAAAATAAAATGTTTTGGTTTTCTAAAGAAGAGAGGAGATGACAAGCATGATCACAATTGTGCAGAAAGGTTTGGCAGCTAACATTGTAGACATTTATTTTACACCGTAACGTTAGCTCAGTGCAATAGTATTTTTTTTAGTACATTTTTTATTTTATTTTAAAATGACTCCGTGATTTTATGTGGAAGTCTACCCGAAGTTGTTTAGTCCACAAAAGAGGTTAGGTAACACTTTACAATAACATGAACTAATTAATAATGTACTGCACTTATACAGCATTTATTAATCTTCATTAATGTTAATGTTAATTACTAATACTTTATTAAAAGCTTTATTTGTATTATTTAACATTAACAAAGATTAATAAATACTGTTACAAATGTATTGCTCATGGTTTAATCATGTTAGTTAATGCATTAACTAGTTAACTAATGAATCTTATTGTAAAGTGTTACCAGATGTTGTTTATGTTCTTGCTACTGAAACCTTCAATAGGTAAAATAATCTGGATTTAAGTCAATATGATGAAGATTGTATCATCAATAATGTTGACTTTTTATTGCATATTTGGCAAATCTGAGCTCAGTTCGTGACATGGTTGAGATCTCTTTTGACACGAAGACATTTGTGAGATGTCTGGGTCTTTTTCTTAGGAAAAATGTCTGATATTCAAGAGACTTGAGTAAGTTTACAAAATTTGCCCTCCATTGACAGATGACAATGAGATCTCATCTGTGCTTAATTTTCTTATAGGCAAACACTCATTTTCTTATAGGAAAATTCACCATTAGTTTCTGTCTCGTGAGAATTTTCAGGAATTTTGAAATTTCTCTGGACGAGACTTTTATTGTGATATTCACAATGCGGCTTCATTTTACATAAACTAATCACAAATACATTGTGAATATAAACCCAGTCCTACTCTTTAAGGCGTAATAACCGCTGTCTCAGATGGGTGCGAGGAATGTGACAACAGTGAGAGGTCAAAGGTCAAGCTAAAGCTTTCAACTTTCACCAGTACAAGCTCCTGAGTGATGAAACCTCTGGGTGACAGAGTTGACTGTGTGTAAAAAAACAAGAGAGACAGACATAGCAAGGCGGAGAGGTCAAGTGAAGAAGAAACATTTTCTCATCTTATTTTAGTCTTAGCTAACAGCATTCTTTACACATGTCTGCTTCGCGCACACACAACTTTGTTTTCACAGTCATTGTTCGATTCCTGGATTTCCCAGCAAAGGCTTTTGAAATCTGAGGAGAATTTAAGCCACTGTAAACATCCAACAGGAAAAATATTCAGTCCTGGAACCAACAGCTCAGCTGCATCCCTCGCTTGTCTCCATTCCTCCCTCACTCTCTCTCTTTCTCTCTAAGGATCATTAGCGTTGTGACGGACAGCTGAGAGGCCTGCAGCTCGACTCCCTTCCCCTTCCTTCCTGTTCACACACTCTATAGCTGGAATGGGAGGAGTCGGGTCACTCCGACACTGTCTGGGCATTTTTTAGCAGCATATATATGTGTATGTAATTTTTATGTGAAAGTGTTTTCTACATAAATTATCCTACGTAATGTAAAGAACATTCTGTTAAAATATAATCTTGAAATCTTTGATATTAATGGAGTACGGCCATGTAGAAAAAATGAAAGCATCTTTGATGCTCCTAATCTCAGAATCAGATTTTGATACCTGGATTTCACAGACGGGATCACATCTGCCATAAATGTTCATAAAGATAGCAAAAGCCTTTCTCAGTCTGACTAACCTACACATAAAACCTAAAATCACTACATGATCCAATAACGAAATGTGCATAGATCAGGAAATGCCAACATAATCTCAAAACAATTCGCACTATTTTACGAGGTGCCTAATTTAAATAAATTTATCATTCATACATTTCAGTATGATCTGCTTTCACCCCAGTGACATTGGCTTTAGGGGTTTAGCTGTATTTCTTTATTGCTTTTTCCTAATAATGGTACGTTAGGAATTAGCCACCTCGTAAAATACTTAAAAATTCTCGTGAGATCAGGCCAGGAAATGCACACGTGCATCTGTTAAACCAATCACTTTAAAGCCCACTGGAAAGGTCAAAGAGGTAGATTTAAGGGCAGATCTCTGAATGCATGTACAGGAGTTTACCTTGCCATCCATCTGCGCAAGCCACAATGGGAGGTTTTAAAGAAACAAAGTGAAAGAGTAAACAGGATTGTTACGCCATCCTCTTATGGGCATCTGTGCCTCTTTTGTTTTTTTGCATTTGGGTGTGTATCTACATTCATCTGCTGAATGAGCTATCTTCATATATTCAAATTAGTTGGCATACATCGTGATGGAATTTGCACCGCTGGTCATGTGGCTACACATATCCAATCAGAATTCTCAAATCGTGTCTCAGTTACATTCCTAGCTCCCTAGGTCGTGAATTAGTGTATCGTGTACGTGGGTTCAGACACTGGTAAGGCTCATCACACAATGGGACATTGATGAGTTACTTTCCCGTGACATGACTACATCTGAGGTTAGCGCACTGCGAAACGTCACTATTAGTTTTGATCTCTCTGACTTAGATACTGGTTAACAAAACAACACTAAATATTGTCTGTGCAACAATTTAGCCGAAAGTTAAATTTGCATATTGACTTGACTGTGCTCATTACCGGTCTTGCAAAGAATGTTTATACAGTATATGGAATAGGACAAAAAGAAACTTCTTTCAAGTTTTATGATATTTATTGAGTTATACATTGATTTCAGTCTGTAATCTTCCCTTGTTTCGGAAGGAACCAAGCAAAGATGCTCCTTGGTTTTTGCATTGGATTATGGGATTTTTAGAGATGGGAATTGGTTTTAGTCCAACAAATGTTTTAGGAGTTTGCGATTGACACAGGCCTTAAAGGGGACATTTCACAAGGCTTTTTAAGATGTAAAATAAATCGTTGGTGTCCCCAGAGTAGTTTCAGCTCAAAATATCATATAGATAATTTATTATAACATGCCAAAATTGCCACTTTGCAGGTGCGAGCAAAATGTGCCATTTTGGGTGTGTCCTTCAAAATGCAAATGAGCTGATCCCTGCACTAAATGGCAGTGATTAAGGGGTGGTATTATCCCCTTCTGACATCACAGGGGGTGCCAAATTTCACATGCTTGCAGAGAATTAATTACAAAAACTAAGTTACTGGGTTGTTCTTTTTCACATTTTATAGTTTGATAAAGCACAAGGGACCCAATTTTAGCACTTAAACATGAAAAAAGTCTGATTTTCATGATGTCCCCTTTAAAAAGTGGATATTTTTTCTTCAGTGTGAGATCCAACTTATCTATTTAAAACAATATTTTTTTATTTTAATTTAGAAAAGTTTATGTGTCTACAAAACATTTGAGCATCCAAGCTAGCACACCTGATCAAATGTTTAAGATGAGATATATACATTAAGTAAATTGTGAATCAATCTTGAAATAGCAATGTTTATTTTTAAAGGTGACATAGAATGATTGAACGGAGTATTTATCCTTGTTCTGTGATGTGACATGTAGACAAAAAAAAATTTGTTTGGGTCTGTAATGCCTTCTCTAAGAAAGCTCTATTAGGGTGGGGGATTTTAAACAAGTGGTTTTGCACCTATTTGGCTCCCCTACTGGCTTAACTTGCAATCTCATTACTGATTGGCTGACTTTGCTGCCACTCAAAAAATGTAGCCAATTATTTTAAAGTGGATGGGCAGTTAGATGCCTGTGATGTCATAAGCATCAGTTTTTCAGATTGGGCTGTTTTCTGGCTGACATTTCTAAAAGAGGAATTTCTATGAGACTGAGATGTTTAGCATGTTTAGCACTTTTTGTATGTTTGTGAATGTGGGTAGACTACCATTATTCAACAAAGCCCAAAGGTAAAAATGGTTTTTCATTCTCTGTCCCCTTTAAGATTATCTTTATTAACACATGAAAAACCTAAGCAAATCCATTAATATGTACTGTAATAATATTAACGGGAAATTTCACCTAATATGATCCCTTTAATATTATCTGTCAGAAAAAGTGATCTGTTATCATTTACTCAGCCTCATGTTGTCCTAAACCTGTATGAGTTTCTTTACTCTGTTGAATACAAGAGACAATTTGATAAAACGTGGTAAACACACAGTTGATGGTACCCATTGACTTCTATAGTAGAAGAAAAAAAATACTATTGAAGTCCATGGGTACCATCAACTGTGTGGTTATCATCATTTATCAAAATATCCCTTTTTTTTTGTTCAATAAAATAAAATAAAAACCTCACAGGTTAAGGACAACATGAGGGTGAGTAAATGATGACAACATTTTCATTTCGGGGTGAACTAGCCCTGTAACATAAATCATATATAAAAGCGTTTCAGGATGCATTAGTGTTCCTGTTTTTGCCTACTGTGAGGTAATCATGAACAGACCCCTGATTCAATGTTCTAGGTTTGGTTTCATTAAACCGGTTATATTTTTAGACACAGATGAAAATCTGTAGGAAAACATCATGTTTCTTTAAAACACATTCACCGGTGGGCACACACAGACCTGCTTGGGCCGCCACACTGTAGCTGTTTACATTTGTTTTAAGTTTGTTACTCTGCTCTAAACAGTCCTGCAGTTTCTCATTGCAGAACACATGCTCCTATTCGACCGAAAACAAGCGTTTACGATTACAACATCAAAATTAAAAGAAACTGTGCAGCTCGCTTCATGCCACATAAAGAATTCCTCACCCGAGAACTGTACGAGTCTTTCAGGTAGATCTTGCCGGGTAATAATACAACTATTCATAACCATCCACCAACAAGGGCACGTACACGCGCGCACACGCGCACACATACCCTGGAACTGACTCTATGGCTCCAGGAGTCATCGGTTTAGAAGGGGGCCTGTTTTTAAAAGCCTATTTTTATTTTTGGAGCTGCTGAAAGTTTAAATACTCCCCTCTACCCACCACAACACACATGCAGACACAGTGTTTTTTTGTCCGGAGCACAGAAGTACTCTGTTTAAGGCAGGTGGTTTGAATTAGGCAGAGACGGCTTGTCATAGAGTGACACTTGCTCACATACACATACGCGGAAAGAGAAAGAGAGAGAGAGAGAGAGAGAGAGAGAGAGAGTGTGTGAGAGAGGGCAGACAAAATACAGAGTGTGTTTTTGACTGCGGATCACCTGGTTACGTTATTAAAGTTATTTTAAATGGAGTTTTCCACACGGTTCATGTTACTACACCTGACACAATATCAAGTGAACTTAGGGTTACAGCATCTGCATGTTGGTCAATATTAGAGTCACTGGAACGACTCATAAAGCGCTGTTTCAGTAAGGTGCAAGTGTACACAATACTCTACCAACTGTGCATGCAACAGGAACAAGTAAACATAAAGGTGTTAACTTTTAACTATTTGGGCGCTTGATGCTATAAAGCATTATTAATATTATTATGAAAAAATGTAAAAAAAAATCTTTAAAAAAAGTATACATCTTCACACAAATACTGTACACACTCTTAAGGGGGTCGCACACCGGACCACAGCTCAGCGCCGCGTCGTGTCCAGGACAACTCGGAGGTATCGTAAACCGGAAGTGCACGTTAAATAGCGTGAGCTTCGTCAAATAGCATCTACTTCAAAATGCAAAATATACGTTGGCAGCCAATGTTAATCGTTAAAGAACTGGGACAGATATGATGTTATTTAATTTTAAACTATGTGAGTGGCGCTCTGTGGCGGGACAGGGATTTGAGCAACTTCTTGAGTCGTAGCTGTAAAGGGGAAAAATGAAATGCAAAAGCATTACCTTTTAACTATTTGGGCGCTTGATGCTATTAAGCATTATTAATATTATTATTAAAAAAAGATTTAAAAAATCTTTTAAAAAAAGAGTACATCTTCACACAAAATACTGTACACACTCTTAAGGGGGTCGCACACCGAACACACAGCTCAGCGCTGCGGCGTTCTAAAAAAAAATCGGCGGCGACAGGTGTCGTATACTCAAAGAAAACAATGTGTTTGTTTTTTATTAGAACGGCACGGCGCGGCCTTTACTGTGGGTTCACACCAGGCGCGAGTTCAACGATTTGCGCGAGTAGATTACATACAAAGTTAATAAAAAGACGCGATCAGACACGTCCTCGCATGGGCAGATGCGAATGGCGCGTTTGCCGGGAAAAACACACGCTATTCGCCTCAAACGCGTCTTTGCCCAAGTTGAAAAAATTCAACTCGAGTGAAAAATTCGCATGACACGAAGTTAAATCCCGTGAGTAATCTAGAGCAAGTAGGCGCGAGTTCAACGATTTGCGCGAGTAGATTACATACAAAGTTAATAAAAAGACGCGATCAGACACGTCCTCGCATGGGCAGATGCGAATGGCGCGTTTGCCGGGAAAAACACACGCTATTCGCCTCAAACGCGTCTTTGCCCAAGTTGAAAATATTCAACTCTAGCGAAAAATTCGCATGACACGAAGTTAAATCCCGCGAGTGATCTAGAGCGAGTAACGCGATGCGTTTGGTGTGTACGTAGCATTAAAAATAAAGGTGCTACTGTATGAAGTGTTCTTTGATGCAAAATGGGTAACATTTTTGGTTCTACAAAATCCTTGAAAAATAAAAATTTGTATTTAATCTTTTATGGTTTTGTGGATGGTAAAAGTTATTTTGCTAACCATACAGCCTGACAAAGACCATTTTACCTTTATTTAAAGAACCTTTATTTTTAAGAGTACAAAACTTTCCCTAAAATCACTAGAAAAAATTTAAATTAATCACAATTAAATATTTTAGCATATTGATTTTTTTTAACAAAGAAAAACCAAAATGTTTATCTTTACCACCAGACCTGCTCAAGGAACTACTGACCAGCGTTGAACTGTCAAAGCAGAAGAGATTGACTGTACACAATATATAAATCAACAAATGAATGATCCAATAGACAGAAAGAAACTGATTTGAGAGGGAGAAAGAGAAAGAGAGAGTGAGAGAGAAAGAAAGAGAGAAAGAGAGAAAGAGAGAGAGAGAGAGAGAGAAAAGAGAAAGCAGTCAAGATGGTTATCAGGGCCGTTTAGCCCCTCGTTGAGAGCAGATTGGTTACAAATTGGAAAATGAGGAACAGGTGTGTGTGTAGAAACACACGCTCAAACACACATCCATTAGCAGCGCACACAAGTTTTGGACCACAGAAACTTTGCAAAGCAGGAAAATAGAAGAGTTCAACACTGTGCTCTATAAATGTTCGCAATAAACACACAGATGCAACATCACGCACACACTCGCTCTCTTCTGCTGTCTGTTTCACAGGTGGCTTCATTTTGTGTGGTCAAATGAAACTACAAGGTCAGGCTGTAACACTGACAGGACATTTTTCTCACATATTAGGGCCATTTTAATTGTATTTATGTGTGTGAGAAACTGACAGAATCAACATTTATGTAGCCAAGAGTTTTGCCCAATCAACATTCATTTTGCACAATGTGTATGAGTATGTGTGTGTGTGACAGAGCGTTGACAGTTGTATTTGTGGAGGCATGCTGTGTTGGCGAATCTTTGTGCTGATGTTTTCCCCAGGTGAGTTTTTACTGCCTGGAGTACAATGAACAAAGAGAGGTGTGTAAGTATGTCTTTTCCTGCCTGTTTTAACACAATGACAGACTTACAGAAGTCTACTGGAATCTGCCTTCACTTGGTCAGAGGTGCAAAGAAATCCAACACAGAAACTGCTGATTAAAACTAAAGCGAGGCAGAAGATTTGATCTGACATCTGAAATGAACCTTAAAAACACTACAGAAATGGAGAGAGACAGTCAGGACATTGTGTAAAACTTTCTATGAAGCCTTTACACTCCTAAAATTAAAGGGTGCTTCATGACGCCATAGAACAACTTTTTTTTGTCATTAAAGTACCTGTTTACACATGAAGAACCTTACAAAAGGTTCATTAAGGTGAAAAAGAGGTTATTCAGATTATAATAATGAATGAATCTTTGACCACATTTTTCTTGATAAACCAAAAAACGATCTTCGATGACATCGCTGTCAAGAACCTTTTAAGCACCTTTATTTTTAAGAGTGTATAATGCATTCAAAATATATATTTTTTTACTTTTAATGCCATATAATAAACTATTAAATCAGTTATGAGCTTACTGTTTGTACCTACTTTTATTTACAATAAGGTCAAATAGGCTGAGCTGTTCTGTGAATATACTAACAAATGCTGCCATATAACTCAGTTTTATATAGCTCAGAGAATTGCGTTAAAAGCCCAAAAGATCATGGGCTCGAACCCAGGAAACACAGAAACTGATAAAAGTGTATACCTCGCAGTGATGCGCGGGTTGATCCGAAATGAGCGGGTGCCTGCGGTCACCCGCGGTTACGAGTCATCCAAAAATATTTGTAATGATATTCGGTTCGCGGTCAGTCGGGTCGTTTGAAATGAAGATGCCAATGAACTATTTAAACAATTACTACTTTAAAAAAAATGCGGGCCAGTGAGCAGGTCGGGTACAATATTTATTTTTTATTTTTTTGCGGTCCGAGTTGCGTACGGGTTAGTTGAAAACGTCGGTCGGGTGCGGGTTGTTTATACATTCACCCACGCATCACTGATACCTTGTAATTCACTAAAAGTCGCTTTGGGTTAAAGCGTCTGCAAAAAATGTGCAAATGTAAATGTGAGATTAAAACCTGGTTAATACCGTATTTTCCGCACTTAAAGTCGCTCCGGAGTATAAGTCGCATCAGTCAAAAATGTGTTTTGAAGAGGAAAAAACATATACGTCGCGTTTATTTAGAAAATGATTTCACAAAATCTAAGCCGAAGAACAGACATTTAATCTGGAAAAGCAAGTTATTCAACTAAATAAAACCACAGAACAGCAAGCTGAATAGGTGTCTGTACATGTTAAAGTAACATTAACAGTTATTTACATGATACACAATACCATACAGAACATAGCTGGGAGGCTAAATAGGCTAAATTAACACGATAAGCCAAATAAAGTTTAAAAAGGTCCCGAAGTCATTCCGCATTACTGAATCCATTGAATTACATAAATACAGGAGCAGCATACAGTGGACTCTTGCGACAGTAGATGGTAATGGTTTCTTTTGGTTCATATGAAATAATTTTGACGCACCTGACTTCAAGTTCCAGGACCTGCCAAAATATGAAAAAGTGTGACTTATAGTCCGGAAAATACGCCTGCATAAGGGGCGGTTCACATTTTGCATCTAAAACCGCACAGACAACGCGACCGCACCACCTCCTTTTATCCAACGTGGCATTCTGAAAAGTTTAAGGACTTTCACTTAGCTGCGGCGCCAACGCACCTGAAAAAAATATGTGGTGCACTTCATGCACATCACGACTGCGCCGCGCTCTATTTGAGCGCACTTGGCACGGGTCTACATTCAAAATAATTTTTTTTTGCGTATTTGCATGCGCAAAAGACACAAAATGTGAACTGGTCATTGGGGCGCTGGAAGCAGAATTTTTGAAAAGAGGTGTTCAGGTGTGCTTGGGGGGCGCTTGCAAGCTTACACCAAAAATCAAGGCAAAACTATATTAAGCTTTAAAAATATATAGTCATAATCTAGTCTTATCTGTGAAGCTAGGTCAGTTTTGCTTATTCATTGCCATTTTTATCGTCCATAGTTATTATGGCATGACATGGAAGCGGTAGGTTTGTTGCGTACACTGTCAAAGATACTTTGCTGCCTTAAAATTTTTTGTTGAATCAACTTGGATTTACATGTTATTTACATATCATTTCAACTTACTATTATTTATCTTGACTAGATAAAACTAAGTTGACTTTTCTCAACTATATTTTATAAGTTGTGACAACTCATGACATGTAAATCTGAGTTGATTTAACAAAAAATTTTAAGGCAGCAAATTATTTTTTACAGTGTATTTATATTTATTTATATTTGTAATTAATATAAATGCTGTGTCCTGTATCAGATCAATACATCACGTTGCACATTCACGTCATAAAAACACTTACCACAATCTATTTCTTTTTGGGTTCACATATTCTTCTAGGAAAAATATTTATAAAAATGTTTCCCATCAGTCATTGAATAAAAAATCCAATCCAACCAATCATAAGTTATTATACTCATCTGTCAGCCTGAAAAATATCAGATTTTAAAAATGGAAATTTAAACTTTTAAAAAGATTTTAAAAATGGAAATTTAAATTTAATATATGAACCTGACATGCTGTGTGCCTAAATGCATAAAAAAAACAGTGAAACAAAAATAAAACCTCAATTACAAAAGAATCACATTACATTGCTTGTCTATGCCGAATTAAAAAAATAAAAATGCGGTGAAGAGCGTTTAGGGATTAAACTAGCATAAAAACAAATGCTCAATAAAAATGTTTATCCTTTAGATACCTGTACCCATATGCAAGCATAATAATCTTACTTTAACAACAACAAGGCTTACACAATAACCAACACAAATCCACACCTCACCAAAGCTTTAATCTACAGATTAGCAGTGATATTCACAACACAAAGGAAGGCTTCCAAAGGAAGTGAGAGGGAATGAAAATGAAAGGTCTTGGTTTCAGGTGTTTACGAAAGCTCTATGCAGGTAGAGAGGGAGACGGTTCCTGTCGAACGTTTGAAACCGCCTTGTAAAAGGGGCCAAAACATGTCACCGACCAATAAGCTGTCAAATACTTTTGTCTAAGGAATAAGGAAGAGAAGACAAAAGCCTCGTCAGTCTTTTGCACTTGGCCTGAGGTGCTGGCAGGAGAGAAGGTATGTACAGAATGTGCTGTTTTGATAACTGTTAAGATCAGCAGTGCGGTGAGCCCGATCCTCGGATACCTGTTTGTTTAATTCACTTTTAATATCTGAAGCATTTGTGATGCCGATGGAAGCAGATCCGATTTCGGTGGGGAACCGAGGGGTGGAGTCAGACACCCGATCTAGGACGGTTTAACCTCTTGTCATTCTACTTCAAATATACATCTTAAAACCTAATTAAAACCTTATTAGACGAGAGAAAAACACCTTAAGTAAAATAAGGCGTACACACAGAGATATAGCTGCTGCTCCGGACTCCTGCGGACTCCAATGAAATCGGAGAAGTAAAAAGAAACAAAGTAAACGTTAGGAAGGAGGTGTTTTTGCAAAATATGCTGACAATTCCCAGGGTCACCCAGACCACCTCTGAGATAGTCGTGTGTGTATTAAAAAAAGTGTTTAACAGTGAAAGTGAATCGTGAGGGAAATTTGCAGCGTTTATGTGAATGCAGTGGCTTTGGTGAATGTGTGTGTTTGTAGACCACAGGGAACATATTTTACTTCAATTCGTGATTCTGCAAGATCAGCAGATTTTAAAAAGGCCTTTATAAAAATTACACCAGATATCGATGAAAATGTGGGACGTGCGTCTGTGTGTGGGGGATCGATGGCATTTGACCATTTAAACAAAATGGGCATCATGAAAGAGGATCGGCTGCTATCCATTACTACAAATAACCATCACTGTCAAACACACACCGTTCAACACAATCGCCTTAAGGTTATTACCAAAAATGTGCCTGCTTGTGTTTGATGCATTATCGATACCTAGAAAAATATTATAGCGTGACCATTTCTTTATTAAATGTCCCTTATGTAATTTGTATGTCTTTCACTTTATTTACTATACAAGAAGAAATATTAAGCTTTCACACAAAGTGGCAAATAAAATCACCTAATAATGTGCAGTGCAAAAGCTAGAAATCTTTTAAGTTATCTGGTATAAAAAATAAATAAAAAATGAGTCCAATAAAATAAAATAATACAGATATGGTCAGCGATACAATAAATACAAGCTTGTGTGAACTTGAATGCATGTGAACTATGAGGTCGTGTGGCAGGAATGGAGAATAAAATCTGTCGGTCATGGAAAGCTAAGATTGAGTTATTTTATACTCCCTGTGTGTGCATCTGATGATGTGTATCTCAGAAGCTAATGCACGCCTGATAAAATTCAACATTTCTGTTTTTTTTTTATTCAAATAGCAACGTTAAAGAAATGATGCTATCTTACCGTTTATCAAAAATATTTTTAAAGTCAAAAGGTAATACCACAAAAAGGCTGTTGACTAACTTATTTAAAATGTACATAGTTTACAGACATCTATTTATCTAACACGAACAATGCCAAAATATTCCGATACTGCGAAGCCTTTTAAATTCACATTCCTGCTTAGACATACCACCATCCCAACAATCTAAACACAAGGGAAATACCACACAACACACGCACACATTTTCAAATACATTCGCGTACAAATTCACCGCAACTCTATTGACCTGGTGAGATGTAAACAAACATATTTAACGAAGCATCCAACCTCATGGACGCACGGCAACATGCGGGAACGCTAAGCAGACGCAGACTTTAGTCAGAAATATATGAAGTTATAATGAAATACATTTTTTTCATATTGGATTTGAAGGCCCTGAAATGAGAATCATATGTTGCAATTTCAGCGAGACAGACCATGATATGTTCAACCTGCAGGGAGGTGTGTGTGAGTCAAGAGTCAGACGGCATGTGCGTGTGTGTGTGTGGACGGCTGGAGGAGAAATACCAGACTGTAAGCATGGAAGAGGCTATAGATCACTAACATGACGGTGTGTGTGATACTTTAACACCTGTACTGCATAAATTCTGATCTACGGCAGCAGTAAAACACAATTCTTATAACCGAGATCGAGAGAGCGCGAACGAGAGAGAGTCGGCTACTGTAAAGATCATAACAAGAGCCAGCTGTGTGTGTAGTATGATCAGGGTTCCTGCATGCCCTACATGGTTTGTGTGATCAGGTTTTGATTGTGTCTGAACGAGACTGAAATCAGACAAATTGTATTTTTATTAAACAAAAAAAAAGGAAAAATAAAGAACAGAGTGGTTTTGGAATAATTATAATGATTATTAGGTTAATCATTGCAAATAATCGTAAGACGCAATAATAAAGAGAAAATAAATCCATTACCCTGTCAGTAAAAGCCCAGCTAAAGTCACTTTCTGTTATTTATTGTTTTATAAATAAATTCATCCAACATAATGTAAAAAACATATACCCTTAATATAACCTTAATATCTTTAATATTGGCTTAAAGGTGCAGTGTGTAAATTTTAGCGGCATCCAGTGGTGAGGTTGCAAATTGCAACCAACGGCTCAGTCCACTGCTCAACCCTCGTTTTAAAACGCATAGAGAATCTATGGTACCCGCCACTGGAAAAACATGTAATTGACGGAGACAACTTAGAAAAAAAGTTTGTCCGTTAAGGGCTTCTGTAGAAACATGGCGGCACAAAATGGCGACTTCCACGTAAGGGGACTCTCTGTGTATATGTAGATAAAAACGTCTCATTATAAGGTAATAAAAACATAACAGTTTATTATAAAAAGGTCTTTATAAACCCTTGATAATATAGTTTTGTAAATTATTTTGCATTTCTGTCAAGAGATCCTTCTAAAAATTACACACTGCACCTTTAAGTAAGGCCATGTCAGATTGAAACTTCAGTAAAATCAAATACTGAAATCAGACTTTAGCCTGGATTTAGCCAGGGTCACATATGTGCAAATTTTGAAAATAAAATCTGACACACACCTCTACAGAAATGCATATAAGTGTATATTTGTGTGTGTGTGTGTGTGTGTGTGTATGTAGATATCTAGATAACACACACAAAAACACTTGCACACTTGTTTTAAATTATCTCTCCTCCTAAAAGCCAGCACTTCCTGTGGAGACAGGAAGCACTCACTCAGTCAAGCAGCCAGTCTCTACTGATTTCCTGAGATTTAAACAGAGGAACCATTCAGTCCATTTACACAAATGTTAACATTCTTTCACTCCCCTACTCTCTTTATCACACACAGTCGCACAATAATGAATTGTATTAGTGTGACAGCTTTTCTGTCAAACATCGATTCAGCTACTTGACACAATTTATCAAGTGTCATAACATACAATATCCAGATTATGTGCGGATGAAAGGGAGAGAGAGAATATTCATATGAACATATGGTTTAAGAATATGGTTAACTTATTAAAGAGTAAAATCTGTAAAGTAACCAAAAACAATGAAAATGTTAAAACTGTGAAATAAAACACGCTCTGTGTGGGAATTTATAAGGAATCGTAGATTGTGCCACCCACCAAAGCACGAACACACACACCGGTCAGATTTAATGGGCAGAGCAGCGTTTGACCTCTCACCCCTAAACCCTAAAACAGAAACTTTGACCATTAAACAGTCCCAGCTAGCCTATTATCCAATCAAACGCATCAGTGCTCACATCTGGATGCTGCGCGGGTGTGTGCGCGAGTTTGTAACTTAAGAGTGCAGAGATGATTGATGCTTGGGTTGCAGGACAGACTGCAGCGCCATTAAGACGTTTCAACGTGACATGAAAAAGTGCTCTGGTTTCACTGGGCCTTAAACTACTGTGTAGCACTGGAGAAACTGGTATTTATTCAGTGTTTATGGATTTGTGTGTGCAAGGGTGACTTAAATAATGAAAAAGAAGTTATGAAATGATAAAAAAAAGAATAAAATAGCATATAACAGAATATATATATATTGTGTGAAATGGCTTTTGCGGGAGAACTGTAAAATATTTGCCCATGAGGTACAGCGATAAAATATCAAATTGCCTGGTGAAGGCTCCCATGACTTTTATTATGCTTGGACAGATTTTACAATGCAAGCGATTTTTGTGCAAAAGTTCGTAGCTATTTTATTTAATTATTTGCTGAATGTCTGCCAGTTACCCGTTCAAAGGGCTTACCATTTGAACTAGGAAACGCTGTGTTTAGTAAATCAGTGTTTCTCAACCATGAGGCTGGGGCTTCAACCACTTCCAAGGGGACTTTAATATAATAATAATACACACTGATCATTAAAATAAGCTAAAACAGCTAAAAACAAGATGTTTCTTAGTATTTTGCTACTTTTAGGTATGCCAAGCTTTAGAATATATTATTGGGTAGAAATTGTGAGTGGGCGGGGCTTAAAATACTGTTGTGGACAAAGGGGGTCTTAAAGTCAAAAAGGTTGAGATCCACTTATCTAAAGTGTCTGCTAGTTAATCAGCCTAATCAGACAGACCTTTCTAAAGACTGACTTGTTGCTCAGACAAACCACCAACTAGACAATGTGCACGTGAATATTTAACCATGGAAATGCAGGAGTCTGTGCAGAGCTCGCAGTGGGTCCTGTTTCTCCGTGTAGGGCGTATTTGTTATTTCTCTTATTTGAGACAAATGTAAAAGCCAAGAGACAAACAGTGGTGCACCTGTGAAATGTGGCCCCGGGGAAACACATGGCTCTCCAGCTATTTCCTGGCCCTGAGGGAGGGGTAAAGCAGAACCAGATGAAGAGGTGACTGGATCGGCCGGGTTAGATCGGGATGGATAAGAACGTGTGCACGAACGCGCGCGCATGTATCTCAGCGAAGACTATTGAACCCAGACGTCAAACAAACTACATGCGCAAAGGTGAAGAAAGTTGACAGTAGAGCATGGGCTCCTGAAAGCATCGTTTATAACATGTCTGTTAAGCATCTGTGATGCTCCATTAGATGTAGCAGGTGAAAAGGTAAGAAAACTCATTAAGTCACTTATCAAGTCCTCACGTAAACACACGGGCACTCAAAGGACGGCCGCTTTCATTAGTCTGTAGTCACCGAAGGGATGATATTGAGGCGGGCACACTGACAGACATACAGCAGGTTTAAACACACTTGCACAAACAATCTCAAATAAATACGCGAAAAGTGCATGGCGTGTCGAGGCGCCACCGAACTCGCATCGAGACACCAGTTTTTTGATGGCCATCGGCGTCCGTCACACCTTCAGATCTTTGGGTGAATAGCTAACGTGACTGCACGTTGTCTTGGCAACACTATTCTTAACCAAGACCTGTCATCACGCAGATTACAGAGGCTGACTGATGACCCAACAGCAGGCTGTACAAAAGCGTATAGCACACATACTCTCACTCGCTCACAGGGGGAAAGTCGAGCTCGGCTGTCTCGGTGAGTGTGGGCTGATCTGCGGGGAGCTACTACAGGATTTATTACATTTTACATTCGTTCAAGCAGACTGTAGGACACACACAGAAATAATGTCCTTTCATCACACCTCGGGATATATAATGCAAAACAAAACGTTCTTTGTTGTCATAGAGTGACATGTATGGGCCTTAAATGTGCATACTGGAGCCGAGTTCAAAATGTTGGTGTTGCTACCTCGCTATTGACTTTAAATCATTACTGTAAGCAATCGATAAACAGATTAACTAATAGATATTATCAGGACTTATATACAAATATAAACACGAGTTTCAACGGATTAATCAGTATAGCCAGAACCATTTCAAATTATAGAACAGTTATGGAGACATTTTTGAAAGAATCTCAGGAACATCGATGAATCTCAATAAATAATACAATTGTAATATTTAAATCTGATAAATACATTAAAATTAAAGGGACACTCCACGTTTTTTAAAAAATATTCTCATTTTCCAGCTCCCATAGAGTAAACTTTTGATTTTTACCTTTTTGGAATCCATTCAGCCGATCTTCAGGTCTGGCGGTACCACTTTTAGCATAGCTTAGCATAATCCATTGAATCTGATTAGACCATTAGCATTGCACTTAAAAATAACCAAAGAGTTTGAAAAATTTTCCTAATTAAAACTTGACTCTTCTGTAGTTACATTGTGTACGAAGACTGACGGAAAATTAAAAGTTGCGATTTTCTAGGCAGATGTGGTTAGGAACTATACTCTTATTCTGGCGTAATAATCAAGGACTGTAACATGGCTGCAGGAGGGGCAATGATATTACGCAGCAGCCAAAAATAGTCCCCTTAGTAACTTTTAATGCCAGGGGACTATTTTCAGGCAGTGGGTAATATCACTACGCCTGCTGTAGCCATGTTACGACTGCAAAGTTCTTGATTATTACGCCAGAATTAGAGTATAGTTCCTAGCCATATCTGCCTAGAAAATCAAGACTTTTAATTTTCTCAGTCTTAGTACACGATGTAACTACAGAAGAGTCAAGTTTTAAATAGGAAAAATATCAAAACTCTTTGGTTATTTTTAAGCGTGATGCTAATGGTCTAATAAGATTCAATGGATTGTGCCAAGCCATGCCAAAAGTGGTACCGCCAGACCCGAAGATCAGCCAAATGGATTCCAAAACGGCAAGAATCAGATGTTTAACTCTAGGGGAGCTGGAAAATAAGCATATTTTCAAAAAACTGGAGTGTCCCTTTAAAAAAATGTGACGATAGCATATCATACAAATGTGATTAAATGTTTACTGATGCATTATCTTTTACATACTATTTAAAAAAAAAATAGTACACAGTATACAGTATAGTACACATTCTGCATTACTCTGGAACTTCTACAACAATCGTTGCATACTGCATTACACACTATTAAAAAAAATGGTAACCAGCACACTTAATCATTATTCAAAACACAGCCATAGACTCGCAGCTCATAGTGAGGTCAGAAGCACAGGACACACACACTATGTTCCCTTGGTGTTTCCAAAACGCTGTGTTACAGTACTACTCTGTTCTCTGCATACAGATGCTTTTTGGCAAAAGATCTCTGGACCACAAACACACACACACACACACACACACACACACACACACACACACACACACACTTGTGTGTCACTTATTCCCTCAGTCTCTTTTAAATGGAGGGTAACTTTGTGTGTGTGTCCGTATGACATATGCTGCCCTACCAACCGTCGTTTTCTCTGGTAAACCCTGACGTTAAAAAGAACAGTGTCTATGTGCGCTTATGTTTTTCCATCCAATAACTTAAAGCATAAATGGTCTTTCCTGCTCATTAATAATTCATGACAGATATAGACCGTGTGTGTGTGTTAGGAAAATGTAATAATGAAACAGGTGTGACAGATAGAGAAACATCTGTCAACTTAACAGCTTAACAGGATAAAACCCAAAGACAGAGGCAAAAACAGAGAAGAGGGAAAGAGAGAAAGCAAATATGAATTATTTATGAGTGGAACAACATGACAGATGTGGGATATTTTCATTTCCAGTAAGTAACTGCAACTCGCAAACACACGCACACGCGCGGCAGAACTCTGCATCACTTCAAACAGAGCGGTCTGGACTTCCTCTCACGCTCTAATGGACAAACAAGGCCCGACTCAGAGTCTCACATACAAACACACACACAGACGCACACCTGTACTGCTGTGGGAATCAGATCTATTACACAACGTTTTCTGACTTGAGCTTAAGTTTTCAATACTTCCTTTTAGCCCAGCCTAAATACCTAACAATGACAGACAAGGGAAATATAAACACGGCCTTTGCTGATAACTAAAAAGATGTCAAGCAGTGATATTGTGACATGCAGTACTTTATTTAAAACTGCTTGAAACTTTTTTGTCAAATTCTTCCATTATACACTTTAAAGAGGCAACTTTGTTGCAAAATGCGAAAAAAGCTAAAAGGTGATTTAAAATGGCGAGTGGTGAGAGATGGCAAGAGATTACAAAAGTAAACAGTGACCAGTTCCAGCACACACAAAATAAACGTTTAAATATACGTGAATAGATTTTAAGTAAAAACTAGACGTGCACTGAAAGGCAGATAAAACTTTTTTTAAATTAACTATTTAATTTTTAATTGTTTGATCATTTGTATTGGTTTGGACCACAAAACATGTGCTGTCCATTCAAGTGGATGCAGGGTCTGAAGGAGTTAATTAACTTAGGCAAAAGTTGTATAACATCTGTTGCATAATCCAAAGTTTTTAAAAATAAATACTAAATACGAAAAACAAAACTAAATCGGTAAAATATTGTAAACTTAAAAGCAAAAAAACCCAAGCCAAAATAAAAGCTAGCTAATAGTTGTTGGCTAAAATCGGTATCTGTGTCAACCAATCGGTGCATCCGTAATAATTACACCAACGCAATGCATACACGCATAAATCATTTAGTATAAATTTAATAAATATAATGCACACACAAATATTTGCTAACGCAATCCATTTTGAATTCTATTACCTTTTTAGCATTTAATAAACCTTGTGAATTTATAATCAAAATAAAAGCTTGTTGCATTGCATTTTGAGGTTTCATTTTCATGAATGACACACTTGATGCTGCTGTAATCTTTAGCCAAAACAACAGTGAATATTAGGAAACAGTATAAGATGTCTTATTGCAACAGCCTTCGCTTTAATATTGTACCTTAAAATGCTGCCTATGTAGACAGCTTACTAGGTATTAGGACACTCACAGGGAAAGCGAAAAGCCGATTTACAGACTTAACGCATGGAAACAAATCGTGAGACTGCACTAGCATGTTCAACTTTCATAAACTATAAAAAAAAAAAATAATTACTAAATACAAAACAAAAAAATCTGTAAAATATTGTAAACTGAAGCAACATAATTACACCAATTACACGCTATCTCATGGTAATTTTTACATATTTCACGCAATGGCTAATTTGTTTTAATTCGTACGATCCCGTTCATACATTTTAGTACATTCATACATTTAGATTTTCTGTTGCCCCTGTGATGTTGGGGTTACGGGCGAAGTTAGGCATGGGGTTTTATTATTATTTTATTTTTTATGATAATCATACATTTTTGTATGATTTACTTAGCACAAATGAATATGAACAAGCCAACTTGTAAAATACGTACGAATTCTCATGAGATCAGGCTGATCACACACACACACACACACACACACACATATTTACTGTATGTCTGACTTACTACAAATATATGATGTCCCTTTTGGTTATAATAATATGTAAACAGCAGTGTATATTATTTTAAAAACCTGTCTTTTGGATAAAAAGTGCAAAAACAGCAGAAACATTAAAACTTCTAACGTTGTGGTAATGTTGTGTCACGGTACGACCTAGCCGCGTAGAAAGCTGCTGTGCTAACATGGAGGCCAGAGGGAAAATGTGGGCTTTTACAACCATGCTACACATGGTCCTGAATGGCACAACACCCACACATGCTGTTGCTTTCTGTGGTAAGTCAACAGAGGGTTAGATTTACTTATTTGGTCCGAAGGTTGCAAAAGACAAAAATTTGGGCGCTTAATATAGAAGCTGTCAGTGGAAATATGTGACTGTGCTGAATGATGGAGTGTGAATAAATATGCATGTGTGTATGTGTGCGTCTCCACTGTAATGACAGACTTTGGCTGCTGACTCTGCAGAAGAATAATGAAACGGACAGAGAAATGGTGCAGCATTGGAGGTCTGTAACTCAGTGAGACAAGGCAAGGTGAGAGGTGACGGAGGGGTCAGCCAGGTTCGGGATGGAGAGCGTGTGGGTGTGACTCGGCACTAAGAGAAAACAGACGTCAGCTGTGTCTGCCTGATATTATAGTGGTATTATAGATGGTGGTGAGTCTTCATATCTATTCCAGAGAACGAACAGACCGCAGACAATTATACTGGATATGTCCCTGGAGCCATTAATTCGAAAAGAAAGAGAGAAACTGTGTGTGTGAGAGAAAAAGAGACAAGTTCTGTTCCAAAACCTAGCAAGCTGCCTACTAGCTACATAGGCCAGAATCGTACTTTAAGTAATTATGCGGAGGCAAACGTTCCTAACATGTGCTCCAGCATTACTTCAGTACTCCGGAGGCAATAGTTACCTTAAAAAACCTGTCATAAATCTGAATGAGTAATTAATCAAGTATGTAAGCTATAAACATGTCAATAGTTTAACTTTAACAAACGTGTTAATCCAGATTCTCTTCAAACTTTTGCTCTTCCATGACATTAACTGAAAGAGAAACAGACCGCAGAAGACAAGTTTACTCCCACGTTCACTGTAGCTCCCCTTGTGGTAAAACCGAGAATGCACTTGCACTTGCGTTGGGTACATTGCTTGAGTACGGTTAGGACCTACAGTACTGCTAAACCGGTTTGCCACGCAATGTTGCCATACGAATACTGGTGAAAACAAAAAACTCAATTTGCAAATTATTTGAAAAGTTTAGATCAGGGGTCTCCAAACTTTTTGTGAGCAAGAGCTACCACAATGGATACAATAATCTAAACTGTTTTGTTTTACTTGGTGATTTTTTTTTTGTTGTTGGCCATTTTGCCTTTATTTTGACAGTGATTAAGGAGAGGACAGAAAAGTACAGGGAGGGGTATGGGATCGTCAAATGACCACGAGCCGGGAATCAAACTCGGGTTGCCGAAAGTGCGAAAGCAACACATGTTGTGCGGTAGGCGCTGCCCACTACACCATCAGCTCCGACGATTTTATTTTTTTTACTTGTCTATATGTTTTATTGTTGTTTAATTTGTTTAACATGCATAAAAGAAGCTAAGCTAATATAAAAATATGTAATAAATAAATACAAAAATTAAGGCTATTAATAGAATGTGCTTTGGCGGGCAGCATGTTGGAGACCCTGGTATAGACGATAGCATGTTTGCTAAGCTAACAGCATAATTACTTTAATAATCATAATATAATAAATATAATGCGCAAATAAATATTCGCTAACACAATCCATTCTGAATTATATAGAATTTTCTTGCATTTGTAATGCATTATAGACAGTTTCATTGGGCACACTTCCGGTTTCTGTTGTTTAATGGTCTGACTAGTTCCTGAAACTGAACTCTTAAACAAATACCTTGTCGAAAATAACAAATGTTTTGGGTTCCTATGTAATCTACGTGTTGTTTATTTTGCTTGTTATATAAATACACTACTTTAAAGGGACTTTGTTGTTATTTATTCTTCGCAGAGTTTACCGGAAGTTCTGTGATGACCACGAAAGCTGCGTGTTTATGTTGTTACTGCTGAAACCGTCTATAAACTTTGTAAATTAATAATCAAAATAAATTGCATTTTTTGAGATTGTATCATGAATGACACACTTGATGCTGCTGTAATCTTTAGCCAAAACAACAGTGTATATTATGAAACTGTATAAGATGTCTTATTGCAACAGCCTTCGCTTTATACTGTATCTTAAAATGCTGTCTATGTAGACAGCTTACTAGGTATTAGGATACTCACAGGAAAAGCAAAAAGCCGACTTACAGACTGAACGCATGGAAACAAATCGTGAGACAAAGACTGAACTGGCATGTTCAACTTTTATACAGTACTGCCAAAGCACCAAGCGATAGCAGAACAATGTGATAAACTTTGTCTCTTTCATGCATTTTCTAAGACTCCCCTCCACTCAATAATTCTTTTCCTCCCCTTTCTTATCATCTCTCTCTCTCTCTCTCTCTCTCTCTCTCTCATTTCTGCAGCTCTGTGAGAGGCTGAAAGTTGAGGATTCTGGTTACAGAGGGCATGTGAAGAGAGAGGAGAAAAAGGGAGAGAACGAAAGGAGAGCATCTGCTTTCATCCTCAACACAGCGGGGAAGAGCTCAGCCATGTCAATCACACAAACAGCCAGCTGCCACACACACAGATTCACAAACACACACACACACACACACATATTACAGTGGAAAAAAAACACATTAATCACACAAACCCACAGTCTTGCACTGGAGAGTAACTAAAACTAAAACTTCATAACATGTTCAGCTGATTTTAAAAAACTACCTTTTCAAAACATGTAGTGGTGTAGGGGTGTTAAAATGATATATTGCTATTCTCATATACTCTCATATATCTCTGACTCTGATCTGAAAATATAATCAAACCTGCTCTGGTTCACACAAATCAAGCGATACAAAACTGCTTGGTTTACATCAGTGTCAATGAACGGATTAACTTAAATAAATCACAGATTTATTTAGTCGCTGGAAGGCCCTGTGAGGCAATTTTACATTCTGTTTGTTGCTAAAGAAATTAAGCAATTTTGCTCATCGCTTATTTTAAGTTTAAGGACTGTTAGGGTTGTTTTGTTTTATTAAAGGATTAGTCCATTTTCTTACAAAAAATCCAGATAATTTACTCACCGCCATGTCATGCAAACTGTTGATGTCTTTCTTTGTTCAGTGGAGAAGAAATTATGTTTTTTGAGGAAAACATTCTAGGATTTTTCTCATTTTAATGGACTTTAATGGACCCCAACACTTAACAGTTTTAATGTAGTTTGAAATTGCCGTTTCAAAGGATTCTAAACGATTCCAAATGAGGCATAAGGGTCTTATCTAGCGAAACGATTGTCATTTTTGAGAAAAAAAATAAAAAATATGCACTTTTAAACCACAACTTCTCGTCTTCCTCCGTTCGTTTGTCGAGCCAGCGCGACCTCAAGTAATTGCGTAATGACGTCGAAAGGTCACGTGTTGCATACATGAAACGCACATTTGCGGACCATTTTAAACAATAAACTGACACAAAGACATTAACTAGTATCATTCGACATAAAACAATGTTGGAACGGTCTTCTTTCTCCACATTTGTAAACACTGGGGCGTAGTTTTGATACGTCATCCGTGACCTCTTGACATGATGGCGTATTACATGAGGTCGCGCTGGCGCGTCACATTACCGGAGAGGGACGAGAGGTTGTGGTTTAAAAGTGCATATTTTTTATTTTTCTTGCCAAAAATGAAACAATTGTTTCGCTAGATAAGACCCTTATGCCTCGTTTGAGATCCTTTAGAGTCCTTTGAAACTCTGTTGAAACTGCAATTTTAAACTGCATTAAAACTGTTAAGTATTGGTGTCATTAAAGTCCATTAAAATGAGAAAAATCCAGGAATTTTTTCCTCAAAAAACATAATTTTTTCTCGACTGAACAAAGAAAGACATAAACATTTTGGATGACATGGTGGTGAGTAAATTATCTGGATTTTTTTTAAAGAAAATTGACTAATCCTTTAACTGTATTAAATGTAAATACAAATGTTTAGGTTTAAAAGTGTCACTCTACCTGAGACCCCCACAGCTTATGTAATAGAAAATAATGTTTTAATAAAATGAATTATGTGACATTGCTTCTGAAAACCTATTCATTTTTGTTTTCTACATAAAATCATTGTGAAAATATTACCGTGCTATCGTTAATATTGACTGAGTAATGTCATGTCAAAGATTATAATTAAAGTGAAATAAATGAGTAAAATCAAACTTTGATGCTATCATAATTAATCTCATAATTAAAATGCCTGGATTTCACAGACAGGGTCACATAGAGTATCTTTGTAAATATTTGGCATCTATTTTAAAGCTCCCTTAAATAATTATCCCCATGAATAGCTTCAACGTAGTTATCTATATCTCTGGTTCATAGTAAACAGAAGTGTAGCTAAATATATTTCAAAAAGAGTCCCTCGACTGTAATTGAACTATTGTCAGTAAAACGAAAGCTCGTATCTTGGGACGCCACGGTCTCAAAGCAGCTTTCCCAACATTGTCACACACCGAGGAGTCTTGTAGTCATGATCTCCCTTCGACACACAGAGAGCTTTACACAAGCTCAGGAATGCCCTGTGTTAAATGCTCTGCTAAATCAACCCTAAAATCAGCCCTTTCCCTAGATCACCTTACATACTGTGGTTGTGTATACGTGTGTATATGTGTATCTGTGTGTTAGCAGGATTTAACTCTGTAGTCCAAGTTCTCCCACATGAAATGAGGGAACGAACACACACACGCATTAAGGTGGTCTCAGCTTGCAGCTGTGTTTATTTATTCTGCTGGATGCTGGCCACTGGAGTTTAAGACCACCACCACCACCCCCCCACAAAAAAACACACTCACACAAAACCACCCACTTCATACCAAAATACCCCTCAGAGTACCAAAACCTACTGGCCCCTAAAGCCACCCGCTGACTGTCCCAAAACACACCCAGGTCAGATATTCTCACACACGAGCGATAGCTATAAGATTTAACGCGTACTACTCGATTACTAAAATCACACCATAGAAGTAAGTACTATATTTTTCTAATAATGCTATTACGCGGGATTAATTTATCAATCGGACAGCTTTGGACATTATACACTATCTATATTATTGTGCAGTATGCACACATACAGTACACAAGCCTAACTCAAAATATAAAGATTGTAGTTTTTGACGCGTCAAGATTCTGCATTGCACCTGAACAACACTAAAAGAATTTTTTTTTTTAAAAGATCCTTCTTTATTACTTTAACAACATCAATCTGAGTTGGCAGGACCGTCAGTTAACTATTCGGTGTTAGCAGGAAGTTGATATGAGCAGTAAAATCTCCCAAAATTGAGATCTCCTTTTTGTCGGAAAGTTCCAGATGGCTTCCCAGTCTACTCTGAAAACAATCTCCTCATCTTGCTGGAAAATCCTATGCAGCGCTCTTGCAAAACATTACAACCGTGAAATAGAGTCTATTGGAGTGCCGGGTCATTGCAGGTACAACTGGTCACTGAGCGAATGAGTGATTTGATTGGCCACCGAGTTCTCGTAAAGACCATCTCAGAGCTCTCCTTAGTACGCGATTGGTCGGTGGTGTGGATGGATGCAAGAGGTGAGAAAAAGGGCAAAATCATTTAGTTGCAGGAGAAACAAAGCGATTCGAGGTGAAATCATCTCAAGAATAACAAAAACACCAGCAACCTCTAAGACCCCGCCGAGAGCTTCGCGCTATCTGCCCAGTCTGTGTGTTTTCACAGGAATCTTTGAACTTCACTTCATTTGAGCCTTGATTTTTATGTATGTTTGTAGTGGAGTTCTGAAAGTCTGAAATCCATAAAACTATAAAGCTTCGAGTTTCAAAGAGCTTAATAATTCATACAAACAGCGAACCAATTAAAACTCTGCCCCAGTTCAAGAGTTTACCCAAACATACAAATGTTCATCTCCCACTGTCGTGGCTGCCGCGCAATAGAGGTTCAATAAGTACATATACACTTGAAAACACTTTTAGAAAAAGCAATGAAAAAATAACAACGGCAGGGCTTTTGTAGTATAGGTACCGACTCAAACCGGTACCCACACACAGAGACAGACAGCTGCTAGTAAACGCTAACATATGTATTCGTGAACTCGCACCTTGCTGTAAAGCAGCTGCATTCAAAAACAAAAATGCACTTTTTGTTCAAAAAGTCAATTTTAGTGAGATATTACTGTTAATACAAAACACACTCAATTTTGGCAAAGAAATTAAATTATTACTATTTACAATGTGAACGCAGCCTAATGAACCTGCTACAATATGTCAGTCAATTGACTAAAATGCTGACACAAAAAAAAGAAAAAATAAACAGGAACTAGTCTTAATTTATTTTTTCATTATTCTTAATTTTGATTAATTAATATTTTAACTTAATTAAACAAAATTAGGAACAAAAAATATTTGTATTTAAAAGATTACATTCTGTAATATGAGTTCATATAAAGAAAATTATTAAATACAAATGTTTTATTAGCATGCATTGCAGGTTTTAATTTAATAATTAAAATCTTTAAAAAATTACATTTGTGTTATCGAATACTGACACTTTGTTATTGTGACCTTGAACCGAGACTCGCACCGACTCGAATAGCATGAAATCTAGAAGCCGAGGCCTTTGTGAGGTGCAGGAGAAACATCAACAGTCTGAATGAATAAAGGATGATTGACATTTAGTCTTTTTAGGAAAATTGATGTAAACAAACCTTTGGCTTACTTTTTCACAGACTTTTATTTTCGCATAAAGAGAACAAAATGGGCCGAAGTCATGGAGATTGTCTACCGCCAAGCTACTCCATCAATCTACACATGCAGACGCACACACGTAGAGAGCACTCAAAAATATACACACTCGCAGCTTTGGTCCGATTTCCCGAAATCTGCCCCAGTCCTGAGCCACATAAACCTGGCTGCATGATTTAGCCGCCTGGAATACCAGCGTTCCCACAGGAAACCTGGAGCGGCTCACACACACACACACAATGCACACAAACCTAAAAGCTCAGATTCTGGCAAAAATCTAAAGGAACTCAGGTCGCTCTAATCCAGGATAAATACGACAGCACGGCTGTGCACTCAGAGGGTTATTACATAGCAAATTGAACACACACACACTTACCACATGTATGCATATATATGTGTATATATTTTTGTATGTATATATATGTGTGTATGTATGGCTACAGTGAAGGGGTCGTTTACAGTGCCAGCAATGCAGCATGCGATGAGCAATGATCTCTAGAATGGAAGTGAGAGCCATCAAAAAGAGCCAGCAATTAATTTTTGGTAAACTTTGGTAGCGGCACGTGCCTATATTTGCGTAACCCAAGTCATCACTGGCTAACAGATTACTGATGATTTCATGTGCTGTGAATGATTTGCTGGATTTCAGTTTATTGGACCCTTAAATAAAGAGACATTTATACAACATAATCACACACAATGGCATAGTAGCAGATTTTAGCCAATTGACCCTTTTACATAAATGAAACACATTGTGCTACAGTTAAAATACAGTTAAATATGATGTATGAATATTAATAGCATAACTTCGAAATTAATGATAACTTTGTGAATGTGTGTACTTAAAGGATTAGTCCATGTTCTTAAAAAAAAATTACTCACCACCAATTTACTCACCGCCATGTCATTCAAAATGTTGATGGTTTTTTTTTGTTCAGTCGAGAAGAAATTATGTTTTTTGAGGAAAACATTCCAGGATTTTTCTCATTTTATTGGACTTTAATGGACCCCAACACAACAGTTTCAAAGGACTTTAAACAATCCCAAACGAGGCATAAGGGTCTTATCTAGTGAAACGATTGTCATTTTTGGCAAGAAAAATAAAAAATATGCACTTTTAAACCGCAACTTCTCGTCTATCTCCGGTCCTGTGACGTGCCAGCCAACCTCACGTAATACGTCATAACGCCGAAAGGTCACGGATGACGTATGCGAAACTACGCCCCAGTGTTTACAAGTGTGAAGAAAGAGGACCGTTCCAACGTTGTTGTATGTGGAATGATACTAATTAATGTCTTTGTGTCAGTTTATTGTTTAAAATGGTCCGCAAATGTGCGTTTCATATATGTAACACGTGACCTTTCCACGACATTACGCAATTACGTGAGGTTGCGGTGGCACGTCACAGGACTGGATATAGACGAGACGTTGTAGTTTAAAAGTGCATATTTTTTATTTTTCTTGCCAAAAATGACAATCGTTTCGCTAGATAAGACCCTTATGCCTCGTTTGGGATCATTTAAAGTCCTTTGAAACTGCAATTTTAAACTGCATTAAAACTGTTAAGTGTTGGGGTCAATTAACATCCTTTAAAATGAGAAAAATCCTGGAATGTTTTCCTCAAAAAACATAATTTCTTATCAACATTTTGAGTGACATGGTGGTGAGTAAATTATCTGGATTTTTTTTAATAAAATTGACTAATCCTTTAACTTTATTTTGTGGACAAATCTGCACCCAAAAGTGAGCAAAACCGGACTAACCTGAGCAAAACTTTTCTATTTATGAAAACGCTATAAAAATATAGTAAATATTTTTAAAAAATGCAGAAAGTTAGGGTTAAATTCTAGTATTTATAACTAGTGCTCTATAAAAACAATGGAAGTCAATGGAACATCCTCATTTAGAAAAGTAAACATATGTGTGTTTGTGTGTGTACCTCCACATAATCTTTGGCGTGGCCCCAGTCTCTTTTGGAGTCCAGATTGCCCAGGCTGAAGCACTGCAATTGGCCGAGGTGAATCTTCGCCACGGACCGACTGATCTTTCTAGTGACAAAATTTGAACCTGAAACAACACGCACACAGACAGAAATGTAAAAACAGAGTCGATAGCGCAAATTCAGTTTTGTTAATTTTTCTCTTTCATATCTCTCATTAATTTTTTTACCCCTCCCGCCAATCCAAAAATCAATCTATATATATATATGGGCCAATGCATTCCAGAATCATATCAGTCAGACTCTATTTTTTTTTGCACACAAACAGAAACATGCACGAACATTCACACACAGGGATAAAATCAGACTTTTGTCTGGTCAGCGGACCACCCTTGAGAATCGGTAAGCCAGCCCAAACTCCTACAGAGCTGCCAGACACACACACATGCTTCAACTGTGGGAAACCATGGACGGTCTCATGTCCCGCTGGTTTGTACTATAGCTCGAATCAGAAAGAGGCAGGGGTTTGAGCCGAAAACCTCAGCGGCACAGTCAGGCCTGTAATACAAGGACTCAGGTCAGAGCAGATCTTTGTATTGCACTTATTTTAAGTGTGTAAGTGAATGGCTGCTATTAAAGCTCTTGACTTGAGCTGGAGCCTCTGCTCACTGTATGTGCCTGTGTTTTTTATCACAATAGCTTGGCTGAGAGCATTAAGAGAGCAAATCATCTGTTATAAGTGCAATAACACAGTCAAAACAAGATGAATACATACGATTTGCACACATAAAAGGTTTACTAATTTTAGATTTTTTTTATTTAATTTAGTTTTAATATTTGTTGCACAGTTAATTTATGCCACAGTTGTCTACTCGATTCTGCCGAGTTTCAGACGGCTGTTTTTAAACGCAAGAACATATCTGCGTCCGAAACCACATACTGTGACAAAATAATGAATAAAATGAAGCACCTACTGCTTTATTGTTAAAACATTACACATATGTGGTGCAGTATTATTAAGGCTGCGTCCGAAAACTTAGGCAGCTAACTTGTTGCCTCATGAGGCTATGACTTTTGGAGGCATAAAGGCAGCTAAGAGAAACGCTTTCAGACACACTTCAAAAGCAGTGTGTTTGAAATATAAACAGAGAGCGCCTTTGTGATAACTAATCACATATTTGAAAACTACAATACTAATTTCTCGCTAGAACTGCTATTATAAGGTGTAAAAAGTGAAAATTATTTACACTAAATTTGTTCCCCAGTGGCTTTCTTGGCCGCCATTTTATTTTACATTCCCCATGTGCGCATACGCATAGAATTGTGGAACAAGATCTCAGGAGTCAGGAAGTAAACCTAACATTGGATTCGGACATGCCTTGATGCCTTTCTGCCTTGGAAAGCTGCTGCAGAAGGCAGCAATTTAGAGTTTTCGGACGCAGCCTAAATGTTGGACATACTGCATCCACCATGTTTTCACTGTCATGTGTCCATCTAATGCATACTGTGAAGTCTCATTGGAAGCAGAAGACCATCTGGGTATTTCTTGCATACTTAGGTTTTGGACATAATATTGGTTATGCATACTATTTTTCGGATACTAATAGCATGGAAGTGGGTGATTTGGGACGAAGGGCATGGCCCCCTAAAAAATAATTCAGGGATTGATGAACCCAAAACCAACCTAATACACTCTTTCCTAAGACAGATTAGTTGACTACTTACTAATAAGGGGTTTAAGACTTTAAGATTGACACTTTTTGTTAGTCAATAATGGTACATCAATGCAATATTGTAATAAAGGGACCATGGCATGAAAATCTGACTTTTTTTCATGTTTAAGTGCTATGATTGGGTCCCCAGTGCTTCTATCAACTTAGAAAATGTGAAAAAAATTAACCCAGTAACTTAGTTTTGGTAAACCATTCTCTACAAGCGCATGAAAAAAATAGGTCGTTGAAATTTGGCTCTCCTTATGATGTCATAAGGAGTTCTTATTATAATAATACCGCCCCTTAACCTGCACTATCCAACCACAGAACTGCCATATAGTGCAGAGAAAAGCACAATTGAGTTTTAATTGCAACAAACCACCATCATAGAGACAGAGCGCAGCGCGTCACAACCTGAAAACCACGCCCACCGGGGGGAAAGCAATCCAACAGTCTCCATTGACTTTGTATTGCAAAAGGCCGCCTCCTTGTCATTTCTGGCTTATAACAAAAAACTGAATAATGCCTAAAAGCTGCTTTGGGACAATATGTACAGCTAACAAGCCAAAGAACACAGAAATAAGTTTTTATAAGCTGTCGAGCCGTAAAACCCAGTCTTTAAGGAGAATAAAGTGGATCGCCGATTACGTTTCCCCCTATTGGACGCAGTTTTACTAATAGGAGTACTATGAAAAGTTGCCTGTTTCCATTTCTGTGTCTAGACGCTCGTTTTTTGAGGTCGACAGCTTATAAAAAATTATTTATTTATTTTTTTGGCGTGTTAGATGTACACCTTGTCACACAGCAGCTTTTAGGTATTATTCTGTTTTTAAGTTTAATCTGTAAATAAGTTTTTGTAAGCTGTCGACCCCAGGAAACGGGCGTTTAAAGACGCGGGGATGGATGCGGGCAACTTTTCATGGTGCTTCTATTGGTGGAGCTGCGTCCACTGGGGGGAGGCGTGGTCGGCGATCCACTTTGTTCTCCTTGGGGGCTGGGTTTTGCGGCTCGACGGCTTGTAAGAACTTATTTCTGGGTTCTTTGGCTTGTTGGCTGAACGTGTTGTCACACAGCAGCTTTTAGGCATTATTCAGTTTTTTGTTATAAGCCAGAAATGACAAGGAGGCGGCTTCTCGCAATACAAAGTCAATGGAGACGGTTGGATTGATTTCCCCCCCGGTGGGCGTGGTTTTCAAATTTGCATAACGGCGCTCTGTCTCTATTGTGATCAGCTCATTTGCATTTTAAAGGACACACCCAAAACGGCACATTTTTGCACACACCTAAAAAGTGGCAATTTTAACATGCTATAATAAATTATTTATATGCTATTTTGAGCTAAAATTTCACATATGTGCTCTGAGGACACCAAATATTTATTTGACATCCTAAAAAAAGTCTTGTGCCATGGGCCCTTTAATATAAAAATCCTAAATAACAGAAATCATAAGCGGCAGACATTTTCAACTCGCAGGATGTCCGTCACAGGCTCCCCGTCTTGCTGCCATTACAAAGGGCTCATTCTAATCCATGCGGCTCACGGCCAGGTGCGTGAGCTTGGCACGGGAGGAACGCTTTAAAATACCACACTGTAAACAGCCAGGTCAACCCGTCATCACAGACAAACCACAGAGGGGGACCTGAGGATCCGGTTTCTGTTCACTCATTCGGTAAAAACAAAGCCGACTGACCAGACCGGGGTCCGCAAAAACGGGCTGAATATGCGTCAGTGTGCAAGCGTGTGTTTAAAAGCGCAGGACGGGCCATTTCCGCGCACTGGCTCCTGTTTCCATTCGGAGTGTAATTAGGCCGTCTCCAAGTGCACGTTGGTAAGCCCTGACAAGGAACAGAGTCGCAGGGAGTCGACCGCAGCCCGCCCTCATCAAGTCTATAACAACCCAGTTTAGGGTCGATTTCGACCGTGATTATGCGCAAAGAAGCACGGCAAAGCCTCAAAACAGGCAGCGACCTGCAGGTGTGCACGCTGGCGAAAGAAGGTGCCCGGGCACTGTCAATGCGCATTTTAGGAATAACGAGCGAGTGTAACGTAGAGTATCTATGTAAAGTTTATAATGGAAGGAAAAACGCCCTGCCAGACCAGGTGGAATTAAAGTGCAGTTGAGATGTCTGGTCTATCAGTCAATGACACTTAGATATTTCCAGCGCGTGAAAAACCACTGTCGGTACAAGGCACTGCTCCTGTCTCCTGACATGCGTCTGAAGACGCATACGCACAGGCACGCACACGCGGTTAAACGCTCAGACGCGAACACGAGAACTCGTTTTTTTTTCCGTGTGTTCACTTAGACGGACGAAAATAACCACACGCACCAAGACCTCTGCTCTCTTTCAAGACAGAGCTGGCAAAAGTTGCAGTAAAAAACCCATAACTGACTCTACCAGCTTTGAAGCACATGTGGGGGTGTACGAGTATGTGGGAGAGACAAGAGATTCAAGGTGAAGATTGACGTTTAATTTAAGACATTAAAAGGAGCATCTCAGTCATTTTTCTTCTTTGTTGCCGTGACAACATGACTACACAAACACAGGTGTGTGAGTTGGGTTGATGAGGATTGAAAGGACCAAATAGCTCACATCTTATCCTCCAGTGTACATGTGTGTGCGTGTGAGATAGGTAAGAGGTCTATCGACACCTTCATAGGTGCAGCTCTTCTCACCTGGAGAGGTTTAACTTTTTAAAACGCTCTTCTTTCAACAGGAGAGAGGGAACGTGAGAAAGCAAAAAGACGAGAGATGAGTACGTAATCGGAGTCTTGCTGACTGGCACCGCTATTGTTTCGGTCTAAAGTCCCGCAGAAGTGATAGACCAGCGTTTCTAAACAAGGTGTCTGGGGCCCACTAGGGGGCTTCAAAAACCGTCAAAGTTCACCTAAAAGTCAAAATAGTTTTATTGTTTACTCACTATCGTGTCATTCCAAACCTGTAAGACTTAATAGTTCAAAACATAAAAGAAGATAAGGTCGCTAAACGCCACCTCCATCAAAAATATTAACTGAATGCTTTTTGTTTTTGTAGCAAAATTTGTTAAATACCATTTGTGAAAATAAAGCATTTCAATTACTGACTAATAACCTTTTTTATTACCATTAAAGTGAAATTACTAAACATAAGAGCCTGATAAAAAAAATTGTGCCCGTGCTGACAAAATTAGTTGGACTGTGCACCGCCTTATTTTGAGCTAGAGGCAAAAGAAAGTATTAATGTCGATTTTGGTCATAATTGAGGTCTTCGTAAAAAATAAGTACTCATCTAGCGATCGAAATGCTCTAAATAGTCATTAAATATCTAAAATATTTTTTTGTACGTTTTTTGAGAGGTGTATCGTCTTAAATGCCTAATCTAATAAAAAGATGCGTGTCCATCCACATGCGTGTCTGACATTTTGGTTTCGATTTTAAAACATGCAGGAATTAGAAAATGAGTGGAGGACTTGCTTAATGTTAAAATAGCTATTAACAGAGATAAAGTTTGGGAACTGAGTAATCTTAAAAGAGTTATTAAGAGTGATAAGACATTAAAACGATCTTCCTTGCGCTGACTGGCAGATTTGAAGCATGCAAAGACGCAGAAGTGTACAACCCCGATGTATACACATATACACAGAATTACAGTTTTAAAAATATCTATTTTGACATGAATTCACGAAGGTAGGACCTATAATCTGTTATGTCTTAAGTAAATTTTTGGTTACCATTGGGAAAAGTATCTGATGTGTAACATTATATTAGATCTTTGAATTATAAGAGATATTAAAGCTGTCTGTCTCAATGTCAAACAAAAAAAATGTGAATTTTTTTATTGTTTTTGACTATGTGCTAAATCTATAGTTTTACCAGTGATTTTAAGGTATGCATGTGGTGATTTTGCTTTTTAACCCTCAAAAATCTTTAACTAAATTTTTCTCAAAACTGACTTAAAGCAACACAATGTAGTTTCCGTGTAAAAATGACTTGCAGCTCCCCCATGTGGTTGAAAAGTGCAACAGTGCCTGGTATCAGACACTCTTCTGCAGGCAGGGGGAGGGGCGGGGCTGTGTTTCCTACCCTCCACCGCCACTTTCAGAGTGTGCTTGTAGCAGCTAGGAGGCTGCTCAGGTTGCAGCAACAGTACAATTTGTCCAGTTAAAAGTTGTTCTATCACTGAAATAATTTTAGAGACATAATTTAAAAGTAAAATACTACATAGTGTTGCTTTAACTCTGCAATTTCAAACAAGCCAAATTTTTTGTCAGATTCCAACAAATCATACATCGTTTTGAAGGTTTTTTTAATGGAGAATTTCAAAATATAAATAACTAATTTTGAAAATTTGCTCATTCCAACTCATTTTGCCAGCACGGATCACATTTACAAGAAAACATGTTAGACACACATACTGTAAAGGGATTTGCATCTTAGTTCTTTATATTATGAAGAACATTTGTAATCCAGTTCTTCCAGAAAAACGCGATTATGCGATCGCATGATTCAACGCATAATCAGCTAAAATCATCGTATTTATGCGGGTGGGGGGGGACATTTTTTAAAATATGGCGCAATTTCGTAGCATAAATTGTGGGGCTTTCATGATTTCATAAATACCGCATTTTCATAGCAAAAATCACATATATCTTAGCAAAAAGTTGAAAAATGCTGCATTTACTACACACAAGCGCAGCCATGTCCTCTGTTGCCATGGGAACGTTATGAAGTGACGTGATTATGTTGCAAAAAAAAAGGTTTTGCAAGTTCCCGCAGTTTTTGCAAGTTCCCGCAATTTCATCGCATAAAATTACATAAATATCCCGCATATTCCATCGCATTTTTTGAGAAAACGTGCTGCAAGATCAAGGATTTTTGCCTTCACAAGAAACACTCTGCGTTTTTCTGCAAGGACTGGTAATCAAAGAACACTGATGAATGAATGTTAATGGAATAAAAATTTGGGGTAAACTATCCCTTTAAAATTATTTAAATTATGGCAAAGCAAGGTAACTCAAATACTTAAAATCTAAATATTTGGTTATTTTTTTACCACAAACATTTTGTTACAGCTATGCCAAGCTTTAGAATATTTTATTGGTGGGTTTGGCATTTTTTCATATACACCGCACTTTCGCAGCATAAATTGTGGGGCTTCCATGATTTCATAAATCTCGCATTTTCGTAGCAAAAATCACATATATCTTAGCAAAAAGTTGAAAAATGTTGCTTTTACTTCACACAAGCGCAGCCATGTCCCCTGTTACCATGGGAAAGTGATGTGATTATGTGACGTGAACATCATTGAAAAGCTGCAAAAAAAAAGTTTTTGCAAGTTCCCGCAGTTTTTGCAAATTCCCGCAATTTCATTGCATAAAATTACACAAATATCCTGCATATTCCATCGCATTTTTTAAGAAAACGTGCTCCAAGATCAAGAATTTTTGCCGCAACAATCACAAAAAAACTCTGCGTTTTTCAGCAAGGACTGGTAATCAAAGAACACTGACGAATAAATATTAACAGAATAGATTTTTTTTGGTGATCTATCCCTTTAAAATTATTTAAATTATGACAAAGCAAGGTAACTCAAAATACTAAAAATCGAAATATTTCTAAATATTTGGTTATTTTTTATAGCAAACATTTTGTTCCAGTCATGTCAAGCTTTAGAATATTGCATCGGGTAGAAATTGCAAATGGGAGGGGTCTTCAAATGTGGCCTTGAAGTCAAAAAGGTTCAGATCCATTGTATTAGATACAATGCAAAACTTGAATAGGCATCGAAGAATACCTGCTTTTACATGCACGCACACACACCAGCACACACAAAGTTGTTTTGTTTTGTATGCTCCGTGATGGATCAGTTACAGATTATTATTCTGTAAACTCTTCTTTTTTTATTGATGGAAGTGATCTTTAGCTAAGGGGTGAAAATTCCATACTAAATTCCAAACCAGATTAACTCATCATCGCAGGGCCGCCCAATGACGGGAGGCTGTTTTACTCCGCCGATAGGACAGGAAATTAAGTTGACTCTGCTTACACTACTCCATCCATCTCTCCCCGTCTAGCTATCTCTAACGCTCCTCCACCCATGTACTCCCTCTCTCTTCTGACACACATACATTAAGATACTTATGTCATACCGTCTACTTTCAGAGTGCAAACGTGCACGGCTTTAATACGGTCACTGGCTTGCAGATGACATCACTGCGCTTAAGTGTGGTGGGTGTGAGGGGAAGGTGGGGGCACAGAACAACAGCCTGTTGTTGAGAGGATGTCATTGCTGCACCCTTTACCAAATGTTGTGTCATTATACGCCCCCATAAACCAATAAGAACTAGGCACCACAGGCAGGCCACACACACTACGTTCTCACCGGACTTTTGCATCACTTCCTCTCTGTAATCTGCAGTGCTGCTATTGTATAATGCTACCCTGTATCAAAACCTAATGAGGTGTTTAATGCCTAAGTGAGCAGCCGTCTGTGCAAATAGGATTCTAACCCAATTGGAACTGAAATGAAACTTTATAAGCACAACACTCGCTAAAGTTTGGCACATGGCTAGCATTTCTGCAGTGAGGTTGTTATGCAGTGTATTTCAGATGCTCTATAAGCTGCCTGTGTAGGTTTTAAGACAAAGATTGCATGTGTGGTGTGTGTGTTCGCGGCTCTTACCTCTTCTAGGACTCTCATGGTTAAACAAGATCCCATTCACAGCGAAAAGATTATAGGCTTCCCTGAAGTTTACCACTATCCAGTATGCATAGAGCTTAGCAGCACCTAGAAATAGAGAGAAATTAAATTCACATTTACACGATT
Source organism: Misgurnus anguillicaudatus (assembly GCF_027580225.2). NCBI lineage: Eukaryota > Metazoa > Chordata > Actinopteri > Cypriniformes > Cobitidae > Misgurnus > Misgurnus anguillicaudatus. The sequence goes on from NC_073354.2 coordinate 20,417,943, forward strand.
TATGCATTTGTATTTAAAATAAGTACTGTGGTGTCTGTGTGTGTGCTAACCATAAGGGGATCGTGGGTAGAACGGGGTGGTCTCTTTCTGAGGAATCTCTTGCACTTTCCCGTAAAGTTCGCTAGTGGAGGCCTGGTAGAAGCGGACGCTGTCGGTTAAACCACAGGTCTTCACTGCGTCCAGCAGCCGGAGGGTTCCCACGCCGTCAACATCTGCCGTGTACTCGGCCAGGTCAAAGGAAATCTGATCAGCGCCAACACAACAAATACATAAGTAACATATACAGCATGTGACACAGAAAATTGAATTTAGTGTTATGGCATAAACAAACATAAAATCATGAAAGAAGAAAAAGTTAAAGTTACAGTAAAATGGTTATGTTTGTCAAAATTGAGTGCTGTAGGGATGACATATTTTTGTAGGGCAGAACTGGAAGTTAGCTAGACACTCATTCCCTGGCTAAAAATACCATTTATTTTTCCCATTAACTTTTGGATTATCCCAAAAAATAAGCTCTGTGTATGCAATAAATAAAAATAAAAAAATTTAAAGTGGAAATGTATTTACTAGAAATATATAAAGATTAATTTTAACTTCAAAATTCATAAAAGTTGTGTTCATCTGTGAAGACTAACTTGGACAAAACATGCAAGTGTCATAATGTTTTTTTTTTTTGCGATAATCCTAAAGTCTATGGGAAAAAAATACCATTTATTTTTCCCATAGACTTTTGAATATCGCAAAAAAATAAGCTCCGTGTATGCAATAAATAAAGTTTATGACACTTAAACGTTTTGTCCAACGTGTAATCTTTATAGATGAATACAAATGTTATTAATTTTAAAGTGAAAATGTATTTACTAGAAATATATAAAGATTAATTTTAACTTCAAAATTCATAAAAGTTGTGTTCATCTGTGAAGACTAACTTGTTGGACAATGTGCAAGTGTCATAAACGTTTGTTTTTTGCGATAATCCTAAAGTCTATGGGGAAAATACCATTTATTTTTCCCATAGACTTTTGAATATCGCAAAAAAAAGCTCTGTGTATGCAATAAATAAAGTTTATGACACTTAAACGTTTTGTCCAACGTGTAATCTTTACAGATAAATACAAAATGTTATTAATTTTAAATTGGAAATGTATTTACTAGAAATATAAAAAAGATTAATTTTAACTTCAAAATTCATAAAAGTTGTGTTCATCTGTGAAGACTAACTTGGACAAAACGTGCAAGTGTCATAATGGCCTTTTTTTGCGATAATCCTAAAGTCTATGGGAAAAATGCCATTTATTTTTCCCATAGACTTTTGGATATCGCAAAAAAATAAGCTCTGTGTATGCAATAAATAAAGTTTATGACACTTAAACTTTTTGTCCAATGTGTATTCTTTAAAGATGAATACAAATGTTATTAATTTTAAAGTGGAAATGTATTTCCTAGAAATATAAAAAGATTAATTTTAACTTCAAAATTCATAAAAGTTGTGTTCATCTGTGAAGACTAACTTGGACAAAACGTGCAAGTGTCATAATGGCCTTTTTTTGCGATAATCCTAAAGTCTATGGGAAAAATGCCATTTATTTTTCCCATAGACTTTTGGATATCGCAAAAAAAATAAGCTCTGTGTATGCAATAAATAAAGTTTATGACACTTAAACGTTTTGTCCAACGTGTAGTCTTTACAGATGTTACAAATGTTGTGAATTTTAAAGTGAAAATGTATTTACTAGAAATATAAAAAGATAAATTTTAACTTCAAAATTCATAAAAGTTGTGTTTATCTGTGAAGACTAACTTGTTGGACAATGTGCAAGTGTCATAAACTTTAGTTTTTTGCGATAATCCTAAAGTCTATGGGAAAAAATACCATTTATTTTCCCATAGACTTTTGGATATCGCAAAAAAATACGCTCTGTGTATGCAATAAATAAAGTTTATGACACTTAAACTTTTTGTCCAACGTGTATTCTTTACAGATGAATACAAATGTTATTAATTTTAAAGTGGAAATGTATTTCCTAGAAATATAAAAAGATTAATTTTAACTTCAAAATTCATAAAAGTTGTGTTTATCTGTGAAGACTAACTTGTTGGACAATGTGCAAGTGTCATAAACTTTTGTTTTTTGCGATAATCCTAAAGTCTATGGGAAAAAAACAATTTATTTTTCCCATAGACTTTTGAATATCGCAAAAAAAAGCTCTGTGTATGCAATAAATAAAGTTTATGACACTTAAACGTTTTGTCCAACGTGTAATCTTTACAGATAAATACAAAATGTTATTAATTTTAAAGTGGAAATGTATTTACTAGAAATATAAAAAAGATTAATTTTAACTTCAAAATTCATAAAAGTTGTGTTTATCTGTGAAGACTAACTTGGACAAAACGTGCAAGTGTCATAATGGCCTTTTTTTGCGATAATCCTAAAGTCTATGGGAAAAATGCCATTTATTTTTCCCATAGACTTTTGGATATCGCAAAAAAAATAAGCTCTGTGTATGCAATAAATAAAGTTTATGACACTTAAACGTTTTGTCCAACGTGTAGTCTTTACAGATGAATACAAATGTTATTAATTTTAAAGTGAAAATGTATTTACTAGAAATATAAAAAGATTAATTTAAACTGCAAAATTCATAAAAGTTGTGTTTATCTGTGAAGACTAACTTGTTGGACAATGTGCAAGTGTCATAAACTCTTGTTTTTTGCGATAATCCTAAAGTCTATGGGGAAAAAATACCATTTATTTTTCCCATTAACTTTTGGATTATCGCAAAAAATAAGCTCTGTGTATGCAATAAATAAAGTTTATGACACTTAAACGTTTTGTCCAACGTGTAGTCTTTAAAGATAAATACAAATGTTATTAATTTTAAAGTGGAAATGTATTTAGTAGAAATATAAAAAGATTAATTTTAACTTCAAAATTCATAAAAGTTGTGTTCATCTGTGAAGACTAACTTGGACAAAACATGCAAGTGTCATAATGTTTTTTTTTTCGATAATCCTAAAGTCTATGGGAAATTTTTTTTGCAAGGGAACCAGTATCCCACTAACTTCCCGGTTAGCCTAGAAAAATACGTCATCCCTGAGGCACACAATAGATAAGGGGTCTCCAACCTTTTTGTGAGCATGGGCTACCACAATGGATAAAACAATCTGGAGGGCTACTTTTTGATATAGTCTACTTAAATCTCTTTTGTTTTACTTGTTGATTTTATTTTATTTTACTTGTTGATATGTTTCAGTATAGTTTAAAAAGTTAACATAAGTAAACCATGCCAAGCTAATATAAAAAATATTTAATAAATATAACAATTAGGACTATTAATAGAATGTGCTTTAGCGGGCACTGTGCGGGCACCACGTTTGAGATCCCTGCAATAGAGGGAAGATATAGATTTTATTTATTTGTACTTATTATTTTTTTACCAAGAATAGTAGGCTACACAAGAACCTATATTGACTGTTTTTCCCTATGTAAGGTATTTGATCTATATATACACATTTTTACTAGATCATAATTAATTTATGAGGACAATAAAATTAGCAGTAAAACCAAATATTTTATTTTATTGAATTACATTCTATATACTATATATTAATTAATTTTCCATTTTTGTGGTTTCTTTTCAAACAAAGCTGGTTGGAACAATGCAGTTTTGTAAAAAAAGCGCTATACAAAGGAAAAAGGAGGAACTTCAAAAACTTGATCTGTAATGTTAACTGGAAAGGAAGAAAGGGAGGAAGGAAGGAAAAACGAAAGAAAGTTCTGCACAAAATCTTTCAAGATAAATTTGGGAGAAGGTTGATATCAAGCGTATTTATTTATGTAGAGTTCAATGTCTAGTAAAAAAAACACAAATAGTGTGTTCATGATCTGCTTCAATAAAAAAATACGAAGTGAGCTGACAAAACAGTTTTTTATGTGCTGCTATTCTGCGCAAACACCTGCATATATTCACTGCTAATCTAGCTTAACCGGCCGTTATCTGTGCTGATATATCACTGTGCCATATGAATAGAAATTAAAGCACTACAATTAATTTCAGCACACCTATTATTAACCTCAATTAGGCTTACTATAGATTTGAAATTGTTTAGAAACCTCAAAGCTATTTGCCTGCCACAATTAAAATCCAAGCAATTAAAAGCAAACAAATAATTTTCCCAAATCATTGCAGTGATCATTTATTTACAAGGCAAATACGCAGATGCTCTGTGTACACTAATACACGAAGTGGATCACAGTGGTGAAAAGATGGACGCTAAGACTGCTAAGCTATATCTATAACAGTGGTTCTCAAACTTTTTCCGCGTGCAGCCCCCCTTGTGTACAGTACGTTCCTTCGCGGCCCCCCAAAGAAAATTTATGACAAAAAACTGTTCTAAAATTTAACATTTTAATCAAACAAAACATATTAAGTTATACAAAGTAATGCTGTTGGTTAGTAGCCTTGTTTTTTTAGGATTAATTACAGAGAATTCATGATAAATTAATGTATTTTATAAAATGTCATAAAACTGTGGCCTCCCTGGCACCATCTCGCGGCCCCCAGTTTGAGAACCACTGATCTATAACCTTTCACTAAATTCCAGCTTCTATTATCTATTATCTGACAATGCATAAAAGTGAATATTTCCTACATTGTTTGTTTAGGCTGCTGCTTCTATAATTATAAATAGCATACATGCAAATCAACTAAATGCATTCATAAGCACAAATATACCTGCAATTTTTATCCTAAAATTAGTGCAAATTAGATTTCCTATTTTAAGCTATTACATAGCTTAGTTATTTTGATTTAAGTATAAGTGCAAATCCATTGCAATGAGTTTAGATTGCGACTGAAAATTGTTGTACAGTGCAATGCGTGTTACCTTAAATGTAACGAGTTCAGACACAATCGCCCCCAATTGCCAGAAATCTGGGGATTCCCTGACAGAAACCGAGATGTAAAAGATAGGGAGAAAAGCAAGAGAGGGAGCGAGAGAGATAGATACAAAGATGTGCTGGATAAAGAGTCGACTCATCAAACCTGTTCCTCAGATTTGACACACACTTCTCAGAATTACACCTACACCTTTTTTCCATCGAGACAAGCCTTCAACAACAGGCATGATCTGAATTAGTCCAGAAATACCCAAGTGTGCATCTTAAACCACACCTCACTGGGCAAACAAAAAAGATACTGACAGCTGATTATCATGAGACAAAAACTATATATAAACGCGTTCACAGCACAAAATCATATAATTTTCAAATAATCCTTATAATGCTTCATGGATTGACTTGAGTTGTATTGCTTGGCGCTTTTCCAACAGCTATCATTACCGTTGCTGGGATAATTAGCTTGAAGTTTTTTGGACTGTGCAAACACGCTCTTAACGCCGAGCCAAACATTCAATCATACCGGTTAGAACCAAGAGAGACATGTTTCTGTCAAGTTCGAGTAGATTTATGTCTTTGGATTGTGTGGGGAGGTTTCACGGCATCTAGCCACGCCGCAAGCAATTTTCTTTTTTTGCAGGGGGGGCATTGTTTTCTCTGAACTGAAAGAGCCAGGACACAGATTTAATACGTCTGATTGATTGATGGGGTAAATATGCCAAAATAGAGCTATTAGAGCAACACAGATACCGTAATTTGGTTGTTCCAGCTGTTTCTAGTAGCGGTAGGCCCGCGTTGATGCAGGAGAGCGTGAGACTCACACGCCGTGAACTCCGAATCGCCCCTGTTGCATTTGTAGGCTAAGAAAAGACACAGAAATTACAGAGATTTTGTTGTTTATGTAAGCGCGGCCACATTTCGCGCGTTATCCGAAATCTGTGAGTGACTCGAAGAAGCGCATGTTGCGAAAGCACTTTTTTACAGCAACTTGGAACCGTCAAGGGCCAGGATTTATGTTTGACATGGGGAAAGTCCCCAGGCCCCAGGGCGACTCGTGCACAAGCGAACATCATTTCTCTTTTTGCTCTACCTTGCTTTCTCTCTTTACAGAGACCCCTCCACGCCGACCACCTCCCCCCTTTGTCGATACTACTCCTCCGCTCTTCTTGGCTTCGGCACGCCTGAATTCTTCAGCTAATTAAATCTACGCTTAAATTGACACCAACTTCACTCGCTCTTCCCCACCAGACACGCTCACCTCATCGTTCACTCCTTCCCTCAAACATAAACACACATGTAAACATGGCAACAGGCTGGATCATTATGGGCTGCGGTTGGGGTTGCCCCAGGCGCAAGTTGTCTGTGGCAATCGCAGAACGCATAGGGAGGGGCGAGATCAAGAATCCGTGACTTCGTGCGTAATGAGGGAATCGTTTAGCCTGTTACAGATGTGCTTAAACTGTCTCCTTTCTTGTGAAAAACAAAGCTGTACATTTACCGCAAATAGAAACATGCAATCAAATAGAAACAGATCTGGAGATATCACTGTCGGTATTTACCTAGCATGTCACTGCTGCTCACACATACACACGGTAAACACTTACAGACACCTCAAATATCTGTTGACTTGACTTTAGCATAATTTAATATAATTTAAATAAAACCGCAACTCAAAATGATCAAGTAGAAATTTGAGGCATATTTTCTGAAATATGATGCTGGCCCGAGAATTCTCGGGTGCCTGTTGCTTCACCTCCCACCCCTACAATGTGTGTACAGGCGCACTGGAACAATCGTTCCCAAAATGCATTAAACTTTCGTTTTACAAAGACGTGAAACTCACCGAGTGGTCAGAGGTGTTCACAGATATCCTCACACAAAAATCGCTGCAAAAGATGCTTTCCAACAGGTGTTTTAGCATTCATTGTAAACTTGTTGACCTATTTTTCCAAACGCCTCACACCCGTACATTTTTCCGCTGAGAGCTTGAATAATAGACACTCCAGCCCAGTTGGTGGCGCTAATCCGCCTTTGCCAATTGCAAATTCCCGGCGCGGAGTAATACCATAACTCACAGCACATCTAATACAATTCAATGGAGTTGGACAAAAACTATAATAAAACCTGTTGGAATGCATCTTTTGCAGCGATTTTTGTCTGAGCATATCAGTAAACACCCCTGACCACTCGGTGAGTTTCACGTCTTTGTAAACGAAAGTTGAATGCATTTTAGGAAGGAATGTTCCAGTGCACCTATACACCCATTGGAGAGGTGGGAGGTGATAGAACAAACACCAGAAAACCCTCGGGCCAGCGCCACACTTCCAAACTTCAGTCAAACCCTTTCTATTTTATCATAAACATCTAAAAACAGGGCTTCAAGTGCAAGATACCGAACTTGTCCTTTAATTCTTTCATGTTGTGATAACTTAAAAAAATCGATTTAACAATGTGAACTTAATTTAATCTAGTTCATTCAACAAAAAAAGTCTTGTCAGCTTTACTTAATGATTTGTTCAGCCAGCATAACATTGTTGCATAAAAGTAACAGATTAATAAAACCAATACGGAATTGCATTTCATTGGAGATGATTTTGCAGTGTATTATGGGTAATTGTTGTTCTAGCACCATTAGGTACGCGAGTAATAAGTAGCCAAATATGAGTCAATGAACTTGTTCTGATATATTTTAGAAAACAAACAAACAGTTTGGAATGTTACATTGCATTTCAAAAATGTTTGTGATATGTTTGATAAACTGTAATAAAAAAAAGAAGTGGACTTAAATTCTAATTGAAAGGGTTGGCATTTATAAAATGGCATTATTCAAATTTTGTGTCATCATTAATTACATTTTCTCATGTACAGTTAACTAATTTTTTGCTTGTTGACTCTACTAAGGTTTGTTAAGTTAAACTTCTTTTGTAAAATAAACTAAATTATTGTTTGTTGAGATTACTTAATCAAATTGTGTGGAACCTGTTGGCATAATATTTTTAATTAAACCCAAAATTTTATTTTTTTTGAGTGTATATTGTGAGATCAAAAGTACCAAGTACAGTTTTATAGTGCAGATAATCGAGCCACGCATTTTACTTAAATCATGCTATTTATTTCACCAGAGACCGGCACACTCAGGTTCTATTCAGTTCCTGGAGGTTAAACCTTATGTTGACAGCCACCAACGACTACCACATGCGAGCGATCTTTGACTGCACCCCCCTCCTCGACACATGCACACCGCATGCGTGTCTTCTCAGTTGACAGGTGCTGTCATTTAAGAGCTTGAAAGAATGAGCTGAGGTATTGTGTGCACTTGTCTTTGCGTCAAGAAGCCTACACACACATACTAAACTGTGTCGAAACACTGACAACACATTCATTGACGTGCCAAGATTTGCGTGGCTGAGCATCTACCTCACCGACTCTGGGATACTTATTAAAGTGCTGATCACTACATGCTTAAAATACAAGAGAAAACCCACCACGTTGTGAAGTACGCCTGCTAATTTTGAGAGTACATGATGATGTATATGCTATAAATAGCTGCATTTATATACTCTGGCATTATACGCAAACATCCTGCAATCCAGCTCATCAGTATCAGCACCTACATCAAGATAATGCTGTTACACAGCGCTCAATGTTTAAGGATGCTCCGATGGCCCGGGACGCTCAGCTTTAGGAACTGCTCTATAAATAGGAACGTTTGGTTTTGTGTTTTAATTTATTGCATTTGCTGATTTAAACAGGTCACCTAGCTATATGTGTGAGGTTTTGTCAAATATACAAAAATGGCATATGACAGAATTGGCAGCATTATTGGTTGTTTAATTGAATTGTTTGAGGTATTTTTGTGCGGAAAATCATCCTGACTGGGTCCCAGTGACAACTTTTGTACCTTTTTCTGACAGGGTAGAACTCACGCAGACAAACGCCACCAACAGTGACAACTTGACAGCGTAATGATTTTTACAGCTAATTCAGCTGAAGCTTCGGCGACAGATGAGAACAATTGGGATTTTTCCACGAATCGATATGTAACCATAAGTTGGAAATAAAAATACTGAATCTGAATACCATCTCTCTGTTTAATGTTATAGCTGGTGGCTTATGTTTTTTTAATTTAAGCGCTTCGCATTCAAAGGTCATTAATCATTTTTTAGAGTTTACTTTGGAATCGTACACCACAATGCTAATGAAATCTTAGCTGAATCTTTCCTGATCCTGGGTCTTACAGTCATTTCAGCCAACATCTCTGTTAATGCTATGATCCAAAATACCATCCTGCATTCTACTCTCTGCACCTTAATTCGGTTTAATCTTTGCAAATGTCATTATCTGATTTAATTGCCATAATAATGACAATAATAAAAGTTCACACAAGGATATATGCAAATTAATTCTCTTAACAAAAGATAACTCCCGTAGGGCAGGGCATGAGATAGGAATGTGTCAGTTTATTCCTGCACAAAGGGAAGAATTGTTCAGAGCAATGCATGCTTATATACTGTAAACGGCTATTTTACAGCATTCAATCAAGAATGCGTGCTTGCATTAGTGACTTTACCACTGACATATTTTTTATTCATTCTGTAATGTATTAATCAAGTTCCTACTCTATTTTTAAACAAACCTGACAGGTCGAATGGCACCTTAACCAGCTTTCCTTTTATTTAATTGTTGTTTTTTTCATCCACTTATTGTTTTATTCCTGCACTTGTTGCCTTACTTAACTTGAAACTTGGCTTGGCTTACGTGAGAATATCGAAGTAGCAACTACTTTTGTTCACTGACAAGCTACATGGTTCAATGCTGCAATTGCTTAATGCACCTTAAATGGCCATTTGCCAAGGATGATACATTTTTTGAGTATTTTCTAAACTAAATAACAGCTAAGCGAAGTGTCACACTACGGTAGTCTGTTGCATGCAAAAATTAGCCAACACTATTTTTTTAAAGTGAAGTAAACCATACAGAGGTATTTTCAACCCAGGGTCCAGGCAAAAAGGGACAAACCCAGTCGTTGGGTAAATTAAATTAAGTTAAATTAACCCAGAAAATGTTTATATTTGACCCAACAATGGGTTAAAACAACCCAGAATTTTTAGTTGAAACAACCCACAGGTTGTGTCTGTCTCTTTTTGACCCAACGCTAGGTCAAAAGTAAACCAGCATTTTTAAATGTATATTCTTGATGGGACATTTATTTAAAAAAAAAAAAAAAATTAACTGTTAGAATCAATAGACACAACAAAATACAAAGACAATATTAATAGTCACTTGCTCACAAAAGGTTGCATGAATTTATGTCTACTGGAGGATAAACATAGCCTCTTTCACACAGTATTTTCGGAAAATTATCATGAATTTACCAGGATTAATTTACCAGTAAAAAAAAGTGCTGTTCACACCAGCAAGATACTGTTCACACATCAGTGGCAAAATGTGTATATCAAATTCAACCAATGGTGAGGCTAAACAACAAAGACAGGGTGACGCGGGAGCCAGGAAGTATATCGCTATCTGAAATACATTGCCAAAGACGACGTTACAGGGACGCAGGAAGTATAGCAAGGGAGACGCAGCGTCTGGTTCCCTTCTCAAGGAACAACAGTTACATACGCAACCCAAGACGTTTTCATGTGTCAAACACAACTATGCAAAAAAACATTTTGGTATGAATCAACATTTGCATTCAGAAGATATAAGCATTTAAAGCGAACAGTTTAGCACGCGTGTAGAATTTTTATGATATTATCCTACACTACACAGGGAATAATATGGATCTTTTTCCAGAAAACGTCTTGCATAAAATAGATTAAAGCAGTGGTTCCCAAACTTTTTCAGCGTGCGGCCCCCCTTGTGTACGGTGCATTCCTTCGCGGCCCCCCAAAGAAAATTTGTGACAAAAAACTGTTCTAAAACTCAACATTTTAATAAAAAAAACATTAAATTATACAAAAAAGTAGTGCTTTTGGTTAGTAGCCTTTTTTTTAAGGTTTAATTACATAAAATTCAAGATAAATTAATGTTTGTTATAAAATGTCATAAAACTGGGGCCCCCCGGCACCATCTCGCGGCCCCCAGTTTGAAAACCACTGGATTAAAGCACTTTCAATGACCTGAATCTATGCATGTATATTTTCAAAAACCTCCCAGGGCCTTGAATTTTTTTCCCCAGATTCACAAACTTTCAAGGATTATAAGGACCCGTGGGAACCCTGAAGACTAAAAGTCCACCTTTACATCTTCCACTTTAATGTTTTTTCTGCTCAAAATGACACATATGTGGTTTGGTTTTCCATTTGAAGCAATGATATTCTTTGTTCATCTATGGGATACCACCAGGTAGCGACTTTAGTGATTCAAAAGGCATGTCACAATGCATAGTTTTTATGTTATTCTGCGTTGATACTATCATGTTTAGAAAGGTGGTCCTCTGAATGTTTTAAAAAGTCATTGGTGGGCCATAAATTGCAAAAGGTTGAGAACCGCTGCATTAGATGACTTCAAACAGAACTGAACTGGGGACCCGTGTCTTGGACAGCAGTACTGTTTACACATTAGGCTTCACAGAGGGTGTGCTAAGGACGTGGGCATTTCGGCAAATAGATGGTAAGCTGTTTCAAACTACTTTGGTGAGGAGATGTGGATGTTAACTTCAGGTGCGCTCGACTTTAACCAGCATGCGCATGGAAATGTCCGTAAATAGTGTGGGGGTAAACGCGTCATCTGTATCAAAACGTTTTGATTGGCCTGAAGCTGTCACATTTTGATGTCATCTGTTCTTAATGCTGGTAATCCTTATTCTCTGTCCACACATAATTAATGGTAATCTTACAAGCTCTCTTACAGGTAAATTGGCAGCACTGATTTACCAGAAAGGTTCTGTTCACACATGATCCGTTAACTGCAATTAACCAGTGTGAAAGGGACTCATGTTTAGAGTTGTTTAAAACACATCTGTATCACAGTATCAAACATATTAATCTCTCATAATTAAAACAGCACACTAGTCTCCAGGTGCTGTCGTTCAGATCAATCAAGCCATGTTTTTGATGTGATGTAATGTGGTTTGAATAAAGACCCATTTGTTGGTGTTGACATCAGCCACTGCAGGTGACAGGGCAGGAATGATTTATACAAGCAATTAACTGTGTGTCTGTGTAAAGTGAGAGCAGTTCAGTTCTCTAGACGGCCAATTAGGAAACAAGGAAACTTCAGCTCAATTTTACACAGTCTCCTACAGTCCAACCACTGCCTTATTAAATAATACTTCATTCGTCATTTGGGGAAAAGACACTTTAGGTGCATTTCGACAAACTACCAAGTCGGTGACTTCTGCATTCTTTACACTGTTTGCTAGGTTTACTTGTTCACATGTGTACTTTGTTAAATACTTACATAGACAAAGCATCTCTAAATGTTGTACTTACATGCATACACACACTCTCCAAACACGCTCAGGAGTGAACACAAAACATAATTACACACTCTCCAATACCTTCATATTATCTAGCTATGTGCTAATCCAAACACAAACACAATAAGCTTACGCCAATCAAACACTCTGAGCAAACAGCACATCTGAGCTGAGTAAATAAACTTTTTCCTGCACTAGTACTGTATCTGGACAAATGCACAGAGCATTCACAAACACACTTTTGAGATTGAGTGAAAGAGATGAATTTCTCACAGGTCAACACAGAAAAATACTACATTACTGACATAATTTCATGTATAATAATTTAATTTGAAAACCTTTAAAGCTGAAGACTAAAGTCACAAACATAACTGCACAAGAAAGTGCTTGAAATGGCAAACCAATCTCACAGCAAGCCAGTGAGATTGGTTGAGCGATTGTTGTTGTGTCAAGATGCTCAAACAGAGCTTATTTTAACCAATAAACTGCTTGCTGAGAGTCGTCTTTGCATATTCATGAATAGAGGACTACACAGATGCCTTATATCTTGTGACGTAGTACAAGATGGCTCAAAACTAAATAGATAAAATGAACTTCTCTCTTATTAATAAACATAACAGATGCTATCATTTTTTAATAATGTTTATCCTGTATACATGGATACATGTGTGTTAACATATGTGACCCTGACTGTGAAAACCCAGCTGAATTCATTTTTGTAAATTTAATGTTTTCCTACATAATCCTACAAAGAAAATTCTTAATAAATATCTTGATATGATATCTTTAATATCGACTAAGGAAATATCAAAGATTGAAATTAAAGCAAAATTAATGACTGAAATCAAACTTTGATGAAGTAGATCTTTATTTAATTTTGCTTCATGTCCCCTTAGGGGCTCCATAGCAAGCCTATTCAAAATCTGAATCTTTTTAGTTATTTTGACCATTTTTTCCCCTATTTCTATTTTCAGTTAATAAATACAAATAGTTGATAAAATGATTAAAAAAAATTACTTTAACCCCCAAAATTTTTTTATCTTTTTTTTGTATTTTAGTTTTAAAGATTAACTTCTCAATCTCAAGGTATTACCCTTGAATACTAATCAAGATAAAGTCTAAAGTCCAAGCCTAAAAGTCCACCTTTACATCTTCCACTTTGAAATTTGTTTTTTCCATTTGGAACAATGACATTCCTTGTTCATCTAAAATGCATGTCACAATGCATCGTTTTTATGTTATTCTGCGTTGATACTATCATGTTCAGAAAGGTGGTCCTCTGAATGTTTTAAACAGTCATTGGTGGACCGTAAATTGCAAAAGTTTGAGAACCTCTGCATTAGGTGACGTCAAACAGAACTGAACTGGGGAAGAGTCGCAAAAGATTGAAATTAAAGCAAAATGAATGACTGAAATCAAACTTTGATGAAGTAGATTGTGAGACTGTTTAATGACCGTTTAACATAAGAAAATTACACACTGAGGCAGTTTTAAAATTAAATGTGACCACAAAACCAATCAGAAGTAGCACGGATATATTTTTAGTACAAAATTATACATTTTTCTTTTATGTCAAAAAATATTAGAATATTATGTAAAGATCATGTACCATGAAGATGTTTTGTAAACTTCTTTTTTTCTTTTTGAGTGGATACAGTTGCTATGACTTCATTAGGACAACTTTAAAAGGGATTTTCTCAATATTGTGATTTTTGGCACCCTCAGATTTTCAAATAGTTGTATTTCGGCCAAATATTGTCCTATTCTAACAAACCATACATCAATGGAAAGCTTTTTATTCAGCTTTCAGACGATGTATAAATCTCAATTTCAAAAAATGGACCCTTACTGGTTTTCTGGTCCAGGGTTACAAATCATGATCTTCTAAAGACAAGACCCTTATTACACTGTAATAGTTTTTCTTAAAAATACACCATCTGTGTGCTCTCAATCTCAGCCTTAATATGCCTGTCCTTTATCCCATTTAACATATGACCTTAGTTTAATGTCTAACATGACTAATTGTGGTGCGGCTATTCTGAAACGCAGTTCTGTTAGTTGTAATATGATATTAACCGCAAGGTTTAAACTTTGCACAAATATCAACATGTAAAGCACTCTGTACTTTTTAGTTTTAAAGCCATGGCGGCGCGCTGACGCCGAACCAACATTACAGCGTTCAAGCTTCTCGAGCCGTTCCTGTCATCACCAACCAACACCCTGAAGACAAAGTCCTGACAGGACACCCAAATTAACTTACGTTCACATGTTAATGGATGTCTTTTCTTTATTGTGTGTCTGCACACAGACTAACCGACGTATGTCCCACTTAAATAATTTAGTGATTTGTTGCTATAAATTTTAATATTTCATTTATTAGCAGGTGTTGCCTTGTTTTCCATTTAAATATCATAGATGTGTTAAATAAATTATTAGACTTATATATTATTCTAACAGTAAACAATAGATTTTACATGGATAACTTGCATAGAATGGCACACCTTTGGATAAAATACTGATAACTGATATATACAATTAATACTTAAACTTAATTTCATTTACTTTTGAACAATTTGAACATATTAAGTCCAATATCCACTTTTAACTATTTTTAAGGAAAATCACAATAAATTCAACCCTTTATATTCTACTCTTAAATTGTGAAAATGCATGTACATTTACTTGCTTATTATTTTATGTTATTTAAAAAAATACATTTTTATATATATTATATATATATTAGATGTTGTTTAGTATTTTCTTTTACAATTATTATAAACATGTATTTATTGTTTATTATTATTTAGTCATTTAGGTTTACTGTTGTAACAAATTAATTTCTCCAATGAGATTAAGTACGATCCTGTCCAGCCCAAACTTAACATTAATATTATAAAAGCAATATAGCGTTTAAAAATACTAACAATTACAATAACAATTTTGTCGTACTATACTGTACTACACAAACAATGTTGCAATTCTTTCTGCATTCCTGTCCAAAATTAACCCTTCATGATTTTATGTTAAATGAATAACAGTTAATTGCAAATTTTACACTTGACTTTCTTTTAAAGTATTTGTCATCTGTCAAATTATGTGTATAAATCAAATTATAACTGTGTAAAGCTACAAAAGTGCTAAAGTTAATAAATAATATAAATAATAAAGCTATAAATGTGGACAGAAAGAAATAAGCTTATCATTGTCTTAGTGAAACTCTTATAAACACAAACAAACTAGCCTCAAAACCAGCCAGATTGTACAGCGTAAATGAAAAAGCAGCACTCTGCTGACCCCTGTGTGTAGTAACTGGTAACAGCATGTGCGTGTGTTTTCTCTGCCACCCATTCCTACATATCTAAACCGAGTGTGGTGAGTAAAAAATGTAAACTTTTAGTTCACTACTGATTACTGATTGAAATGCCAATTCTTAATGAACTCCACTATAATGCACACACACACACACAGGTTACAAAGTTATTAAAGTTATGCCTAAACCAAATTTATGGTGTAATTAAAGCTTGTTTATATTCCCACATAGTGATCCTGATTGCGGTTGTTTCAGTATGACAGCTATTTTTAAATACAATGTTTTGGGGGGTTGTAGAGCCAAGTAGCCAAAGGGAACTTTCTGTTATATGTCATCGTAAAATTAAGCTTCCTGATTAGACACCTATAAATTCATGTTTAATAGGATTCCTGTCATAGCAAAAAATTAGGTTTCCTGATTTAGCTCACTGACACTTAAAACATTCCTCTCTTTTATCCAGTGTTTCTAAATAAATTACCACCTGAATAATTGTGGGGTTTTTTTTGCCGTCTATAACTCTACTGGTTTAGCAGGCTTGCAGGTGCTGTGGCATCTCTTTAAGACTCATGTATTATTTAAATGTACAATCACACAAAATAAAATGAACAAATATATATGTGTGGAATGTTCACCAAGTGTAATGTCTCACAAGATTTATAAACTGGAAACGAATCCCTACATTGCCCTCAGCTGCAGGTCAGTATAAAGAAACTGAACTATTACTATTGCAACAACTGTTTTTGTGTACAAAAGTATTACAGACAGAAAAACGATTACACTTTTGTTTATCTTTAATAAACAGTCAACCGCATTTCATTGGCAAATCCTGGGACCGAGTATAACAGCATGACAAGTAACTGAATGAAACGGGGGTTAATATTAAAGCCTTATTTACACCCCCCTAAAGTATCTCTGTCTCGTTCTGTTTTTGATCTTCTTATTCCATCATCTTCCTCCCTCTCTCACTTTAACTGGCCTTTCCCATAAATTACCCTGTGGAGCACCCACACAGAAGTTCACACAGAGCGTCTGATGGCCAACTCTGACTAACATCCCCCTGACCTCATCCCAGATGACTAGACATTAAGGGTGTGTTTAAGGAACAGAGAGTGAAAGGACTCAACAGTCTTCTGTGTTTGGTTAAGAGTTTTTTCCTTTCCCGAACTATTACTGGATGGGGTCATTTGCTCACCTCACAGACACTAAGAAAGAAACTGTGTGTATATACACGAATCTGGCTACGCTTGTAAGGGCCAAATATTTAAAAACGTCCTTGCAACTATAGCAAAACTGGTTCTGACTAATCGAACAAATCATGTTCTACTTTAAATCTAATAATGTGTACTGGTTTCTCTGAAGACAAAGTTTAAGAGAAGGGTATAAAAACACTGGGTTGATTTTAACCCATGGATGGGGAAATATTGGACAAAAGCATAAACGGTAAAAAAATGGACATAGTGTCCATAGTGACTTTTTTTGAGGCCAATAGCAAAGCTTGCAGTCGCCATCTTGGCCACGTATCACTTGCCCATAACTGAAAATGGGTAGAAAGGCGCGAAGTGGGTAGGCCTAAAGCTATGTTTATACTCAAAATGACATCAACGCGGAGTGGGCGGACGTGTGCGGGACCCCATTTCGCGTGGAGGTGTGCACGGCAATTTTTATAACCGCACGTGCGGCTCCGCATCCGAAAATTATTGAACTTGAGGTGATTCTGTCCGAGCAGGCAAGCCTGTGACGTATCTCTTTGATCAATCCATGCAAAACAATGCATATACTATTTATCTGACCTTCTGGAATTAAAGTATGGAAACTTGCAGATTAAAACACAAATTATTTTTGGCTTATATTTGTATTGGTGAACCACTGGATCTGTACTGTTTGTTTAGTAAAACATTTATGAAATGGTAATTTTTTTAATAAAGACATATTTAAGAGATTGTTGTTTTATTCATGTTCTCATATTTATATATCAAGCTCTGATGTTATAAGCATGAGGGTTGTTCCAGCGGACGACGACTTCTTTTCTCTTCTTTGAGTTTGTTTTTGACTTGATTGCTCATGTTGCCCCCTGGCGGTTCAAAGAATAGTGCAACAGCGAGCGCGTCAGCTATAAATGCCTCATCTGTTTGATAACGATGCATTCACACGGGGCGTAAGCGTTAACGCTTCCCATTCACTTTTAAGGGGTGACGTCATGCGTTGCCGAACTGAAGTGTGGATCGGTCGGCGCCGCATCAGTGCCGTTGCTCGCGGCAGAAGTTGAACATTTCTCAACTTTTCAAGCGGCAACGCGTGCGTCAGCCAATCAGATCGCCTTATGCAATTAACCTAGGCAGAGTCAGCCAATTACATTTATGGAAGACCGAAGCATAGGTTGCGGCCACTGTGATTGGCTGTTGGCCACGCTTCAGACAAGCCTTCCGTCAAGCGTTAACGCTTTCGCCCCGTGTGAATGCACCGTTAGACACGCGCGCGTGCACAATCAGCGGAGGCACAGGTAGCGGACCAAAGCGCGAGTATAAACAAAGCTTAAGGTGACTGGTTTCCAGACCCACACCTGCCTAGCTTGACAATAGTGTTAGCAGTGGCAGTTCACCTGTTACTCAAGTGGCCACGCCCTTAATTATGCAGAACTTTAACTGTGCTTTCACACCGCCACCGGCGAGAGCGGCAAAGTGTCCGGAAGTCATTTATTTACAATGAGAGACGGCGGCGAGCTCCGGCAAACAGCGTCATGTACGGTGTGAGCGACGAGGAGAGTTAAAATCAGTTCAACTTTATGGTATTGAGCTATGACGCAGTTCGGCGGCAACCAATCGGAAGGCGAAAACCTAGAGAAGAGTTCAGAGAATGCATTTGAGCGTCCACTACACCTTTTCTATAGCGTCGTTGGCAGGGCAGCCAGAGCTTTTATTGACGCTCTCGCCGGTGGCGGTGTGAAAGCACAGTAAGGCTTAATATAACATAAACGGATGAGTTACAAACAAATTAACCTCCTCACAGTTGTCATGAAGGAAAAAATTTGCTATATAGACCAAAATCACTTTTATTTACAAGACTGTAAACATTACTTTCTGCTGTAAAGTTGGGAATTTTAACATGGGGGTCTATGGGAACTGACTCCCTTTTGGAGCCAGCCTTCAGCGGCCCGTCAATGAATTGCAGTTTAAGTCACTTGCGTATTGGCTTCATCGGAAGATTGCCCCTCGGACATGCATGTTGGGATATAAATAAACCTATGCTGTTTTGTTTCAAATCATGACTGGGAAACAAAAACCCACCATATAGGTTTATTTATAACCAAAGATATTGAATATACCAGGATTGAGCATTTCTATAGACCCTTTTACTGTTTGTACACAATGATAACGTAGCAACCTATAAGCACGCATTTTGGCAACGAAAGTATGGCGAGAATCAGCAGCGTGTCAAGCTACGCGAGCGGTTAAGCAACAGAGACAAAGTTAGTTATTTTAAAAAGTTTACTTTATCAAATGGTATCCGGCTACCAGATCAGTGTACTATAGTGGAGTGGATAAAAGACGTTAGCAGATGGCCAAATATATATAATATAAATATAAAATATAGGGTATAAAAATATACAAATATTAGTGCAACTTTAAACGCAAGAACCAGACATTTTGATGCTGGGAAACCGTTTTGATAAAATTTCTGAGTTGTTAGAACCACTGGGGAATAACACCACTTTCGTTGCCAAAATGCACGCGCAACTATTTGATCACGTGGGCTGTAAAAGGACCCATACGTTTAATTTTTTTGCCAGTTGCCCTTGAAAGCCCCCCCCCACATAAAAAAGCAACTTAACCCCTGGCTTTATAACGTGGAGGGCCAAATGTCCTCAAAAATATAGTGAAATGTATTGTGTATGAGAACATTTATAGTCAGTGTGAGAGTTTTCTGTCCAGTAGGAGTCAAAGGACAAACTGAATCTGTATGTCTGAAAAAGAAGACAGACAGAGATACAGAGAGAAAAAAGATGGTTTACCTTAACATGACTCTGTGCTCCCAGGTTATATATTTCAGTGGGTTTGACTTCATTGATAATCTTCACCAAGCATGTGCTGTCGGTCAAATCACCATAGTGCAACTTCATGTCTATGAGTCACAGGCGAATGTAAAAATAAAGATTTATTATACTCCATTTCACAAGAAGTGGCATATATTATGCCTCTTATGGAAAGGTTAAGAAATAGTTTAACCCTTTAGACCTGCTGAGACACTCTCCCTCTCCCTTACAATCTCTCTCACTCTCACTCACTTACCCACTCACTCACTCTCTTAAGTTTATAACCACAGTTCATTTGAAAAGAAAAATTCTTGTCATTGTTTATTCATCCTCATGTCTTTCCAAACCATATGACTTTCCTTATTCCCTAGAACACATTTAAAGAATATTCCAGTCACTCGTTTTTATAACGAAAGTGGAGTAAGACAGAAATAACACTACAATTAGAATGGTAAAGGTGTCATTAAAATGGTCCATATGACTTATATGAGGTTTATGGAAAGTCATACAATGGTGACTGTGGTCCACTATAGTACACTGATCTGGTAGCTGGATACCATTTGATAAAGTCAACTTTTTAAAAGACTTACAATATTCCTCTCCAGTGTGCTGTGACCATATTAAAGGGATAGTTCGGCCAAAAATGATATTAAACCAACAATTTTCTCAACCCCAAGCTGTTCGAGATGCATATGTCCATCATATTTCAGACAAACACATTTTCAGTTATTTTAGAGAATGTTTTAGATCTTTCAGTTGATTAAATGTAAAAGTTATGGGGTCCACTCCTTCAAGCCCAAAAATGTGCATCCATCCTTCACAAAACAAATCCAAACGGCTCCATGATGCCAAACAAAGGCCTTCTGAGGGTACCGGTAATCCAAACGGTGTTGTTGTAGAAATATCCATATTCAAAACCCTACAAACGAAAACAACTAGCTTCTGGTAACGCCGCCATCTTAGTCGCGTCCACATTCAAGATGCAAGCGTACGCAGTTTACGCAGGGTTCTGTGCTGCTGCTCTGTGCCCCCGCCCTCCGAATTTGTCATACGTCACTAAGAAAAGTGCGTACACTACGCTGATAATCTCTCCTGAATACAGAGGAGTCTAAGATGGATACCGAAAGCTAGTTATTTCGTTTACAAAGTTTTAAATATGTATATTTCTACAACAAAACGGCACGAATTGCTCTTCAGAAGGCCTTTGTTTATCATCCTGGAACCGTTTGGGTTTATTTTGTGAAGGATGGATGCACATTTTTTGGACTTGAAGGACATGGACCCCGTAACTTTACATTTGATTAACTGAAAGATCAAAGACATCCTCCAAAATAACTGAAAATGTGTTCGTCCGAAAAATGATGGACATATGCATCTCGGACGGCTTGGGGGTGAGTACATCATGGGTTTAATATCATTTTTGGCCGAACTATCACTTTAATAAGTAACTTGAACCTAAGTGATGATTTAGATTTGTAAAAAATGAATCAATCAATTCATTGGAAAGATGTGATTTAAAGGGATACTCCAGCAAATAATAAAAATTACCCCATGATTTGCTCATCCTCAAGCTATCATCAATGTACATAATCACCTTTTTTTAAACAAACACATTCAAAGTTATTTAAAAAAATATCCTTGATCCTCCAAGCTTTATAACGGTAGTAAACAGGGACCAGGAAACAACTTCTAACTTTGAAGCCCAAAAAGTGCATCCATCCTTCAGAGACGTAATCCACGTGGCTCCAGGGGGTTGATAAAGGCCTTCTGAGAGTAATTGATGTAATTTTGTAAGAAAAATATGCATATTTAAAACTTTATATTAACTAGCTTCCAGCGACATCCAATACACATTCACAAGAGAGTAGCGTAGCAGCATACAGTACACTTTTTTGGGCTGCAAAATCAGAAGTTGTTCCCTGATCCCAATTTACTACCATTATAAAGCTTGAAAGAGAAAGGCTTTTTTTTATAGTTTTGTCTGAAAAAGATAATCATGTACATCGAGGATGGCTGGAGGGTGAGTAAATCATAGGGTAATTTTCACTTATTCAATATTCGCTGGAGTATCACTATATATCGGAGTGTAGACATTTTGTGTATTTCAGCCTGCTATTATATACCTCGAGGCTTTGAATATACTGCAAGAGTTATATGATCCATTTGTATGATATTTTTCTTCTCATTTTAGAGTATGACGGCAACAGTCCTTCTTCACTTTTATTGTAGATAAAAAGCAGCTGGCACTAACTTAGATATACTGTAATAAAATTCTGTAGAAATTACAGTATTACTGGGTATTACTGGCAACTAGCTGCCAGTAACTTACTGTTGATTTTACATTTATGTTATTTACTGGCAACAGTTTGTTCAAAGTTAAATGAACATGAAACATTTTCAGTCTTTATCTTCTACAGTAAGTTACTGGCAACCAGCTGCATAATTACAGCAAATTTTTTACATTGTAGTTAAAACCAACATGGATAACACTCCACAGTTTGTGCTCCACAAAAGATAGAAAGTCAAATGGGTTTGGAACAATATGAGGGCGAGTAAATAATGGGAGAGTTTTCATTTTTAGATGATCTCTTTCTTTCAAAGACAAACATCACCTAAGCGAGACCTGACGATTTACCAAGGTATTTATTATTACATGAATAGAGATCATAATCATATCAAAACATTTTTAAAATGATTGATTGACAGAACTAGGATCACAACAGCCACCCATCACCAGCTCTACTGAAAAGAAGAAAGCAGTCTGTTTCTGGATTTGTGCAAGACTTGAATTCATTCTAGTAGTCATTTATACCTTCAAAAACCAGACACAGACTAAGAAGATTTAGGCTAATCATAAAAGAAAATACCTCAATGAAAATACTGAATAGACAACTTACAACTCTTAGAGGATCCAATTCCTATTGATATTTTACATGGGTTAGAGACCATTCATGTGTTTACAATTGTAATAAACATGATTATTAAAGTCAGATGTTTGGATGCAAAACTCACTTCCTTCTGTGTGGGTTTGAGGGTTATGATAGAGGTGCTCAATACGGCCTGTGTTAAAAGAACTGGACCTGCGCAGGATACCATGAACCTGATCCGAAGAAAATAGATTTATAAATAATTAGATAAACATATAAGGAAAAATTCTGTCATTATTTTCTGACTCTCGTGTTGTTACAAACCTGTATAAATTTCTTTATTTTGATGAAGACGAAAGAAGATATTTTGAGCAATGTTTGTAACCAAACCGATTGTGGGCCACATTCACTTCCATAGTAGGAAAAAAGCATACTATGGAAGTGAATGGGTTGCATTTGGTTACAAACATTTCTCAAAATATCTTCCTTTGTGTTCGTCAGAACAACAACATTTATACAAGCTTGTAACAACACAAGAGTGAGTAAATGATAAACGAATTTTCATTTTTGGGTGAACTATCCCTTAAATAGTGGCAGAAATGTAAACACCCCACAATTTTTAGGAATATATTATTTTTGTAAAAGTATGACTAACATTTTTAGAATGACGTTTTATAGGTAAAAAGAGAGTTTTGAAAACGACTGTGTTACGTGGAATTTATTTCTGATGGGTTTATAGGATGTTTTGCAGGGTTATTTTGGATCACCCACCTCATAACCTTTAGCCAGCAGAAATTCAGCCAGGTAGGAACCATCCTGAAACCACAAAGAGGGAGAATTGTATAAAGTCTTTAAGACATACACACACACACATTACGACAAACATTTCCCAAAAAAAGTACGCAACACAATGACCATTTCTTTCTAAATTTCACATGCGAGCCAGACCACAGCAAATACACGCCTACATTATACAAATGCACACGTACGCACACACTCTTATGTTGGGACTCGACAAAGAGCCAGTCTCTTCTCACCAAAGCACAGTCCATATATAGTATGCAAAAAAATGGGCAAAAATGGACAAATAAGTACAGACTGCCTACAGGCAACAGCACACACAGTAAGCCAGTAATACAAGCTCACTGATTTATCTTGCTTCATCTTATACACAGACAAAAGAGCACTAAACAAGGCCGTGATGTCAGCTGCCGAATCCACCTGACTTTCAAAAGACGAACCGACTGACACAGAACTTAACTTTCAAAATGCTGAGTCTCTCTCATTCTTATTCTCATCTTTTCTCATTCTCATTTTTTTCCTCTCATACTTCCCGACCGCACATTCTAGAACTTTGGAACATTCCGCCCCGGCCATGGCATTCCGCCCCCCACTTCCTGCTGGGGTGATATAGGCACAATCCCAGGGACCTTTGGGGAAAAAATGAGAAAAGAGCTCAACGCTGTTGTGTGAGCCTGTATATCTTATATGTGTGTGCGTGTGTAATTATGTATATATGCATGTACAAATATACACACAAAGAATGTCAAGGGAAATATAAATGCTTCTAAGAGAATACACTATATATGTATTCTCAAACTTTTTTAGTGTGCGGCCCCACTTTTGTACGGTGCATTCCTTCGCGGAAATTTATGACAAAAACGGTTCTAAAACTTAACATTTGAATTAAACAAAACATTAAATTATACAAAGCAGTGCTGTTGGTTTAGCCTAATTTTTTTTTTTTTTTTTGGGGGGGGTAATTACACAGAATTCATGATAAATTAATGTATTTTATAAAATGTCATAAAACTGGGGTCCCAGTCTCACGACCCCCAGTTTGAGAACCACTGCTCTAGACATGCGTCACTGGCATGTACCATTGAATTGCAAGCACATCTTTGCCCACCTGAGCCTCTCCATGTGATTCTGTGCATGGGTTTGTGCGTGTTTTTCTTTTACAATCACGGCCAACTACAGCACAGACTCGTAACCTTCTGTGATAAAAAGCTTATCGTTACACTGAGACTGTTGGGAAACGTTGCCTGTTTCCCGCAGATTGTGCTCATAGGCAGGAAACTTCGATGGACACGACATTCCAACCAGTCTGAGTATACACACACAAACAGGTCCACACATTGTAAGCCAGCTTTTATTTCTTCATCAACTTTTCCTTAAAATTAAACTTCATGTGAAAAACATCTCAGAAATGCAAGTTAATTTGGAAAAAAACTTCAATGGCAATCATCATCAACCTCTATGTGCATTTTATAAAAATGAAACTGCACTACACACACACACACACACACACACACACACACACACACACACACACACACAGATTGCTAATGGTAAACTGTGAGTGCATTCAAACCAGAATGGTAAAGGAAAGAATGAAAACTCATCAAAGAAAACCAAAGGAATAGAATACAGTTTGTAAAGTATAAAAACTATTACTTCTATGGAATGTCCGCACAAAACATGGAAACCAGAATGTGTGCGTGCGTGTGCGCGTGTCTGTCACTCCATCTGTGTATCATCTCAGTTTGCGCACGTGTCCATTTGCTTGTGTGTGAAGACAGGTCCCTTACATTTGCCTGACACCGCAGTTAAACAGTCTGTCTCCTCTTACAACATCCAAGCACCAAACAAATGCCTCTGTGTTTTCTTATTAACCACAAGTGGGCGCAACATAATTCAGCGCACACATCAACTAAGAGAGGCACAATTAAAGTATTTTGACTATTCATTTCTGGTGCTATGGCAACTACTTGTCTTCTCGAATACAGGCTACTCTTTTTTTCCAATAAGAAAAGCTGTTTTAATTGCTGCGGAAAGAAAATACACGTAAATGTCTCATTAGAATAGATTTTTGTCGTTTGACAGCCCCCTGGTGTCTACAGGGGAAAATGCACCCGGACGTTTCATAATTTTTTCTTATAATTTGTGCTCCTGTTAAGTTTTTAGTGTGTCCTGACATCGTAGTTAAACACTCTCCTCATCCAAGCTCAAACAAACGACTGTGTTCCCCCATAAACCACAACTGTTTGCAACAATTTCAACATAACCCAGCGCACAATGGGAACTGCGCAGACTGTTTGGAGGATGACATCATCGTATCGCGAGAGCAATTCAAACACTGTGCTTTTGCAAGCGCTTTTCGCAGCCCTTATTCGTGTCTATTAATATGATAACTGCTTGAACAATAGAGCAGTGCTTCCCAATCCTGTTCCTCGAGTACCCCTTCCAGAAAGTTTTAGATGTCTCCTTATTTAAAACACATGATTCAACTCATCAGCCTCCTTCCAGGATGGTTAACATGCCTCCCTAACAAGCTGACGGGTTATCAGGTGTTTTAAATAAGGAGATATCTAAAACATTCTAGAAGAGGCTATTCGAGGACCTGGATTGGGAAACACTGATGAACATTTACAAACATGTCGGTCAAAATGTTTAAGATACATACAACACGCATTGAACCGTCCAGCTTTATTAATTACTGCAAAGTGCAGTCTACGTTTTGTTTAGAAAAATAGAACAAAGAACTCAAATGAAATATTTTCAACTAAGGTCTTATTACATCTGACGATTTTTGACAGTTGACAGCCCCCTTCTGTTCATCAAGCAAACTGCACCAGGATGATTTTAATATTTTTCTAATAGAAAGTGTTTGCCCCGTGTCGCTGTTAAAAGTTATTTTAATTAGTCATACCAATACGCCTATCGTTGAGGGAGAAAATAAATGGTATGCAATACGTTTTTCGCAATCAGCACCAAACCAATTGTCTGTTAAAGCCAGTCTATCCTGTTAAACAAATCAGATAAATCAGTACTGATGTGTAGTCCAGAAAGCGGGGTTAACTTGTTATCAGCGAAACCCTGAATTTCTGATGATTAACACAAACCCTGCTTACCCAGGGGGGTATTACAGAAAGCTGGTTATGTAACATACATGGTTAGGGTAAGCAGGGTTTTGGGTTAATCAACCCAAGTTCAAGGTTTCGCTGAGGGTAAGTTAAACCCGTTTTTAGGAATACATCCATGATCATGCCGGTTCCAAAACACCTGATAAGAGTTAGTTTAATCAACCTCCTACTGGTAACCGAGAGTTAATGCGCGCACAAGGAGAATACCTAGGGGTGGTTTCCCGGACAGAGATTAGTTTAAGAGCCAGGACTAGGCCTTAGGTTAATAGAAAATATAACTAGTTTTAACAAACGTGCCTTACTAAAACATTACTTGTGTGCATTCTGAGGCAAAACAAAGGGCACTGATGTATTTAAAGACGTCAGTGCAAGTTGTTTTCAGTTTGGACAGCTCTTACATTTATTTAGTCTAGGACTAGTCTAATCCCTTCCCAGGAAACCGCACCAAAAACATTTTCAATTTCAAACATACCCAGATATCCTTTGTCACATAACCAGCTTTATAACGTGCCACGCATGTGCAGCTGCCACTTCCTGTTAGGCAAATCAGCCACATGATCAGTGTCATTCTGAGTACAGCACTTTATTCAATCTGTGTGTCTTCTCACAACATATAGCTTATTTTCTTCAAGTTTACCTCACTGACAACACAGATGGCCTAAACAATTCCTGAAATACAAAGAAAGCATATCACTATACCAAGAAGAACAAGGACACATAACACGTACGTTAAGAAAAAGCATTAACAAAATAACACAAATATACAGACAGAGACTACAAAACACAAAGACAACATGTCAGACTAATAAAAAGGCATTTGTGTTTTAATCTAATAGTTTCACCTGTCAACATTCCATCTATTGGAAAATAACAATAACTTTTATCAAGATTCGAACTTCCTCAATTAAACATTTAGAGTAAAACTATTAAGTTTAGCACACATATTTTACTGCCTAATAAGGTTCAAAGTCCTTAACTCACTGGAAGATAAAAGAGGTTTATAAACATGCACCTTAAACACTTACTTTACAACACTTACATGTGTTTGCAAGATAACTATTTATTCCACACCCTGTAACATTGTACAATTTATACTACACCCAAATTTTACTCTGAACAACTTCTCAGCAGATATGTGTCACAACTCTCATATTTCATAGTACACACACACAATGAGGCATACAACAAAAAGGTAAGGGAGGGACTGTAACAGCATCCAACAAATATGAGGCCTGTATGAAACACTCCTTCTTATGCACACCTGTTGTTATTGTTGTTAAGCAAACTTCAAACGCCTAATGTTACGTCAGTGTCTAAGAAAACGATCACGTTTAGTACCTGACACAAATGTACTGTACTACGTAGGTCTAAAAACAGTGAAACCGTATAACTAACAGCATTACCTCACTATAATTAGAAGACTGATCAATAGGACACTCGGGGGATACTGTAACTATGGTTGCCATGTAAATAGACTTAGTTTAAACTAATGGGGGCTTTCTCTGTAACTCAGTTGGTAGAGCATTGTAGCAATAGCAACGCTTACGTCAGGGGTTTGATTCCCTGGTCACTCACGTATGCTAATAACATGTAACGCCTGAATGCACTGGAAGTCAATTTGGATACAGGTGTCTGCCAAATGCATTAATGTAAATGCAGTAACTAAAGTTGGCTTATGTGTGCAGTATAAAGTGTCTTATAAGTAAACAAAACAATAAAATACACATAGGCTACTTTAGATATGAAACTTTGCGCACTTTTAAACATCAATCAAGTATATCCTTATGAAAAAACTCCGGTACCTTACTGTAATATTAAGTAAACTGTAGTAAATTCTAGTATAGCGTAGTAGATATATTAATTACTTCACTTTGTTAATGTACACTATAATATTCTCTAGCATTAACTATAGTAAACTGACCAACTGTAGTAAGAAACAAGAAACAATAGTGTCTTGGTATTTTACAATAAAGTACACTACAGTATTTATTTCATCAGGTGGTCATTGACACTTTTGATTAACCACAGGTTGAATAAACTTTATGCGTTCACTGTGAAAGGATGTGTGCATCACCAATGCGAGCCCAAGGAGCCCATAAACATCCCTGACTCCACATCTTCTAACCTATTTCTATAATACCAAGACCTGGCTTCAAAACTAGCATATTCCCTCGGTAGGCAGCCTCATAACTAATCTGTTCATCTATCCAACGACCGTCTCGCAAATGTGAATGACAATACTTCTTGTTACCTGACCGGTTATGCCTGTAATGATCGCCACTTTCCTCTTCGTCTGTCCATCTCCTTTTACTTTACTACAGGCAGATGCTGCTGTACATTGAGCCATTATGTGTAGTTGGTTTTGGTTCGGAGTGAGTTCAGGTGTCCTGGATCCAGTGTGTGTGTTTCTTGGTCATCGGATGATGGATACGCATCCAAAACTCCAGCTGCTTTAGCTACACACCAGGAACCTGCGCTCAGCGGCCAATCAGAGGGCAGAGCGTGAGTGACGTGTACACGACAGAATAAAGAGGAGGAGAGAAATCTTGTTGCTTTTTGCCCGTACACGTGTCACAGCGCCTACTACAGGTCACGGTGTTCAGGAGTAACCACAAACAACAAATTTTAAACTTTATTTAGACGTTAAAAATGTATAATAGATGTATATATATTTGTTGTTAAATATGTTTTAATGTTTTTATAAATGTTGGGTATTCTTATTTTGATGTGAAGCACTTTGTGATTCTTATCTATGAAATGTGCTATAGAAATAAAGTTTGCTTACTTACTATATTTGTTATAAAAAATAACCAAACACTAAGAAATATCTTGATTTTTAGTTGTTTTGACTTATTGTTATGCTTAATTTTTGACTTATTTCAAATCATTTTAAGTCATCTTAAGTTTATTGAGGCCTCTCGTGTGTCTTGGCCCCTTGAAAATCAAGGTTTGCGCGCTCATGCTTTAAAATCATGCAAATTAAACAAAGTGAGGGATTGAAGAACAAGACAACAAATGCTTAATATATATTTTAATGGTAATAATAGTTAGAATTATTTATATATTATATAATTTATAATAATATACATATAATGAAGTTATCAGGCACTTACACAACATTCGACACAACAAAATATATTTCAAATGCTGTTGGCAAAAGTACTCAAATTGTTTGTTGTATTTTCATAATTCATACGTTTTTATTATGTTTCATCATTCATCTATCCAGTCTTAACAAACATACAGTTTTAGACAAAATAAAAACCAGTTCTCTTATTGTTAATATAGATTTCAGAAAGTTTTCAGAACATAAAAATCAAACACATAAAAATAAATAAAGCTTCTCTCTTATTTAGCATTTAAAACAAAGACTGTTTCAAAAAACACTCGTGTCAGCTTTCACTATTTTAAAACACTAATTCGTTAACCAAAACTGATGTACATTTCTGTACATTTCTCCCCCTCTGGTATACTGTGAAAGCATTTTCACAATAGTAAACTTTAGACCGTGTGAACATTATCAGTATAATTGTAGGTAGTGTTCTGTTTTTTTATTGGCCTTCATGGAAGGCAAGATGTCTGCTAAAAAGAGAGGGAGCGAGCAAGACCATACTGTTGCATAAAAGGGCCAGTCTTAAAGCGGGTGTCCCAGTCTCAAAGTTCAAGCTTAAAAATAAAGATACAAAAAGTCTCAGATCAGCAGCTAAACACCTCATGGGATTCAGAACAATTCTTAGAAACGGTTGCATGTTTAATTTATTGATTGTACATTGTTAGAAAAAAATTGATAAAAAATAGTCCTTAGATGCCACTCTATTTGAAAGAGTACACCTCAAAGAGTTAATATTAGCACATCAGAAGTGCATATCAGTACTTTAAATGTACATATTGATACAAACTGAATACACATCTGTACACAGATAGTACATACTTGAACCTTTTTAAGAGTTCTGCCCCAGTAAGAGCTTGGGACCATTTTTACAAATTTTTTTTGACAGTGTAGAGTTTACTGCATGGCTGCATGCAGGTAAGTGTCAAATAATAACAGATACATGCCAGCAGACAAACTCCACCGTTCTTTGGCACTTAAGTCCTAAATCATTTGCAGAATTGAGATGTTAAAGGTGCAGTGTGTAATTTTTAGAAGGATCTCTTAACAGAAATGCAAAATAATATACAAAACTATATTGTCAGGGGTGTATGAAGACCTTTCATAATGAACAGTTACGTGTTTATTACCTTAGAATGAGACCTTTTTATCTACATACACTGAGGGTCCCCTTACATGGAAGTCGCCATTTTGCGCCGCCATTTTTCTACATAAGCCCTTAACGGACAATTTCTCCGACGATGACATGTTTGTCCGGTGGCGGCTACCGTAGCTTCTCTATGTGTTTCAATAGCGAGGGGTGAGCAGTGGACTAAGCCGTTGGTTGCAATTCACAACCTTACCACTAGATGCCGCTAAAAGTTACACACTGCACCTTTAAGAGTGCTTATGTTTTAAGAGATGACTGAGAAATAAACATATTTGTGCGTATAGAGTTTGATCATTTCCTTAAGGCTGTTTAAGCCTTTAGCTTACTTTTTCTAGACCTGGCTTAACAAGACCTCATTCCTATAGCATTAACTATAAACCTTAAGTAAGAAGAACCCAGACGATTCCAATAGCCACACACAGTTCACTCAAACCAGGTCTAGATAGGAGCAGGTTTTCATCTACCCATAAATGTTTACAAAATAGTGTGCAACATACTATAGGTGGTGGGCATTACTTTGCTTGTAGCGCTTCTGAGCTGTTATGTTGAGGTATTTATAAAAAGTAATTACACAGCAAGATATGTAACAGATAGCTGTTTAGGTACATTATTGGTCCAGTTTTTTTGCCACGGCATCACCAGAGCCTTTGATCACTTCTGCAAAAAAAAATCATACAGAAATGAGAAGTGAAAATTTGTTACACGTGTCGGTCAGTGACTTGCAAACAATGAGTTTCATCATAACTGTAAATGTTGATTGACTGCAGATGTACAGCAAAGCGGATGGTAAACACCCAGTTCAACATGGGTGTGCATTCTTGTGAATAGCAAACTTTACAATCATGATCAATTTATAAGCTATTTATAAATGGTATGACATATGGTGCCTGCATGTGTATCTCACCTGTGTCTATGAGACCTCTGGAGGAGGGCCATGTGAAGAGTGACACATATTTTTCTATGAGAGAAACAGAATCATAAAATATTAATAAATCTCAGTTACGATTAAAGCAACACTAAAGAGTTTTTGCTCTTTGGTCCCCCTACAGGTTAGAAGCGTAATTGTCCATTACCACTGTCGTAAATACTGTAGCATAGCTGGATCTGATTGGATTGTAGGTCTGCCGTAAAGCAAGTTTTTGTAGTTTTCACTCGAACTACAGGACTGCGACCCGACTGGAAACTTCTTTAGTGCGGTTTTGGCCGATAGAGGGCTGCAAACCGAATGTGAAAGTCCGTTCACCCCTTTTCGACTTTTTTTGAAAACGTTATTCTAAGGTAAAAAAAACTCTTTGGTGTTGCTTTAATAGGCTATAGGTGGTAATTTAGATGCAGACTTGAAATGTTTTCTAACCTTTTGATGCAGACGGTGGTGAAGTTCTCGGTCTGAAAGCCATGGGTGCTTCAGTGACTGGGATGCACTCATTCTCCAGCTACACAGGAGTCATGAAAATGGCATCAGAATGCAAGCATTTACAGAAACACAATCCCAATAACTACAGTTTTGTCCGTTTATATTTATATTTGAGTGACATAATAATCCCAGCTCTTGCTTTTTACAAGGAGGCGTGTGATGAAATCTTTGGCCTCCTCTGAGATATCCTCAAACTCTGCATCTTCAAAACTCCACTGACAGGCCAGAATGTTATTCAAGGTTTCATTATCATCCTCGCCCAGGAACGGTGACAGTCCACTAAGCCTATACACAAAAACAAGTCGATTTTATAAAACTATGAGTCTACCTGGAATTTGTATTATTATTGATTGTAGTATAGACTCACAGCATGTAAGTTATGACGCCTAAACTCCACGTATCAGTTGGGAATGAAACAAATTCATAGTTGATTACTTCAGGAGCCAAAAACTCAGGTGTGCCAAAGTTTACCTTCAGCTTTTCCCTGGGTTTATATCTGAACAGAAGATGAAGCACAAGGAAGAAAAAGACAGCAAAGAATTATTATAAAAGGCATGAGGTGAGTACATGTTTAACTTTTCCATTATTTATTTTCATGCATTCAATATTTGGTTAAGGAATACTTTAATATTTGGTAATATGATATATCTTACATACGCAAACACAGACGGATACCAACCTTCTAGCAAGTCCAAAATCGATTATCTTGACCTTGTTTGTTTCTCGACTGATACAAAGAATGTTTTCTGGCTGTTGATAGAGTAAACAAAAAGTAAAACGTCAAACTTCTTGTTAGTCTAATACTTTAAAGTGCTTAAAGTTGAAGTGTGTCATTTTTTCGGCATTCAAACACCAAATGTATAGTGTTCCTTTAGCTGAGCATCTTGTTAGCACTAGCAGCACAAAAGGTCATCGTTTTGATCCCACTGAATACATACAGTGATAAAATGTATAACTTAAATGCCCTGTAAGTCGCTTTAGATAAAAGCGTCTGCCAAATGCATAAATAAAATAGACTGAGCTATATCGGTTAGCACTTTGTAGGTTAGTGTAAACACTAGGGATAGAGATAGGGATCTGTACTATACTGGAAAAAGACTTTTTTTTGCACGTTAATGGTGGAACAAAATTGCACAATAAAGCTAAAATGTATTATTTACAATAATGTGTTTGATACCTTCAAGTCAAGGTGCAATATATACATGTTATGCATATATTGGAGGCCTTCAGTGATCTGTCTGATGAAGAGGACTGTGTCCAGCTCTGTCAGTTTATAGTTTTCATCTATGATCCGGTCAAACAGCTCACCGCCATCAACACTAAAAGTTACACACAGTACAAATAATAACACTTATTGAATATTCTATAGCAAACTCTTAAAGGTGCAGTGTGTAAATTTTAGCGGCATCTAGTGGTGAGGTTACGAATTGCAACCAAAGGCGCAGTCCACTGCTCACCTCTTGCTTTTAAAACACATATAGAAGCTACGGTCGCCGCCACCAGACAAACATGTCATCGCCAGAGACAACTTAGTAAAAAAGTTTGTCCGTTAAGAGCTTCTGTAAAAACATGGCGGCACAAAATGGCGACTTCCATGTAAGGGTGTGTATGTGTATGTAGATAAAAACGTCTCATTCTAAGGTAATAAAAACATAACGGTTCATTATGAAAGGTCTTTATATACCCCTGATAATATAGCTTTGTATGTTATTTTGCATTTCTGTCAAGAGAAAAAAAATTACACATTGCACCTTTAAATGTGCAGATGAAACAAAGCATGAAAAATTAGTTTATGATATCTATGTTTGATGATCTATGTTTGAGTTTGCGGTCTATGGTATGCTGGCATTTAGTGTGTGCAATGAAAGCTTGAATGTGTTTGTGAATATATACTCACTATTCCATCACTAGAACAATTTCATGGCGAGATTCGAAGGCAGCGTAGAGCTGAATCAGATTGTCATGGTTCAGTTGGTTCATTACCTCAATTTCACTCTTTACCACCTCCTGACAACAAACATTTGTAAAATCAAGGGTCCATTAGTATTAAGTAGTCAGCGCTGTCTTATAATGCACTTAAAACAGGCATTTACCTTCTCTTTCTGACTTCTGGCTTTGATGATCTTAGCTGCTAATATGAGTCCAGAAGATTTCTCAACACATTTGTGTACCACACCGAAGCGTCCACTATAGAAACAAGATAATAAAAAACAAATTCAGGTCACAAACCATTCTTATTTAGTTCCCACACCATCTGAGGACATTTACTGTAATCTCCTGCAGTCTTTGGGTGTTTGCTTACACTAAGAGCTAAAAATATGTAGTGTATCTCTCTCTCTCTCTCTCTCTCTCTCTCTCTCTCTCTCTCTCTCTCTCTCTCTCTCTCTCTCTCTCACAAACACACCTGTCCATCACTTTGTACGCGCCTGAGTATCTTGTATCCTGGAAAGCTGTGAACATTCTTAGGAATCGAATGCTATAGGTTTAATATTGC
The DNA here is from genome assembly GCF_027580225.2 of Misgurnus anguillicaudatus. Taxonomy (NCBI): domain Eukaryota; kingdom Metazoa; phylum Chordata; class Actinopteri; order Cypriniformes; family Cobitidae; genus Misgurnus; species Misgurnus anguillicaudatus. The sequence goes on from NC_073354.2 coordinate 20,452,569, forward strand.
AGGCATTTCAGTTACAATAACTTAAAAAATTATGAATGGTTACAAGGTGCTTTTTATTTGGTACATATCTGCTTTTATTTTATAAAAAATTGTATCTATTTTATTCCACATAGAAAACCATACAACATGAAAAACAACACGTAGGTAAGTGAATGAGAACAAAATAACAACATTTTTGGGAGCACTATTCCTTTAACAAACCGTATGCATTCATACACTGTTAAAAATATTTATTTGTTCAACTTAAAGAATAAGTTACCTGGTTGTCTTAAAATTTTGAGTTCATATTTAATATTTTTAAGTTGAATTAACTCAAAATTTTAAAGGGTCGCTAACCTAGGTGATTTCAGCAATATAAAAATAGTCTCTGGTATGCCCAAAATGTGTCTATAAAGTTTTAGCTCAAAATAAACAACAGATTGTATTTCATAATACGATGTTGAACATGGCCATTTGTGGCTGCAATGAAAAACACTGTTTTTGTGTGTGTTTCTTTAAATGCAAAGAAAGCTTTTGTTCCCCACCCCGTATGCAAAGTAGGGTGTACACATGTGCTGTGGACGACATCAAAACACGTTTCTCTGGCAGAAGGTTGAACTATGCGCTTATAAGGTGGAGTCTGTGAGCGGTAATGGTTGGGGCGTAATCAATGTGACATCACATTGATAGGGATTTCTCAACAGCCTGTTTCGTGTGACTGTTGCGGTTAAAATGAGTTTACACAAAGAAGAGATGGATTTGTATATTACCAGGATGTTTCTGCACGCACACTGGCGAATCATTTTCTGCTAGAAACACATTTAAAAGTGCATTTTTTAGGTTAGGGGGGCTTTGAGGCAACCAGGTAACTTACTTTTTAAAGTTGAACCAACTTTTTTACAGTGCACCAGCCATAAAGTAACTTTCTGTTGCTTACCCTCCAAGAACTTCCTCTTTATTGATATTGTAGTAGCTGGCAATCTGGTGGGTTTTGGCCGTGACCATACGATGCTCAAATGGAGCAGGTGGAGGAGGGGTGGTATCTGAGGACACAGAGAGATGTGGAGTTTAAGTAATGAGATTAATCAGAGTTAGAAGATTGGTCAAAATCACCACTGTCTTACCAATTACAAAATCTTCGGTTACAGGCTCTCCGTCTTGTCTCTCCTCTAATGTGGCCTCCTCTGTTCTCTCCGGTCCTTCCTCTGCATCTTCACAACCTGCATCTAATGCCTCCAGGATCTGTAACTCCTCTGACGCCTCCTCTACTTGACTTTTTAGGTCATCGGATTCCAGATTCTCATCATCAGTAACATGCGTCAAAGAGCTTAAAGTAATTTCCTGATGCTCCACGCAGCTGCATGAATACATAATATAAAGAGGGGAGAATACTAGATAATTAAAACACATTATATTTTACACAGCTTTAATACGTTTTTTTTTTTTTTTTGAAATATAATAAATTTTTAATAGGCTTTTTATGTATTTATTTTTTATTTTTGGCAGTGTTTAAAGGGGACATATGATGAAAATCTGACTTTTTCCATGTTTAAGTGGTATAATTGGGTCCCCAGTGCTTCTATCAACCTAGAAAATGTGAAAAAGATCATCCCAGTAACTTAGTTCTGGTAAACAATGCTTCGCAAGCATGTGAAAAAATAGCTAATTAAAATTTGGCTCCTCTTGTGATGTCAGAAAGGGGATAATACCGCTCCCTAATCTCCACTATCCAACCACGACACTGCCATTTAGTGCAGAGATCAGCTCATTTGCATGTGACACACCCAAAACGGCACATTTTTGCTCACACCTACAAATTGGCAATTTTAACATGTTATAATAAAGTATCTGTGTAATATTTTGAGCTAGAACTTCACATAGACACTCTGGGGACACGAAAGGTTAATTTGACATCTTAAAATGTCTTGTAAAATGTCCCCTTTAATACATGAAAGTGTTCGTTTTAACCTTATTTGCTGAACATCCATGACTTACCTGTCTTGTGTTACTAGGATTTTTTCATCAGTCTGGTTGATTAAATTTGCTGAAGTTTGCTGGATCTCTGATAGATCTTCTGTCTTCTCCTGCTGTTCATCCTCTTCTACTGGCAACAATTCAGCTACGATTTCTTCTTTGGATGTCTCTTCCTCCTCCACTGGTGATTGTTCATCATCCTTTATTTCTATACATCGCTCAGATTCATGCTCTTCTTTAATAAGGACCAGAGACTCTGTTGTGCCGGCCACAACTTCTGCTGTGCATTTAGAAAACTGAGCGTTTTGTTCATTAAGCTTCTGGACTTCTAAACCAGCATAAACTACGTCTGGAGAGAGAAAGAGTAGATGTAATTACGGTTAACCTCTTTTCAGTTCAGATGTACTGTACGACATATTGTAACCATATTCAGTATTAATGTTATGCTGTATTAAAAAAAACTAAAATTAAGATATTACCACTTAATTCAACCCAGTATCACAAAATTACGTACTTAACGTCACATAAATTTGTGAGTCTTTTCCGTGACACCCATGTCATGCATTTCTGTTTACGTGTCACTGTCACATATTTGTTACTCAACTGGTTTCTTACCATTGTCACTTCGGTTTAGGGTTAGATTTACATAAAATTACATCCTTACCCAAACCCAACTCTAACCCTAATGCAGGCGACAATGGTTTAAAAATCAGAAAATATAAAAAATAAATCATGAAATAAAGGTATAAACCAATACTTAGGGCTCTATCATACACCCGTGCAGCGCAATGCGGGACGCAAGTGTCTTTTGCTAGTTTCAACCCTGCGCAATTATCATTTTCACGTTTAGCCTCACGTTGTTAAATAAGTAAATGCATTTGCGCCCACTTTTGCACCCAAGGGCATCCTGTTCTGAAATCGAGGTGTGTTCAGGCGCATTGTTGGCGCATTGCTATTTTAAGGCAACTAAAATAGACTACACCATTAACCAACAAAAACCTGGTCTAAAGTCTAAAGTCAATGGCGCAGTATGTTTTTTGTTATGTAAAGAGCGCAGTGGATTATGCGCCTATAAATGGGATGACAACGCGTGTTTGCTTATCACTGATGCGCAGCAGCACAAAAACGCTTTTAAATATGAAAGATTAAAGGATTAAAATGTAAATGATTAATATTGAGTCTCTTGGACATAAATCAGGACCGATTATGAGACGTTAGAAGGCGTAAAGAGCTGCTTCACCTGTAGCCTGGTAAGTATATAAATGCTTTGCTTTAAACAAATGCATTTATTTTTAAATGTTTTTAAATGCTACCCTACGGATTTATTGTATATGATGACTCTGTACCTGTGGATATGGTCAGATGAGAAACATTTTAAGTAATGCTTTGTAAAAATCCCATGGCGCTGTTCTAATGCTGAAACGCTTCAGCTCTCCGTGCGTTTGTAAATTCTTTATCTCTTGTTTGTATTTTTACAGTACAAACCTTTCTTGGATATTTGCAAATTATTTTATGAGATTTCAATGATTATGTAGGATATCAATACATTTACAGCAATTAAAAGCCTGCTATTTGTACTTCCATGACTGAAAGAAAACATCTTTTAAAGGTTTTAATCCTACAAAATTAAAATTTCAATAAAAATGAAAACAACACAATTATTTAGCATTATTCTTAAACTGGGGGTCTTCTTCCTCCGCTTAGTTTTTCAGTTTACAAAGTCCGTCATCTAAATAGCGATTAGACAAAGCGCTAGTGCAACTGGCTTTTAAAGGGGATGAGAGATAAGACTCTCATTGGTTTATTGCACATTACGCCCAAAACACACCCATTACTCATTAGGAAAATATGAACAACCCTTTTCGACCATGCGCTCGGTGCACAAAGCATTTTTCGGACACGCCCATTTAGACTGTTGGCCGTGCGCTTTAGACAATGCGCTTAGATTGTTAAAATAGGGCCCTTAAAGTGACTTCCTAACGCAAACACCAAATCTAACCCTAAACCGAAGCGTCAATGGTTTGAAAATTGGGCAAAACAGTTGAGTAACAAATACGTGACACGTAAACAGAAATACGTGACATGTTCACGCAAAAAGGCGGAAAAGCTGTCAGTGTCATGGAAAAGACTCACAAATTTACGTGACTATAGGTACATCATTTCGTGATACAGGGTTGCTAAATTGGTATATATAATATTTACAAAAAAGTATTTACCTCTTGCATCCTGTAGTTTTTTCTTCTTCTGGGTTTTCGACCCCTTTGGATACACTTTAGATTTCTCTTTCCCATCCTTATCTCTAAGCTAAACAAACAGAGAAAGAAAAAGAAGATAATTTATTAAAAAAACTAATTTAGATTTTTCAAAAATGTATGGCATTTATTAGATTTAATGTATATAAATGACAAAACATTCACATTTCTTAACATTTAATATAAAGTTTTGTTTAAGAACATTCCTGTGGTTACAACATAAGGTGTCCCCTTGTCTTATTTTGAACCACAAATAACTGCAATAAGAGTAAAACAACCTAAAAATATATATTCTCCTCATTTGGTAATAATACAGAGGCCAACTTTTATTAATAACAAAATAATCATTCATTAACACCCCTTTAAATAAAAACACCTGCTTTCTATCAAGTCAATGACACGCAAGTTCACGCAAATGCACCGAGCTGCTAACGTGTAATAAATCTGATATCGCTGATCACATGCACACAAACAAGTGTACATCTGTTACGAGGTGTATGCACAGTTGTGCCCTTGAGCCGGTACCGAGAATCACTCAACACGTCATCAGTCAATCCGTTTTGGAAACGGTTCAAGCAATTCAACCCTCGTGTTCCAGAAAAGACCCAGCTTGAAATGCGGCGTAGCAGCACAAAGAACAAATTCTGCTAAATGTTCAACACATTTGTCAAATAAATAAACAAAGAACGGATCACGATGTAAATATGCTTTCAAGTACGGATCTGACTTTTTGTTTATAGCATTTAAGGCACATCATCGTGATGACAAACAAACATCACACAACATAAAAAGGAAATATGGAACAAATGATTACAAGCAAACAAACGTGCAAATGTTTCAAGTCCACTTTCGTGGATGTAACTTTTTAATTCACTTTCACAGTCAGCTGCTTTACAGACTTTCCTTAAACTAACAAATGTCACAAAACATACAGCAGGGGTTTGTCAAACTGTGGGTTGGGACTTCACACAGTGGGTGGGTCGCATGAAGTTGCCTTGCTGTTGTGGTGAATGACTAGCAATGACAATGATTTTGATATGATATACCATCAATTATTTAGATATTTCAATTAAGGAAAATTAAAACTACCCAATTTAAAAAAGATCAAATGTGTGTTTTTCTCAAATTTTCATTTAAAAATATGTTGGTGGGTCCCAGGATAGATAACATATATTTGAGTTGGTCATGAAATGAAAAGTTAATCCCTGACATAAAGCATTTGGAAATAAGTGTATATAAAGGTTTTTGCCTGCTTCTGGCTCATGTAGTACCATTTATGTACTTCATGCAATACATTTCTTTTTGAAATACATTACATTTAAACTCACCCTACTGCTTGACTTTTTACGCTTTTGAGTGTTTTTCAAGAAATCTGCCAGTCTCGAATGCTTCACCGCATCAACAATGAAATTGACAACTTGTTGTATTCCGCCAACCAATCGCTCCAAAGTATCAATCCTTTGTTCCTGTTGCTCCGCCTTCTCTCTAATGGTTTCTATGGCAACCTGCATGTCAAGCAACGCCCGTTCCACGCTCCGGCCATCAATCGATGTGTTTTGTTTCCGACCGATGTCGTCCAGACGTTTTAAAGCTGTTTCCTGCAGCTTGAGTAGTTTGTCCATCTTGCCATTCAAACCATTGACCTGTCCTTTAATATCTATGAGAGCAGAAGAAGACTTCGAGAAATGCTGAGAAGAAGCAGGTACTGAGGAAGATGAAGATGACAGATGTTTGTTTGGTGTAAAAAGTGAGGATCTTTTGGTCCCAGCTCTTCCACCGTTGGCCCGTTTTTGAGCATGGAGAGGTTTGGGGTCATAAACCCGAGCAAGAGATTTCACAAGATTACAGCTCATGATAACACTTTATAACAGATGAACGGAGCGACTGAATGTTGCTTCGCCTTCTTCACGTCGTCTTGTTTGTTTGCTGCCCAACTGACAGTGCATTTGTTTTGCATTCCTCTCTCTGGTGTCTCTGTCTTTCAGGCTGATGCTTTAAATAGAGGGCAACGGGCTTTCTCCTATTGGCTAGCATGTAGTCAGTGAAATGTCACCGTTATCACGTAAGAGGAGCTGTTAAATGTTATCAGAGGGATTTCTAGAGGAACATTTGAAGATATTGAAACCACAACGTCTGACACAAAGTCGACAAAACCAAAGGGAGAAAATTTTACTTTCAAATGTGCTTTGTTTTGCTGTCAAAACTTGCTCTACTAAACCAGTTCACCGAGCTGTGTTTGCTAACCATCTCAGTATCTCTGATAAAAATGTTTGTAGGACTAGGCGTGAGCCTGTGGTGTATGTTTTATACAACTTGTATTGGGTAATTGTAATGCAGTTTTAAAGGTCAATATCTAATCTTTTTGTATGTAAGTGTTTTACATTGTGCATGTGGGGGTTGATAGTTGAAATTACTGCAATTGGAAATATAATAATTAGCATGTAAACCCTCTTAACTTTATTTGCATTATATTAAGTATGATGTCCACCATTCAAGGCTGGAGAAGGCAATGAGCCATCACAAGTGTGAATGTGTGATTGAGTCTGAACAGGTGTGAACTGCTGAGGCTATTGAAAACAAAACTGGGAAAGAAAAACCCAATGTCAAAGGTGGAGATTTCTATTTTCATCATGATTGTCATTGCTCGAATGTTCTTGCTACGAAACGTTTACAGGACTTTGTATGCAAGGAACTTAACTTGGCAAAAATGCTTCACTACAAAAACAAAGAAAATATATTTTTCATGTGATTTAAATAAAACAAAACTTTCCCTGTAATGGACGTGTCAAAATTATTTTCTGTGTTATTTGACGGCATGCCACAGATGGCATTAAGAGCTTAACTTGCATTTAACTACTGTAGGAATTTTCCTGTAAACTCATTCCAGCAGTCCATAGGGTCTAAACTTATCTGAGACCAAATGCTTATGTTTCATCCTGTCAGCGCTGTGGCTCGGTGACTCAGACTTATCCTTTACACAACATAGCCTATTGCTTACATACTAAAGAAATCTGAAATCTAACAACTATATACAACTATATAACAACTATTCATATTAGCAGAACAATGACAACCCTCAAATGACAATCTGCTTATTTCAATGTATTTAAATATTCGCTTATAAATAGCAGGAATAGCCAAGATGTATTAATAACATAACTACATACATTTTATTATACACCTTCAGTGTGGCGGTACCATTTTTGAGTACAATGGGTACATATTGGTACCAAAAAGTGCATATTAGTATCTCAATGGTACATATTAGCACCTCAAAGGTACATATTGGTACCAAATGTACACATATATACGCGTACTGGCGCAGTGACAGCAAGGAACCATTTTTTCTGACAGTGTAGCCTGAGGAATAGTCTACTCATTTTCAATATTAAAATATGTTATTACCTTAACTAAGAATTGTTGATACATCCCTCTATCATCTGTGTGCGTGCACGTAAGCGCTGGAGCGCGCTGCGACGCTTCGATAGCATTTAGCTTAGCCCCATTCATTCAATTGTACCATTTAGAGATAAAGTTAGAAGTGACCAAAAACATCAACGTTTTTCCTATTTAAGACGAGTAGTTATACGAGCAAGTTTGGTGGTACAAAATAAAACATAGCGCTTTTCTAAGCGGATTTAAAAGAGGAACTATATTTTACGGCGTAATAGCACTTATGGGAGTACTTGGACTCAGCGCAGTAACACCCTCCCTCTCCCATTATGAGAGGGAGAAGGGGAGCGGACTTTTCAGGCAAGTCGAAGTACTCCCAAAAGTGCTATTGCGCCGTGGGGTATGGTTCCTCTTTTGGGTCCGCTTGGAGGGGCGCTACGTTTTGTTTTGTGCCACCAAACTTGCTCGTATAACTACTCATCTTAAATAGGAAAAACGTTGATGTGTTTGGTCACTTCTATCTTTATCTCTAAATGGTACCATTGAATGAATGGGGCTAAGCTAAATGCTATCGAAGCGTCGCAGCGCGCTCCAGCGCTTACGTGCACGCACACAGATGATAGAGGGATGTATCAACAATTCTTGGTTAAGGTAATAACATATTTTAATATTGAAAATGAGTAGACTATTCCTTTAAGATGTGGTGTTATGTGTTATAAACCACCTCATTACTAGTTGACGGCTGGTTGGAGGGCTAATGGTTTATTTCATTGGCTAAAATATTAATAGCTAGTCTCTGAACATTGAGTAATCTTTGAGGGATTGGTGACACCTTTGGAATGGGAACTTGATAATGTGTGATAAACTTCTCCCTTCATGTGTTTTTGTATGCACATGCCTGACTGTGTGCATGGTTGATTAAATTATGAATTAATAAACCCACTGGCCTCACGTTGAGCTGTACTGCTGTCATAGACAGTATTAAACATCAGTCGTGAACACATGTTCATACTGAAAGGTTATAGGTGTTGGTAATGACCTTTGGTCACTGACGCAGTAAGAAAGGACTGAACACTTATGGGATTTTTCCATTAATCTATCTATTACTCATGATTTATTAACAATGCGTTGGATACAGGAAGAAAGCTAAGTAGCTGCAAGACGGAATAAAAGGAAACAGAATCTCACAGATTACATAATGAGGGGATACAATATGACAGCCCTGAGGAGTTGATCACAGATGGACTGTGAGCTGGGGATTATACAGAGTGTATAAAATGTGTAGAATGATAAACAGAGGACACACACAGAGACATCATTTGTACATGAGCAGCTGTGGTGTGGTATACACTTTCTGACAGAGGAGATGTCACATCTCTTAAGTGTCACAGCAAATGGTGTAGCATCAAACACGCAATTCTCAGAAACATATATCACGTATCATCAGATATATCAGCTATAGCAGCTATCATATATGATATAGGGGAAAATATTAATTAATTTAAAAAAAATGCAAATAAATGGCTAACAAATACGTTTGTGAAATCCAGACTAAAGTCTCATAATCTAATTCTGAGATTAGGAGCATTCGTTTGATTTCAATTATCGATTTCACTTTAATCTTAGTCAATAATTATATAATAGGTTATATTTCACAGAATGTTCTTTACATTATGTAGGTTGATTTTTTTGTAGAAAACATCAAATCACATAAATGTTTTTACAGACTGGGTCACATATCATATGTGAACCGTACAGCTCTTTTATTTATGTATTTGGTCACACAATAAAGTTGTATTTGTTAACACCATTTCATGTATTAGCTAATATAAACTAACATTAATTAGTTAATGTTTAAAATCATGTTATAATTGTCAACATTAGTAAATGCACAATAAAGTAAAATGAACAATTGTATAAAATTAATAAATGCTGAAAAATATTGCTTATTACTTAATGTTAACAAGTACAACATCACTGTAAATTGTTATCATTTAATTTATTGTTATTTCAAATGATATTTGAAACTATTTTATCAGCTTAAATTTACATTAAGTTTACTTTTATAATAATATTGTTGGTCAAACAGATTTTTAAATCTACCTTCCTTTAGTTTAGGGGGTTCTCAAACTTTTTGGAGCCAGGGATCCCTTACAGGGGAGGAATATTTCCAAGGACCCTTTATAATTATAACTGTTATGAAGTATGCTTTCCATAATTTATTGAAGTATTTTACACTCTTAAATATAAAGGTGCTTCACAATGCCCAGTGGTCTCCAACATGATGCACACAGGCATCAAGTTACCCGCACATCTCAGTCTGTAAGTTGCCCGTACATTCTAGTAATAGCCACAATTTTTATATTTATTTATTACATATTTTTATATTACTTTGGCTTCTTTTGCGTATGTTAAAGGAGAAGTTTGGTATTTTACACTTAAAGCCCTGTTTTCAGATTGTTTATGATGAAATAGAACGGTTTTGACTGAAATTTGGAGATATGCAGCTGCCCCGAGAATTTTTGGGTGTTTGTTGTTTCACCTTCCACCTCTACAATGGGTGTATAGGTGCACTGGAACAATCCTTCCTAAAATGCATTAAACTTTCGTTTATAAAGACGTGAAACTCACCGAGTGGTCAGGAGTGTTCACTGATATGCTCACACAAAAATCGCTGCAAAAGATGCTTTCCAACAGTGTTTTACTATTTGTTGTAAACTTGTGGACCTATTTTTCCAAACGCCTCACACCCGTATATTCTTCCGTTGAGAGCTTGAATAATAGACACTCCAGCCCAGTTGGTGGCGATAATCCGCCTTTGGCAAATGCAAGAATACAAACAAGGTTCCAGGCGCGAAGTAATACCGTACCTCACAGCACATCTAATACAAGTCAATGGAGTTGGCAAAAACTACGATAAAACCTGTTGGAATGCGTCTTTTGCACCCCTGACCACTCGGTAAGTTTCACGTCTTTGTAAACGAAAGTTTAAAGAGTAACTAAACCCTTATCCAACTTTTTTTAGTTACTGATCTGTAAGAATGATGGTTTATAAGTGCTGTTCATTGATTTTAGTAAGTTTTTTGACATTTGGATATAAAGTGTTTCAATACTGCAATATATGGTGTAAAAACGTCTTAGTGCTGCCCTCTTCAGGTTGAACGGTGGCTACTGCAGTTGAATTTTCCTATTGGATGTTGGGTCCAAAAAATGACTCGTGACGTAAGCAGGTTTAAGCTTACCACGCCCTTGTTACGATCTCACCACACACTTGTTACGAGCTTAGTTCGTCCCCTCTATCTCTGTTGGGATCTGCCCACTTTTCTTGCATTTTTCAAATATTGCCAGTGGGTGGAGTCAGGCTCTGACCAGGGGTTTAGTTACGCTTTAATGCATTTCAGGAAGGATTGTTCCAGTGCACCTATAAACCCATTATAGAGGTGGGAGGTGAAACAATAAAAACACCCGAAAATTCTCGGGGCAGCCGCATATGTCGAAATTTCAGTCAAAACTGTTCTATTTCATCATAAACAATCTGAAAATAGGGTTTTAAGTGTAAAATACCGAACTTGTCCTTTAACATTTTAAACAATGATATAACAAGTAAAATAAAATAAAATCAATGAGTAAAACAAAAAAGTTGAGTAGACCTCCAGATTGTTTTATTATTGTGGAAGCCCTTGCTCACAAAAAGGTTGGAGACCCCTGTGTAGGGTTCCACAATTAAACCATTACCATTCAAAGAACATTTCTCTGTCACAAAACGTAGTGCAAAAAGGCACTTCAGACCACAAACATAAGAAATGGTGCTTTCAAGAACCTTTAAGTAAATTGTTTTTTGAGGAACAAAACATATTCAATTTTGAAGTTCGAAGTGATCCAGTTCCTTTATTATTATTTTTTTGCCATCAGAGGTCTGGACAATACTTGTTTAATTCTCAGAACAAAGGTAACTGCTATAACTGGGATGGTACCTTTTGAAAAAGTACAACTTTGTACTTAAAGAGTGCATATTAGTATCTCACAGCTACATATTGGTACCAAATGTATACACAGGCCTATCTGTGAGACCTTTAAAAATGGCACTGTCCCAGTAACAGCTTTTGAACCTTTTTTAACTGTAAGTGATATTATAGGCTATTATAAGTATATATTTAACTGATTGATTGTAGGCTATTTCCAAATAATTTTCCCCAATATAAAATTTGTAATATATTAAGTGCTGATTAATGTTAGAAGTTATACTGTAGTACATAACCCGTCACAGACCCGATGTAGCTGAACGTCCAGTCATAGGATATAATATTGTAAGGATAATAATTTTACTTACTGGATTTTTATTTACTGGTTGAATATGTTTCGCGGTCTGCCAATTAAATAGCCCTATGAGTTCGCTGTATGCCCTATTAGCCTACAGCACAAACTCCAAAGTAGAATGATGTTTTTTTATCATATTATTGGTTTACTCATAAATTGAGGTTAACTGGCTAATAAGTATAATTAAAAATATTGTATTGCATGTTAACTTAATGTCACATTTTTTAGAAATCTTTTAAAATGATTTTGATAATTCTGCTACTTCAATTCTGACACTGGTTTAAGTTTGTGTTAAAAATTGCTGCAGAGTTTAATGCCAACTACAGCGATTGGATTTTTTTCTTATAAAAATCTAATAAATAAAACAACTAAAGTTATCTTAAGCTTGACACAGCTCTGATCCAACACAAGATGGCATACACTACACATATATGACAAAAGCACCCAAGCAGATGAAAAAAGCATCAATGGCTGATTTTAAATTTGTCACTGGATATGAGCATACCGTGATTTTCTGCCCACATCCAGGCCTAAGCCCCAGACAAACCACTCTAAGGTGATGACAGCCCATAAAGACGGACTGGTGCTGAATGCCTTTTTTAACTATCTGTGCCAATCACCTCTTTAATAGCTCAAAACTAATCCTCTTGTAAATGTGTTAGATGTGTTGGCACAAGCATGTGGAACTGTAAGTGCTTCCTGAGCTGGACTGTGTGTTTGTACCTGGTATTTATCACTGTGTGGACCAATTGTCCCCACAAAGATAGGAATATCAGTAAATTTGTAACCTTGTGGGGACATTTGTGAGGTCCTCATGAGGAAACAAGCTTATAAATCAAACAGAATGATGTTTCTTGAAAATCTAAAGTAGCAAAAAGTTTTCTGTGATAGTTGGGGTTAGGGTTTGAGAAAGGGAATAGAATGTACAGTTTGTATGGTATAAAATGCATTACGTCTATGGACCTAAAAACATGACATGGAAACCAGAAATGTGTGTGTGCGTGCGTGCGTGCGTGCGTGTGTGTGTGCGTGTGTGTGTGTGTGTGTGTGTGTGTGTGTGTGTGTGTGTGTGTGTGTGTGTGTGTGTCTGTGTGTGTGTGTGTGTGTGTGTGTGTGTGTGTGTGTGCATGAGAGCTAATGTACAGGTACACCAGTAACTGTACACCAGAGTACCAATGCAATCCTAACCAGACACCGTAAGCCAGACATTCCAAAAAGTGATGAGTGTGTGTGTAAGTTATATGCATATATGTGCACGGTGGGGTTCAAAAGTCTAAAAATTCTGAGAAACGTTCCTGTTTGGCTTTTTGAATGATTAAAAACGACATTTTTCAATACTAATTAACTGCATAATACAGTTACTGAAATGTTTATTAATTAATATGAATTAATTATTGTGAATTACTTAGCATTCGGTATTGTTCTTGTAGCTCGCCTGGTAGTGCATAGCGTTAGTAGCACAAAAGGTCATGGGCTTGAACTTACTGACAAAATGTATAGCTTGAATGCAATGTAAGTTGTTTTGAATAGCAGCATCTGGCAAATGTATAAATAGAATGCAGATGTAAAATTTGGCCTGTATAAAATTTGCTTATTTATTTATTTAAAGTTGTGCATTATGTTAAATAACTATATCACATAAAAAAAATAATTTTTTTTAGTTGAAATAAAATTATGAGCCACAGATTTCAGTTCCCTTCGACTTTTGGACCCTATATGTATAGTATGGCCTACATCACATATGCATATATAAACAGAGCATGCGCAGGAGGCTATTTCAGGATGGGAGGTAACAAAATGCCCCATCCATGCTGGATTTCCATGTTCTGTACCCTCTTTCTCCCTTTAAATCCTAGTCACCTTCCTCTTTCCTTCTCTCAGTTTGATTGTGAGTGCGGTTGGCACTGCTAAATTGGTAGTGCTAATCTGTGTGACGTGCATCTGACTTTACTCATGTGGATGTGAGGGAGTCCCAGGGAAACACTGTGACGACAACAGCTGGCTCATGCAGTTTACAGAGCATTCAGTTCCCTTCTGTAATAAAAATAATTTATGTCAGGGATTTTTATTTTTGTCAGCTGAATCCTTGACCTAAATTATTTACGAAGTACCTGATGAGAATATTTCAAACATGCTTAATTTGCAAGCATAACTTTAAAGAGCTGTGAATCAAACAATCAATTTTAACTTAACAACAATTTGTTATATAAAAGGTCATCATACTTAAATGAACATCCTGCAAGTTTCAAAACAGAAAATGTCCGTGCAACTGAAATATAACAGTTTTTGGCACCAAGCCAGGAAAATGGTCTATTCAGGAATGTGCCGAAATATGACGTCAGAGTAGACTTGAAACACCTGCCCAAACCCAAATACAACGACCACTTTTGTAGCCCCGCCCACAGCTTTGCGTGACACATGTGTGGGCCAGTGGCAAAGCAAACCATACAGTGTCTCAACAATCAGTAAACATGTCTTTAAAGATTGCCAAATGTAACCAAAATAACGTTTTTAAAAAAAATTCCTGAGACTTTTCTTTTGACGCCGTGAGTAACCATGGAAATGGAGTGTTCGGTTGTAAAGAACCGTCTGGGAAGAATACAGACGCTGGATAACCTTAACTCTGAGGCTCGGAACATAACATTAGGAATGCGTGGTTAATGTTTGTTTTCGAAGAAGTTCCAGCTCGCGGGGGGTACTTTGTGTACTGCAGATTCATTTGTAAAGAAGTCGATGCTGGATTTGCAGAGAGACTGTGATTAAAGGCACCACTAATATTGGATCTGACAAAAATGTCACAGCAGTATAAACAGTAAGTAAAACATTTTACTTTATTTAAGATAACGTTACTCCGTTTCACTATTGCTTTGTAAGAGATGTCCTGTATGTTTGACTGTTTTAATTTACTAAAACATTAAACGATTAATAAAGGTGCAACACTTAACAATACAACTGTAATATAACGGTATATACAAAGTTAGTGATAAGGAAGGACTTGCCAGCCACAATTTAGATTCTGATGCCCGCTTACTGTGTTGTACACGGTTATTTAGGCAAGTTGCGTTTGAAAGGTCCAACACTCAACAAAGCTTTTGTATCATGTGTATCATCTTTAGCACCCAGAATCTTTTGTGGCTCAAACATATGAAGGGTTTCGTTGCAAAACGAGATAAATCCATTTCGAACATTTTTGTCAAAACATGTTTATTATTATGTTATCATGTTATTATTTTGTTTTATGGTGCTACTTAGCTGTATTTTTTAAGTTATGAAGGTTTAAATCTAAACAAAACAACTGCAGTTGAATTGAAATTAATTGGAATGCACAACCAAAAAACGAGATTTCTGAACAATTAAAAAACGGTGGATATCTCGTTTTGCAACGAAACTCTTCATATGTGTCCGGCTGCTATTTTTACACATTAATGTTTTTAAAACATTTCCCCACATGTAATGACGAGGAATGAAGCTTTACAATCATAGCAGTGGGCGTTTACTTCCAAGTCTTCAATGCGGCCCCCCCTTCAATTGAACCATTTCTTCAGAGAGCCACTAATCCATGTTACAAAATAGCCTATTTCTTATTGCTTTTGATGTTTTTGAATGTAAAAACCATGCCAAGATCATAAGTAGACCTCAGACAACAGTATTAAACAATAAAATCGACAGATTCAATGCCCCTTTAAAAACATTATTTATCATTCACTTTAAAGATTTTATAGGACCCAAAAAAGCTGAGCTGACATTCAGCTGAAACATTCAACAGGTGTAACCTGAGATGTTCACTTTTTGAGGGAACTAGCGCTGTCTCAACAACGCTTTAGGAACGGTATACCAAGTGCAGCACTGACATGTAACTCATAGAACCAGACAAATGTGAGCAGAGAGTACCACCCTACCACCTCACAAACACCCTGAACTGAAGCTCCAAAACACAAGGTTCTAAAGGCAGCCATACCACCAGCAGAATGAGCCCCTATGTCTATGACCTCTGAGGGCAATCTGTGAAGGTTGTAAGCAAGAAAAATAGCCTTAACTATCCACTTGCTAAGAGTTTGCTTGGTCGCCTAAGGTGTTTCTTGGGCGAACCAAAGCATACAAAAAATTGCTCAGATCTCCATCACGAAGAGGATCTGTGTACAAAAGCATCCAGTGCTCGCACTGGACATACAAAATGAAGCTTCTCCTGCTTCTCATCCCTAAACGGGGGAAGACAGAAAGCCTGCAAGAACATTGGTCAGTACCTTAGGCACAAAACCAAGCCTAGGGTAGAGAAAAGCCTTGACCATCTCCAGTACAAGTTTTCAAGCGACTGAGCGACCAAGGGAACATGGTAGGTGAATACGACTGCTACATAGACCTTCAGTGTAGAAGGGGATAACCTTAAACCTATCCTGCAAAAACTCCCACATTGTGCCAACTGGGCAGTAAACTGGATCATGCAAATGTTTGGTGCACCATGAAGTGAAAACACTCCACTGGGCTGTCGAGAAGAGACACCAGGTCTTTGAACCATATCCGGTTCAGCTAGAACAGGGCTAGCCGAACCCTGTTCATGCTAGACAAACCCTGTCGCATGCAAAGGATTCTCTCCAGAACTTTGAGGGGCAGAGTAATCAGACGAAAGGCGTACAGGTGTAACCTCGCCCACAGGTGTACAAAACAAGCCCCAGCGATGTTTAATGTACAAGGGAAAACCAGAGAAGACAGTGAGTTATCTCTCGAGACGCAAACAGATCCACTTCCTCTCAATAAAACCTTGTCCAAATGAGCTCCACCACCTTGGGTGGAGATGCCAGTCTCGGGCCTCAGCACATGTATCAACAGGATGTCTGCTCCCTATTTCAGAGATCCGAGAATGTACACTTCTATGAGTGGAAGCAGTTTTCCTGGTGCACAAACCTTTTTGAGCGCAAACCTCTCTGTTGATTAATGTATTAATGTATTAATGTTGACCAATATGCAATGGTCCAGAACATACGGTAGAAAATATTATCGGGCATGAAAGACTGCCAGCATCTCCAGGCAGTTTATCTGCCAGCTGAGCTGATTGGCCTTCCATAATCTATGGCCCCAATGGCCTTCCATAACCACTCCCTAGCCTGTGAGGAATGCATTGGTCGTAAGCATAATACAACAACCCCTGAGGCTCAGCACCAGCCCATGGGAAAGGAACCATGGCTTCTTTCATAATGCTAAGGCACGAAGACATCTGCAAGTGACCTTGATCATACAAAAAGGATTGCTCCTCGGGTTAAACCCCCTGGTTTTTATCCACCACTGTAATGGTCTCATGTGAACCAGCCTCAAAGGTAACACGTTGGATGCTCTAGCTGCACAGTGTGTGACTGGCCTAGTCTCATTTTGCCCACAGTTTGAAAAATGGAATCTATACGAGCAGGAGACAGTCAAGCCCACATTGTAATTGAAACCCATACTACGTCCAAAAAGCGGTTCTTATAGCATGCTCTTCTTGGTGTTTAGTCTCATTCCCAGCCCTTTCATATGAGCAAGGATAGCATCTCGATGTTCTGACTGGGCTAATATCAGCAAGTCATCGATGTAATTCAGAACATGGAACACAAAGCCAGTGCTACATCCATGCATTTTGTAAAAGTGCAGTGTTTGTGAGCTGGACAAGTACACTGAGCCCCCAAAAACGAACCGTGCATCTGAATACCAACCATAGCAGATGTAGTCCTAACAGGCTTAGTGGGGACTGCTGGGGGCTTAATGGATGATATAGCCAAGGGGGCTCGTGCGAGGTGTATAAGGCTTATCTTGTAAAAAGCGCTTGTACAATCTACTCTTGGGACGAGCGCATAGCTTCAGCCCGGTCACAGGGTTAGTGATCACCTCTAATAAAACCTCATATGTAGGGAATGCTGAGGGTGGATCTTTAATAACCCCCACATTAACACTCATCACGTCCACCTTGGAGGACAGATGTACTGCAGAGCTCCCATGCTGCTCTTCGACCATGTCAAAGATTGAAATCAAACTTTAATGCTCCTAATCTTATAATTATGAGACTTTAGCCTGGATTTCATAGACAGGGTCACAAATTGCTAAATAGATTTTCCTGCAAATTCAGGATAAAAATGAAATTATAAAATAAAATACGGACCTGCTTTTGTACTCAAAAACATGTCTGAGGAAATTAATTGAAAGACTTTTTGGCAGGCTTTCGTAGTGGACATGATTTCTCTTAAACATATAAAAGAAATCCATTATGAATAGTGAATAGAGTTCATGCCGCTGCTCTGACATCATTGAGCACAAGACAAAGAAAGCAAGATGCCAAATTCTCTCTCAATATATACACAGTCACATGGTGAGACCTAACACTAAATTAACACGTCTGCACTCTGCACCCTCTCGTAATACAGAGCTGTCTAAATGAAACTTCTGCCCTCTATGTGACTTACAGACAAAACTTTATATAAGCAAGCATTTATTTTCATTACTGCACGCTAAACCAAATTACTGTTACAACAAAAGTATACTTTTACTGCTAACATAACACATGTCAATCTCTCTATACAGACACTGATTGTGGGGTAAATTTGAGTTGTGAATATCAATTTATTTTTTAGTGAAATCCTGATCTCTCTGTAGAGAGTAAGATGACTTATATGACAGCCACTAATAAGTCACTTATAAAGTTTATAATCACCTCATGCACTATATAAACAACCAAAGCAAATATATGTAATTAATATACGTGTTGTGTTAAATGCCACTTGAATGGAGGGGCAGATCATTGAAATTGCTGTCAAAAGCTGTCAAAGCTAACATGAAACAAGTTAGACAGTAAACGACTGAACAGATTTACTCTTTGTACATTTACTCTTTTATACAAACTGCTCAGATTAGGACATTGATGATATTGATGTATTTACTGTACCTTACATATACTATTACAATACTAAAATAAAGTAGTGTTCTTTCTGCACTCTCAGATAAAAGGTACAAAAATTGTTACCTTAAAGGTGCATACTTGTACCTCAAAGGTATTTATACCAAAAACGTACATATTAGGACCTTCTTAAAATGTACCATCCTAGTGACAACTTTTGTAGCTTTTATTCTGACACTATGTACAGTATGACATCACTGTGAAGAACACAAGAGTGCACAAGAGTTTTATGAGTGTATGTTATAGTAATCTTGATTGTAACATGAAATGTTTGCATCACCAAATAAAATTCTTATTTTAAACAGATTTTTTGCTCAGTACAGAAAAATTTGAGATGTATGGAACTTGAGCAAACGTCTATTGATTTACATTTAAATTTATTGATGTCGAGAATTTAACAGAGATTAAAAATTGATTTGTGATTTTTCTTTCCTGTGCGTTTAATCAATTTATTAACAGTACAGTTTAATTATTAAAGTGATTCTTTATTGTGATAATTTAAAGTGATAATTGAATGTAAATGCTGCAAAACAATGCCTTAGGCTATGTGCTATATGTCGTGTCACTTTTTGTATAATATTTCTAGTTTAGGCTCTCCTCGTATAATAATTGTTAAAGATATGTAAATAAAAATTGCACATGGATTCAATATATATTTTAACAATGAAAATCTCAGAAAGATCTTGAAAACAGCTCTTTTAAAAACTAAGCAAAATAAATAAATTTCGATCAAAACAAAACATATGATGAAAAATTTATTTCAAAGTCCAGATGAGTCTTTGCAGTCCGTCAGATATTATATACATTAGAAGAAATAAAAAAATGAATATCAACGCTATGTGATTCAGTTGTATTTCTTAACCTATTTCTTTTGTGCACCACTAGGTTTAGTCATAAAGAAGATGCACATTGGCGTATGAGCATGAAGAATAAAGCACAAAATAAGGTATTAAAAATTAGTTAATTTTACGTTGACATGAAAATCTTATTTTAATTCACAAAAATACACTGTAAAAAATGCACTCAAATTTTTAAGTATCAATTTTGATTTACAAGTCATCTTTGATTTTATCTTGACTTAGTGATATGTTGCTGTACGTATACAATAAATTGGTATTAGCTCAATTTATCTCAACTTTAATTTATAAAATTTAGTCTAAATGACTTAATTACACTCTAAAAAATGGCTGTAATTTTGCAGCTGGTTGCCAGTAACTTACTGTAGAAGATAAAGTCAAAAAATGGTATATGTTCATTTAACTTTAAACAAAATGTTGCCAGTAAATAACATAAATGTAAAATGTACAGTAAGTTACTGGCAGCTAGTTGCCAGTAACACCCATTAATACTGTAATTTCTACAGACATTTTTTACAGTGTATACTTAAAAATGTATGTGCAAAAAAAACATTTTACAGTGTAGTGTGGATTCGTTAAGATAAAGAAAATATTTTTTAAATATATATTTTAAGTTTTACCTGTATGCCAGCCCATGGCGTTTCAGGTGAAATTCGTTTTTTCCTCTTGTATGCAAATAAACTCCAAAATGGCCTCCATAGCAAGGATGCAACTAAACACACACTGCCCACAATCCAGAGGTCCTTATCCTGCAAGAAGGTATCCATGGCAACAACATTTACACCCCACAGGCCTGCTCAAATCTACAACCTATTCCTATACTCTTTTCCTCTTGAACTCCGTTGTAGCAGTATATCTAGCGTTGTTTCTTTCTCTTACTCTCTCCCTCTCTCTCTTTTTCTGTCTCTTTCGTTCTTTTAATCCTGCTCTGGTTGTTGACATCAGCACTGCAGGGAAGCTACAGATTACGAAAGGTGGACAGATAGAGTGAACACGGCTATGAGGAGAGAACGCCTCCGCCCCCCACCCCATCCATAAAAGGTGAAAACATCTGCCAGTCAGCAAGACGAGAAGCGAACAGGTGGCTTCACAGCAACGGAGGGCAGTTAGCAGAACTCAATGTATCCTTTAACATTAGACACAGCACTTAAAGTTCCTGCACACACACAATGGGGTGACAGATGCATGGTCTGTATAACCTGACACATATACAGTGTTGCTATGTAAAGCACACAACGGGACAGAACATCAGAAATGCCAACTTATCAAAGATTCGGCACCCATGTCTGCTATAGGCAGACCGGAGATATGTGCACGTGCGGGCTGACATTCAGACAAACACTCACAACTATTCACAACATGGATGACTGATCCAAGGCTGTGTAATCAGACTCACAGGGGTACAGCAGCAGAAGCAGTCTGATTTAAATAGACTGGAGGTCTTAAGTTACTCCTATCTGCTTTGCACTGGAGGTCATTTGGCCCGCAGCGTGTAATAAAATAAATCTGTATTGATTTACTTGACATGTTGGCATTCCAGTGAATTACAGTCTAGAAATTAAGTAAACTTGTGAAAATGTGACATGAGGTGAAAATCGTAGCAGACACACTTGGAAAATGAAGAATCAATAGCACGCTTTATATTTTTTGTCCTCTTATCTTTGCTCTCTTCTGTTTGACCTTACTTCTGTTCATCAATTAAGCAGTACATTTTGTTTAAAATGTAGTCCAAATCTTTGGTATTAATTTTTCTTTATTAATAAGTTTTCCATATTTTAATAAACTCACCAAAACTATGAAATCACACAAATGTAACTGTAAATGTAAAAATAAAATAAAGAAAAGTTACATTTTAGCATCTTAAATGTATAATTCATCCAAAAATGAAAATAATATGTTAATTAAATCGTTCTCTGATATTTACAAAGAAGGTATGTGCCTTTGTTAAGTACAAAAGTTATCCAGAGATGGTTGAACATCTCCATTTACAACCCTAGGGTTTACCTAAATTAAATGGTCTATTATTACCTTATTTGAAAGGGTCATCAATAGACCTTATGCGTGTTTGCAAACAGAGATGACGTTTTTTGTGGGCGGAGCCCAACTGGTGGCAGAAAGTGACAGCTCCGCAATAGGGTGTTTTAGCATTAAACTGTGATTTTTGTGTTCTGTCGAAGTCTGTTTCATCTATATTTCTCTTAAAGGGAAATTCCGCCTTGAAATGATCCTAGGGTTAATAACAAACGTGTACCGAGTTCGACCGTTCACTGGAGTTTGTTTTCATGCTAGTCTAACGTGACCAGTGTTATTGCTAAACGCAAATTAGCATGTTATGGTAGCCCTCCGGGCACCAGTGCACCAAAAACGAAATCGCCAAGTCCATACCACCAACAATGCTCAAAATAACCCCACACTTACACTGTAGCACAATGAGGGTCTCTATATGTAAACCGAAGCATTGAGAACTTTGCAAGTGTACAGGCAGTTTATTAAAAAGAAACATTTACCGTTCACGTCTGGATCACATATCCATGCGGGCGCCATCTTGGGAAAACTGAACTCTCGCGTGAAAGCACAACACCTGTTCAGGGCAACAACGTTTCACGCGAGAGTTTAGTTTTCCCAAGATGGCGCCCGCATGGATATGTGATCCAGACGTGAACGGTAAATGTTTCTTTTTAATAAACTGCCTGCACACTTGCAAAGCTCCCAATGCCTCGGCCCACATACAGAGACCCCCACTGTGCCACAGTGCAAGTGTGGGGTTATTTTGAGCATTATTAGTAGTATAGACATAGCGATTTCGTTTTTAATGCACTGATGCCCCGAAGGCTACCATAACATGCTAATTTGCGTTTAGCAATAACACTGGTCACGTTAGACTAGCATGAAAACAAACTCCAGTGAACGGTCGAACTCGGTACACGTTTGTTATTAACCCTAGGATCATTTCAAGGCGGAATTTCCCTTTAAGTGTAATGTTTCTTATAACGTTTTCACCAAGTTACGTTTATTTTTTAAATAAATTAAAAGTTTAAATGGCTTACAAGATCAGATACAAGGATTTTACTAGAATGTTTCTCATTACTAAAAATATATTTTAAAACCTCAAACCTTAAAGCAAATATATTTCCTTTTGCCTTTCTATATTTGCATTTATGCATTTGTCTGACACTTATCCAAAGCGACTTACAGTGCATTCAAGTTACTTCCATAGTAGGAATAAAAAAATATGATGGAATTTAATGGGTACCGTCAACTGTGTGCTTACATCATTTATCAAAATATTTTCTTCATCATTTATCATGAAACTTCCAAAATATTTTTTTCCTACTATGGAAGTCAATGGTCACTATCTGCTGTGTGTTTACCATCATTTCTCAAAATATTTTATTTTGTGTTCATCAGAAAAAAAGAAATTCATACAGGTTTAGAACAACATGAGGAGGACTAAATGATGACAGAATTTTCATTTTAAAGTGAACTATCCCTTTAAATCAGTATGTGTGCTTTGGCAATCAAACCTAGGACCTCTGAGCTGCTAACGCAATGCTCTACCAATTAAACCACAGGACATATACCAACAAGTAGCAAACAGGTTTTTAAAGTGGGCTATATTTAAATTATTGTTCCTGCCCTAAAAACCAAATGCTTGGCAGTACATATTTTAGAAAATCACCAACGTTGTACCATCTCTGTTTGGTGGTTCAAGCAAGCAATGCAAGATTAACTGGCGCCCCCTGCTGTAACCTCAGCGTGTTTACACTTTGTCACCTGCATATTTATGGTATGCATCATCTTATTTAAAGTGCTAAATGTATTTGGGCATGCAGGCATGTGTGTTTGTATGGTCTGTACTGTGTGTTAAAGTGTGTATATTGAATGTCTATAAAAATAGAATGCAGAATTTGTGTGACACTTGAAAGTACAGAAAAAGTGACTTAGATGATCGGTTTCATTTAAAACAAAAGTCTGCCACGTTGTTGTGCACCACAAAGAAATTTCGTAATTCTGTGGTTTGTGAAAATGAACAGGAAATGTATGTACAGTAATTGTGATAATTCAGCCCCCCCTATTGGCAGGCACTAAACAATACAACAACAAATCTCTCTCTGTCTCTCTCTCTCTCTCTCCATGTAAAAGTAAAGCAAGATGCCTGGGATGCCTGGTTTCCTTTACTGTATATATAGAATTTATAGGTAAGGCATGGGGGTTTGTTTATCAGTATTCATAAATTAATAAATAATTATTTCTAAAGACCTCTAAATGTCACCTTATGGACTTGTTTTACATTAGCAATATTCCATGAATATAAAAGTCACTTTAATGCATTAATATGGACTAAATCCTTAACCATCAAGAAATTTAAATTAAATTTTTTTTAACTGTATACATGTACTGTATTAATATAAACATTAAAACCAGATTTACTATTTAATTATAGGAAACTACATGCAAAATAATGTTAATAAAATGCAGTTGATTTCAGTAGAGGCCAGACTGCCAATGTTGAAATTTAAAGGCAAACTTGATAAAAGGGTACAAGTATGTGTGTCTGATACAAGTATGCCTGCGTGTGTGCGTTTATTCTTGTTCTGGAGCAGGGCTTATTAAAGTGGGGTCCGGGGACCCCTGGTGGTCCTCAATGCTTAGCCAGGGGGTCAGGATTTTTTTTTTATAAATTAATTATTAATATAATTATTTTGTATTATTAAAAAATATTTTTTCTGTGCTATGGGGACCATCTACAAACTATGTCAGTCTAGCTACTGTTCATTTGAAAAAAACTTTAAGAAAATGTAAAGTATAACTGTTGAGTCCAAATGTAATCTGTACAAAACAAGCCCCCTAAAAACACATACCCTGAATTAACGTGATTCAAGAGAAAATTCTATTTTGGGAATAAAACAAGTGTAAAAATATGCTTTATGGTAATGGGCTTAACTGTTTAAGGTTTATGGGGTCTTGGTTATTTCTAGAGAGTTACCTGAACAGGTTTGAGCTCCCAGTAGCACCGCATTGCCTCCACTCGTTCAAGATGGTGAAAAAGCGTCAGTCGATTCATCCCAAGCTCCATGACTCGTGACTCCTCCCCCTCCATACCCCTGTTATCAAAAACACATTTACATTACATTTATGCACTTGGCAGACACTTTTATCCAAAGCAACTTATATTTGGCATTCAAAGTTTATTTTATCAGTATGTGTGTTTCCTTGGGTTACCTTTGTGGTGCTCTACCAGTTGAGATACAGAAACACCAATACGGAACAAAACTACAGGACACGGATAGGCAGTGCCTTATTTTCCTCTTTGTTGTGTAAATAAAATAGGTATAATTTAGTCTGGCTTTATTTAAAATTATGCAAGACTGTTGATCAACACAAAGCAGCCTTAAAGGAACAGTATGTAGGATTGTGGACAAAACTGGTATTGCAATCACAAAACGTGTGGCTAAAACAGGTACTGCAATCACACAACTGGTGGCCAATACCCAAAATGACAACATAAACATCAGTTGAGGGCTGCAACTCCACTTTTTAAATGACAATATCCTGGCCAGACCACTGTTGTCAGTGATAAAAGTATTTGAAATGAAAATGATTTCTTAATGTCTAGTGACATATCAGGGCCATTTTATGATTAATTGATATACATTTCTTACATACTGTTCCTTTAACTCAGCTGTTGGAAGACGCCTTGACTTTACATCAGACTCCCTGTCTTCCTGTTTATCTTATGTTTGCTTTCTTCACATAAAGGATTAAATGTTTATGGGTTTTCCTGAGCTATTTTAAACAAAAAGAACAGCTTGTCAGTAAGCGTAGGTATGAGTTTTTGGTTAGGTGTTGGTTTAGTGAGCAGGTGCAGGTCAGTGCTGAGGTCTGGGTGCATGTGGGATGGTTGGGGTCAGCAGCTATAAGCAGCTTTACGGGGGTCAGATGGTCATTTTGTGCAAAACGTGAGTCAGGTGGTGAGCCTCTTGAAAGACAACGCATATTTTATCTATTATTAGGTCTTATAATGCATGACCAAAAGCTAATTGATTTGTTAATTCAGGTTTAAGTGGAAGCATGTGATTGGTTTGGACTAGATGAGTTGTGTCGTCATGACTTAACGAGCGGATAGCATTGAAATTAAAGTAAAATGGCATATAAAAGTAACTATTGTGCTAACATCCACTGTAACAAAAGAGATGCAAAATGCTTTTGTCACTTCACATACCTGACTTTACAATTTATTCACTGTCTTTCAACAGTAATCCAGGCCATATTTAGACCTCAACTCATCAAAATGTTCTCTGATAAGAACTAAGCATGTTGTACTGTTTCCAAGGGATCAGTTCAGATTCCATTCTGTGCATAACATGTTGATCCATCTAGATACCCGGTAACAGAAAGTCCTGTTAGAGTGGAATGAAGTGATCCCCTCTGGCCAGGGACACCCCAACAAGAACACTGCTCTATTTTCATACCAGACACACTGACACAGTCCTGAATCTGGTCTGGCGCCACGGGGGGCAGACACAGTATATTGCAGGGAATTAAAAATAAGAATGTGAATATAATGATGTTAGGCTTATAATCGTGTCCTTCATTTTAGTATCCCATCTCTGCGCATTACCTTAATGTCAGGCACTTTTATATACTGTGATACGAATGCAAACAAACAAGCTCAGGGGGATATGAATCAATACTTCTTAAGAAACCTTCATTATGTTTTGTTTATGGTCCCCTTAAATCTTCTGCATACACTCTCAGAAATAAAGGTACAAAAGTTGTCACTGGGACAGTACCCTTTCAAAAAGGTACACCTTTGTACCCAAAGAGTGCATATTAGTACTTTGAACTGCCAAAATGTACCTGTAAAGGTACATATTTGTACCTAAATGGTACATATTTGGACCTTTTTTAGAGGGTACTGCCCCAGTGACAGCTTCGTACCTTTATTTTTGACAGTGTACTGTGATCTTGGCCTTGCCTTCGCATTTATCGGTGCAGTGTTACCGGGGCTCCTTTAAAAGGCTTTTAAAGGCTTATGCTACGCTGATGAAAGACCCTTGCCGGCTCTCTGTCAGCACATCCCAAGATACACTTAGTTACATAACATTATGTTTGTGCCAGTGTTTATATATTTGTGCGTGCACATGGTAACCTCGTTGTCAGTGTCACTTAACAAATACGAGATGTAACGTGGTGGGTGCTGTGTTTGTTTGCAAACGCGAGTCGGCAGGTTTACGATTCAGGGATTTTAAATGGCAATATTTATCAAAGGTGGTCATTTAAAGTTGGTATTTGGTTATGTAATCTACTGTATTAAAAGTGGAAGTCCTTTGTTGAATCAGAAAAATTGTTTAAATGGTCTCAAGCTGTCACTTGAGCAGTATTTTTTTAAAACATTTAAAAATCATATACATCTGGATCCCAATATGTACATTTGATGTACTAATATAAACTCTTTAGGAAAGTGTACTTTTTGTAAGGGTACCACCCCAGTGACATCTATGAGTGTGTGCTGTATGTAATACATATATACATATATATGTATATATATATATCAGGGCTCAACGCAAATAATTAATAATAAATAAATAATGATCTGGCCAGCGGTTCAGGTTTTTACTTGCCCTGCCAAAATTTTCACTGGCCCAATAAAAAAAACTATCACATAGGCTATTTAAAAATAATAATTCAAAAGTCAAATATAATTGTATACAACAGACATGTTCCAACGAAAAACTTTTCTGCGTTACCTACTTCAAGATGTTAAATAATATACATTGATGAAAATATATTTTTTGTGACTAAGGGTGAAGCACTGGCCCGATCGGGCAAGTGACAATACTTTTTACTGGCCCGCACGTCTCTCATGTTTGCCCTGGCAGTCATTTATGTTTTGTGTTTGCGTGTATTTTTTTGTGTATATATTATATATAAATGTAAAAAAATCTGAAATGTATACATGCATGTATGTGTGTGTGTTTAATTATACATAAAAATAGGACTACACACAATACAAACACATATATTATCCATAAACTCACTTTTATATTTATGTTAATAATTGTGATTAATCTTTGCCCAGCATTTATATTTTTAAATATAATCAACTTAGATTTACAAGTCATTTTAATTTGTTTGTTATCTTAACTAGTGACGAGTTGCTGTAACTTATAAAATAAAGTTGAATTAGCTTAAGTTATTTTAACTTTATTTTATCACTATTCAAGATAAAAAAATAAAAGTTGAAATGATTTGCAAATCCAAGTTGATTATACTTAAAAATGTAAGTGTAAAATAAATGTACAGTGTAGTCTTTAAAAAATTATGGATTATCAACCCAGTTTTGGGTCAAAAAGGGACAAATCCCTCCGTTGGGTTAAATCAACTTAGAAGATGTTATTAATTGACCCAACAATGTGTTAAAACAAACCAGCATTTGGGGTTAAACATCCCATCATAGGTTAAATTACAACCCAACTGGTTGGGTTCGCCCTTTTATTCCAACGCTAAAAACCACCCAGAATATTTTTTGTTAATGTTGGAGGCCAGCAGGAGACTTCGCTTTAAAAATATGGTTGGGTAAAACATAAACAAAACTGGGTTTTAATTAATTCATGCCTGGTTATTTAAATCCAAGGTTCGTTCAGATATGGACATTTTCCAGGTTCATTAAACCCAAAGGATGAATCAAAACCACCCAGAATTAGTTTTGGTTTATACCCAATTGTGCTGGACCTCTAATCTGTGAAAATTTTAGCTCTAGCCAGTAATCCTGTGATATTTCGCAGTATGTATGTTGTTAATTTTAGTATGTTGGAATCGTAAAGTCATATCTTAATTCATTTTGACAGGCAGTTTTCAATAACATCGTAAGGGAAGTTTAGACTTTCAAGCCAGTACAGATCATTCTGTAACTCTGCTTCCAGTACACCATCAACTGAAGTTTCTTATTAGAAGTGTACAAATACAAATATACCACAATGTTGTATATTTCACAGTCATTTAAATCTGTAGGCCATGAAAAAGTTGTTGCTAAATTCAGAATGCAGGTCTTGATGAATGGAGCCTAACCATAGCCAACTAATATTAAAGAATGTGCAGCTATTTTGTCCATACAGAGAAGCTCAGGGGAACATTTAATATCTCATATCAACACCATCACTTTTGCAGATGCCCAATGCAATAGCTGAGCAGTGTACAGTTACACATACTTCAATGCACTTTCGACATTCATCACAAGCCTTTATCCCAAATAAACAAACACGGAGAGCTTCATACAATAAAAGCATCACGTTCAATAAAATTGTTATAAAAGTATGTTTGCACGTAAATGCTTGCAGACTTATCAGACTTAATGCTATACAGTCAGTGTATATAGAATTAGAAGCAGCACATAGAGTTTCCACTTACATTTGATTAGACATGCTGGCCAATTATTCTTCTTTGCTTTTTTTAAGATCTGTCCTCTTGTCCTTTATCACACAGTCTGCATCAAGGCAGGCTCGCCTATTCTTCTTCTTTGCTCGTTTTGAGATTCCTCTCGTCCTTCCTCTGTATCACACAGTCGGCATCAAAGGTGTTGTGCTGTAAATCTGTGTCCGGTCCGAGACATGGTTTGCTGTTCACACCGTACGTGCTGTGTCAATGCCACAAGATCAAATGAGAAAGAAGAGATAGTCCCAGGGATGTTCCTGTGGAAACAGGTCAGTGAGAGATGAGTCAAGTGTGTCTGTATGTGTCTGTGTGAGGGTAGGGGTTCAAAAGGGGAGAAGCCCTGAGAATAGAGGTGGTTTGGGGAGGGTTAAACATGTTATTGTGGAGGGTGTGGAATTTCAGTGCCATGTGTTCCTGTGTGTGTGTGTGTGTGTGTGTGTGTGTGTGTGTGTGTGTGTGTGTGTGTGTGTGTGTGTGTGTGTGTGTGTGTGTGTGTGTGTGTGTGTGTGTGTACAGGATTGGCCATACTAGTAAAACTTAAAAAACATCAAATCATGTTTAGAGGCAATATTAGGAAATCAGTGTGCTCAGTTTTACTTTTAAAATACATTAATAATTCCTAATAGTCCATTTCTCAGAAATAAAGGTACAAAAGTTGCCACTCGAACGGTACCCCTTAAAAAGGTCCTAATATCCCTACTGAAAAATCCAGCATAAGCTGGTTTTAGCTGGTCTCCCAGCTTGGTTTTAGCTGGTTTTGCTGGTGTAGCAAGCTGGTTTTGCTGGTGTAGCAAGCTGGTCTAACTGTGTTTTGGTCACCTTTTAAGCTGGTCTAGCTGGACTTAGCTGGTCAGGCTGGAAGACCAGCTACCCACCAGCATGACCATCTTTGTCAGGCTGGGAAGACCAGCGTAAACCAGCTATTGCCACCTTAAACCAGCTACCAGCTTATTTAGCTGGATTTTTTAGTAGGGATGTACCATTTAGGTACAGATATTTACCTTTGAGTTACCAATATGTATCTTGGAGGTACTAATAGGCAAACTTTAAATACAAATGCATACTTTTTAAAAAGGTACCACCCCAGTGACAGCTTTGTACCTTTATTTCTGAGAATACACTGTAAAAAAATTCCGTAGAAATTACAGCTGGGTTGACGGTAATTTACCGTAGATTTAAATTTATGTTTTTTACTGGCAACATTTTAAATGAACATTAAACATTTACAAGTCTTTGTCTTTACAGAGTAAAACTAAAAAACAGCATCAAGCAAAACAAATCTGAAGCAAAAAACAGAAAAAGGTTGATGATGATTTCTGGTTCCCAGAATGCGTTGCATGAGGCTGTTATTGTATAGTTTTATTCTGTAAAGATAAAGACTTGTTAATATTTTTTTTTTTAAATGTACTTTGAACAAACTCTTGCCAGTAAATAACATAAATACAAATCTACGGTAAATTACTGCAATAACATTGTAATTTCTGCGGATTTTTTTACAGTGTATAGAGACAATTCAGACTGAATCACCTGTTCCTTGACTATTTAAAGTCTAATAGTCATTGTCTTGTAACTTGTATTATTTATAACCACACTGATTAAAGTGTCACTCTATGCAAAGTCTATAAGATTTTAATGTGCGCTATTTTTGCAACAGTCCTGTTTTAACAATGCCAGTCTAGGTTTAAAACATGTACAAGTCAAATTTGTTCAAGATGGAAATGCATCTGCACAAGTAAATCTTAGGAAAAAATATTATATTGATGAAAAAGAAAATAGAATAAAGCAGATGGATAAATGGGATGAAAAAAAACAGAAGATCCGCGTGAAAACTGTTCTCTGCATTCCTGAGCATTTCAATTGGCAAATATAAGACCTTGAAAACAGGTGCTGATCTCTTAGCTCCTTTCTTGATGTCCCTGTAGGTAATCGTAAAACTATAAAGATTTTATTTGTTGTGTCAGAATATAGGTTAACTATGTGTCCTGACAGTTGTGTTTTTATGTGATGCATGCTCATTAAAAAAAAGAACAGGATCAAAGCCAAAGTGCACCTGTTCCTGTCCTTTTATAAACCTGTATGAGTAATACATTTTAAAGGGTTAAAATGTTTTATTATAAGCTTGAATTGAAAATCAGCTTTAAAGGAAATGTTTGAACAATTAGTTTATAAGTTCACTATTATTAAGTTGGGTCAAATATGGACTTTTTAAAGATGAATTTAAAGCAATGACTGGGTTTGTTCATATTTTACAGAAAACCCAATACCCGGTGTGTTCTTTAAAAAGTAATAAATGACCCAATACTTGCAATATCATCATTACGAACTAAAAAAAACGTTTAAGCGTTTGTGTATATGTCTGTTTGTCCATCTGTGTGGTGGGGGAGGGCACTCAGTACATTTACAGATTTTTGGATATGATTAGGAACTTGATGTGTGCCTGCCTGTCTGTCAGCAAAAGAGTAATGTTACACATTAAAATATTTCTTCATTCCCCACCCAGAGTCATTCTGCCATTGCACTTTCAGTCGCTCCTGATAAATTCTCTCTTACACACACACACATACACGCTGTGGAAACACCGATCGTGGTGCTGACACGAGTTTTATTTCAACCTTAATCTGACCTGCATGTTTTGCTGTCTGTGTGAAATTCAAGAGCAGCATTGGTATGTGTGTGTGTCTGTGACTATGATTGTCTGCTTGCATGTGCACAACTAACTATCCACATAAGAAAGCACACAGGAAACCCAGACCTGTTGAACCCCACCATATTCTCTGTCTAAATGACAGTCAATTTTAATGTTTGTTTGTGCATTAAATTTCAAATACGATGCATGTTACAAAACCATGCATTTAACAAAAACTGGTTACTTCTGCCATCTAGTGGCTAACAATGTCGTTGTGAAGTTGCAGAAGATTTGCAAACCATAGACCCTTTACTGTTTGTACACAATGATGACGTGGCAACGTATGTGCGCGCATTTTGGCAACGGAAGTATGGCAAGAATCAACAGTGAAACAACACAGACAGAGTAAGTTATTTTAAAAAGTTGACTTTATCAAGTTGACTTTATCAACTTTTTCAACCCAGCTACCAGATCCGTGTACTATAGTGGAGTGGATAGAAGACGTTATTATATTAGTGCAACCAAACGCAACAACCAGACATTTTGATGCTGGGAAACCGTTTTGCTAACAAGTTAGAACCAATGGGGAATAACACCACTTCTATAGTACATGTCCTCCTCATATGTGCCCCTCCTACAGGGTCCACATAAACGTTGGCATTTGCAACTAAATCAAAATAATATATTACATATTCATTAATGAATATGACACTATTTTAAACAGCTCTAGCCAATTTTCTTTTCGTAACTCAATTTAACCGAATTCATTTTAATTAAGATTTGTTATTTAATTTAAAGTCCATGTGAACAGGATATCGCGATCGACTTTACTTCGTATTGTGATGCATTTCCAAGTGAAACAGAAATCACACAAGGAAAATAGTGGGCGTGGTTTGCATAGATATGTATAAAGGCTAGATGTTTTACGGCGGAGTCTCTAACGTCATCACCTGGCGGCCATCTTACCACAGGCAGCTCGCTCACTCGTAGCATTGTGTTTAATGGTGCAGGTACTTTTAAATGACCATAACTTACATTTTCTACCAATTTTCGAACGGTTTGGTTTTTTACAGACGTTATTACCGTGGCTATATTTCTGGATGCTTTAACATGTTTCATGAAAAAAAATTGTATAAGTATGCAGTGTCATAGGTACATCTTTGATGTTTATAACAAACCAAACCGTTTGAAAATCAGTAAAGTTATGGTCATTTAAAAGTACCTGCACCATTAAAACTCAATGCTACGAGATAGCGAACTGCCTGTGGTAAGATGGCCGCCAAATGTGGACGTTCCACTTAATTGGCCAGCAGCGCGGGCGAGACAACTAGCCTTTATACATATCTATGTATGGTGGTTTGTGTCTTCCATTGTGAATTGATTGGATATAGAAAAGTAGACGTTTCATTCAGAAATAGAACTGGCAACGGATTGACTTCTGGAGGGGAGGAGTTAACCCATGCTCACGCCGGAACAGGAAGTAAATTTTTTTTAGATTTTGATTAAAGTTTAAAGGGGGATATGAATTTAAAAATAAAAAATAATTACCCAGAACGGATAAATTGTTTATAGGCTATTGAGCACTGAAATATTTCATTAAAAATATATTGTCAGTTATCTATTTTATGGGGACTTTAATCGTATTCTAATTGATTCAATCTATTTGTCAGTTATCTATTTCATGGGGACTTTAATCTTATTCTAATTGATTCAATCTATTTAAACCTCATCTGTCAAATTAAAACTCTGCAGCCAGTTATCAGTAGATCAAGAGGTTTTAACGACTAGCTTGATTTCAGATAGCATTGAAAACAGTCACTGGCTCCTCGAGCACAGACTCTATTGTGAAAACTAAGCCTTTGACTAGATTTATTGCGCATAGCATCCGACCCAACGTGACTCGCCCTTTATTGTGTACAAAGTCCATGAATCGAGAATTGTCACATTCATTCACTGCATCTGAGCTGTGCTGCTGACAAAACATAACGTAGATTTGCTATTGTCCACCAGTTCCCTTTCTAAAACAAGACCGCACGTTACAAATGTAAACACATGTTTCACTTCGTTTGATTAGAAATATGAAAATTGTGCAGTTAAAGAAGGGAAGTACACGAAAAGGTCATAAAAGGGGTGTGGGTGTGTGGGATTGATTTACCTGCGATATGTTTAACTAGCAGTTTGCTCGTCTAGCTCGTTCAGTGCATGGGCGTTTACTCGTCCATACATTTATAACGCGTGACAGCAGGAAAGGTTTGTATCTCATTCACGCAGGCACATCTGGAACAAGCGTCTAACATCAAATGTAAGTCCCTAAAAATTCCCAAACTATTAACATTTCTTGACTTTGTGCCCACATTAAAAATACTTAGTATACATCAATATTTCTTATAGCAAACTTTAACTGTATAAAGTATATTATAGTCATTGGTATAGTGTAGCAATTATATAACATACTAATATAGTATTATGTAGTATTAACTAAAGTAATTGATAAACTATTAAAGTAGTAAAGTAAGTAATATACTTTAATTTGTAAGGTTCTAAAACACTAGTATTTAGGAATTTTATTACACTTAACCTAGTAAATACCATATTTTACTACAGTATTTTAACTTCCGCATTTATTTATCCGTTTATGCGTGCAAAAATAAAGATAAATACCATATTTTACTACAGTATTTTAACTTCCGCATTTATTTCTCCGTTTATGCGTGCAAAAATAAAGATAAATCTGCCTAAACTGTTTTACTGTGTTTCTTTACAGCAGCTGCTCGCGCACGACGTGAAAGCGCGATAGAAATAAAATTGAGTTAAGCGTTGGCTAGTTTCCGTTTTAGAAAGACATTCAATATCCTATACTGCAATGCAAATCACTCACAACCGGTGTTTGTCCTCTTCCTAAGCAGTGATCTCAGTCATGGATAACCTAAGTCGTGCTAACAGTGTTTTCGCTCTGGATCTCTATCGGGCTTTGAGCTCGTGCAGTGGCGATGGAAACATGTTCTTCTCTCCACTGAGCATCAGTGCTGCTCTCAGTATGGTTTACTTGGGAGCCCGAGGAGACACGGCCAAGGAAATGGAGAAGGTAAAAAAAGAATGGGGGTCGAGGGAGATTTGTATTTGTTATATGAATATAATGCACACTGCACAAACGTTACTTCAGACCGAATAAAGAGATAGTTTTGCTCTCTGGGAAGGAAAATGGGGTGGGGCCTTAAGTGCCAAAAAGTAAACATTTGGTCAGTATGAGCTTAACACAGAGAACTGAGACTTTATCAAAGCATGCACAGAGATCAGCTAAATTTAGTTTGAGAAAGCCTTTACTTTACTAAGTTACTGTGGTAGAAAAATATTTTCATATTCAGTTTAGTCATATCTGTATTACTATTCTTTTAACATAGCAGTGTCTATATACTTCATTAAGATATACTGAGATATAAGATTTTCAAGAAAGGTCTTCATTTGGTTCACTTGCGATAAAAATCCTCATAAAAAGCTCTTCTGCTCATCTGTACATATCCTGTGCTCGACAGCAGCACATATATCAACTTAATCTCTGAGTCATACCATGACTATTTTTACTGACTAGGTGGGTTGAAAGATTACAAAATATTTTTCAAATCATTTCAAAGCAAAATTATTGTGAAAGCCTCTACAGCTGTCTGAGTGAGCAAATACTTTCACGTATAGTAAAACAAAGAGTCATAGTTAATGATTGTAAATCAACATCTAACCCATCTTACTTTACAGGTTTTATCCTTCAGTTCTCTCCCTGATGTTCACTCCCATTTTGAGTCCCTGACCTCAGCTATCAATAATCCATCAGCTTCTTACATACTCAGATTGGCCAACCGCATCTTTGGAGAGAAAACCTTCAGCTTCCTACCTGTGAGTCCGTTTCGGCCATATTTTGAATGTTGTGAGGCATTCGTGTCCCCCTAAGTGCTTTGCCACTTGCATCTGTGCAACACATCGCCTCTTCGTTCTTAGCTTTACTTTGTCCTGCAGGATTATTTGGACTCCACCCTGAAGTTGTACCACGCTGAACTTCAGCCAGTGGACTTCATTGGAGCATCTGAACAGTCAAGACAGATCATTAACAAATGGGTGGAGAAGCAGACAGAGAGTGAGAATAAGATGAAAACATGATATATGAAAGTATTACATTTATAAAATTACAGCGATTATTTAAAATGACATATATTGTTTTCAGATAAAATCAAAGATCTTATCAAGCCTGATATGGTGACCGGAATGACCCGACTGGCTTTGGTTAATGCCATTTACTTTAAAGGGAACTGGTTGCAGAAATTTAACACTCAAGACACCAAGGAAATGCCATTTAAAATAAACAAGGTGTGATCCACAGTTACACAAAAACATTTTAGTGTTGAAATAAATAAACAGTAGGTTCAATGAATCAGATATACATCTTTACACACCCACAACTGACACTTAAATACCTTCCTAATGATTAACATTAGAAGCCATACCACTTAGAGGTAATAACATTGTTTTGTTGTCTCACTCATTTATAAATTATATTTTTTGTCTGATATCAGAATGAGAGCCGGCCAGTTCAAATGATGTTCCAAAAGAAAAAGTTTCCCTTTAACTACATTCATGAGCACCGTTTGCAAGTGCTGGAGTTGCCATACGTAAAAGAGGAACTCAGTATGTTGGTTCTTCTCCCTGAAGAGGCTCAGGACGGCTCTGATTCTCTCCTAAAGGTGAACTAAACTGTTTAAAAAGGGTCTTTTCTGATGATCTTGCAGTATAGGGTGGGCCGTTCAGAGAACAAATATGTGTTTGTGTGTGTTTGACAGCTGGAGCGTGAGTTAACCCTTGACAACCTGCTCGAATGGACCAACAGAAACAAAATGGACGTCCACACAGACATCTTGGTTCATTTGCCCAAGTTCAAACTGGAGGCTGAGAGCTCCTTAGCAGAAACATTGGCAGGGATGGGTATGCCCTCTGTGTTCGAGGGTCCAGTGGCTGATCTGACAGGCATGAGCAGTCAAGGTGGCCTCTTCCTTTCATCAGTAGCCCACAAGGCCTTTGTTGAAGTTAATGAAGAAGGCACGGAGGCTGCAGCGGCTACAGCAGGCATGGTGGCTTTTTGTATGTTCAGAGAGGAGCATTTCATGGCAGACCATCCCTTCCTGTTCTTCATCAGGCACAACCCCACCAACAGCATCCTCTTTCTCGGAAGATACAGAGTCCCATCTTAAAGATGTACTTACTTTTAAAATAAAGAATACATATTGGTATTTTAAAATGTTTTTAGGCACAGTTTGTATTGGTGTGTTGTGTTTTCAAATACACTAAAGGTTATTGTAAAGACAGCGTCTTGGATTTAGATTTAAAGGAATAGTCTACTCATTTTCAATATTAAAATATGTTGTTGCCTTGACTGGGAGTTGTTGATGCATCCCTCTGTCATCTGTGTGCGTGCACGTGGGCGCTGGAGCGCGCTGCGACGCTTCGGTGGCGTTTGGCTTGGCCCCATTCATTCAATGGTGCCATTTGGAGATGGGGTTGGAGGTGACCGGGCACATCAACGTTTTTCTTATTTGGGACGAGTGGTTGTGTGAGCAAGTTTGGTGGTACAGGGTGAAGCGTGGCGCTTTTCTGGGCGGATTTGGGGGAGGAACTGTATTTTGTGGCGTGGTAGCACTTTTGGGAGTACTTCGACTCGCCTGAAAAGTCCGCTCCCCTTCTCACTCTCATAATGGGAGAGGGAGGGTGTTACTGCGCAGAGTCGAGGTACTCCCAAAGGTGCTATTGCGCCATGGAATGTGGTTCCTCTTTTGAATCCGCTTGGAAGGGCGCTACGTTTTATTTTGTGCCGCCAAGCTTGCTCGTATGACTACTCGTCTTAAATAGGAAAAACTTTGGTGTGTTTGGTCACTTCTGACTTTGTCTCTAGGTGGTGGCATTGAATGGGTGGGGCTGGGCTAGGTGCTGTCGGGGGGTCGCAGCGCGCTCCGGCGCTTGCGTGCGCGCGCACGGATGGTGGAGGGATGTGTCGACGGTTCTTGGTTGGGGTAGTAACATATTTTGGTGTTGAAAATGAGTAGACTATTCCTTTAATTGAAATACAACAGTTTATACCAGGGGTGGGCATCGAGGGCCACAATACCGCAGAGTTTGGCTTCAACCTTAATCGAACACACCTGAATGTAATTTCCAAACAGTCCTGAAGACTTCAATTAGATATTTCAGCTGTGTTTGATTAGGGTTGGAGCTAAACTCTGCAGGGCTGTGGCCCTCAGGACCAGGAATTTCCCACCCCTGGTTTATACAGTATAAGGCAGGAACAGTTTGTGTGCTTGTAAGTCTATAGACAAAAACACAAAAAATGGGATAGTCACTCTGACTCACTTAGACATAAAAATGTTTTCATGAGACACTGTTTACCATGTTGCTTAAAATGACTACTGACACAAACAGTAATAGAGATCAAATGGAATCAAAATCACTCATGAATGAATCATTCAGATTGGACACTCTCCAGTTATGGTGCCCCTGCTTTTGGTATATGATCTTGTTACCCCAGCTGAACTTACCAATAAATTGTTAATAAGGTCAGTGTCAAAGCAAAATAATAAGAAAGAGGAAAATAGATTATACAGTCCAGATGAAGTCATAGGAAAGTTATTATAAGAATTATATTATTAAAATATCAAATACTAGGGCTGTGTCAAAAGATTAATTGTGATTAATCGCATACAAAATAAAAGTTTTTGCATAATATATGGGTGTGCACCGTTTGTAATTAATTTGTATATATAAATACGCATACATGCATGAACGTATTTAAAACACACACACACAAATTTTATTTTATATATCAATTAAAAATATATACATAAATAACATGTTTCTTAAATGTATGTGTGTGTTACAAATACATTAGAATTAAACACAACATATATATATATATATATATATATATATATATATATATATATATATATATATATATATATATATATATATATATATATATATATATATATATATATATATATATATATACACACACACAATATAAATACACGCAAATATATTATGCAAACACAAACTTTTATTTTGTATGCGATTAATATTTTGACAGCCCTAATATACTTTTATATTAATATAATTTGTTATTATTATAAAAATAATTTAAAGAATCAAACAAATGAACTGAATGACAGTGACAGCTTAATTGGTCTAATTTGCAGCTTAGTTTAAATTGGTTGTTAATACAATTTACATTTAAGATCAGTGTTGTAATATTTACAGACATTTATTGAAAAATAAAAATATTCATTTCATTTGTTAGTCATTTTGGATCTACTAAATTAATACATTTAAAATTATAATGGTCTATTTTAACAAAAAAAATCTGGATGGCTACATTTACACTCTGTATTTGTGGTAAATATTCAGTAAGCTTCTGCAGTGCTGCGGCTTTCTCAGTCTGACAGCGGAAGTGAGTCATGCAGAGCGATATCGGACCTCATACGCGGAGGGGGCGTACAAAACTCAACTTATGAGAAAAACACATTTTAATACTACATACTACGTAAACAGTTGTTACCCAAACTAAAAATAACGTTCAATTGTCAATAAGGTCGGTGTCAACGAACAAAACAAAGGACGACAACAAAAGAACATCGCCATCAAACGGTAAAGAAAAGCATTACGGAGTAGCCTACGTTTATATCAAATTATATAGCAGTCTCGATCGTGTCATTCATTACGGGTGTTTGTGCTTTTATTTCTGATCTCAGCTATGGATAATCTAACTCGTGCTAACAGTGTTTTCGCTCTGGATCTCTATCGGGCTTTGAGCTCGTGCAGTGCGGATGGAAACATGTTCTTCTCTCCACTGAGCATCAGTGCTGCTCTCAGTATGGTTCACTTAGGATCCCGAGGAGACACCGCCAAAGAAATAGAGAAGGTAATAAAAGATTTACCATGAGTAGTAATTTTTTTCTAGCATATTGGGGAAATTATCTTGACAGGTCTTAACTGTCTTTGCAGGTTTTGTCCTTCACTTCTCTCCCTGATGTTCACTCCCATTTTGAGTCTCTCACCTCAGCTATCAATAATCCATCAGCTTCTTACATACTCAGATTGGCCAACCGCATCTATGGAGAGAAAACTTTCAGCTTCCTACCTGTAAGTCCTTTTTGTTTTAATTATGAATGACATAAAATAATTTATCTCTCCTATGTGCCACCTTCAGTCTGTGCAACACATCCCATCTAATTCATTTTTTGTCCTGCAGGAGTATGTTGACTCCACCCTGAAGTTGTACCATGCTGAACTTCAACCAATGGACTTCATTGGAGCATCTGAGCAGTCTAGACAGATCATTAACAAATGGGTGGAGAAGCAGACAGAGAGTGAGTAAAAAACTTCAATCAGACTTTAAAGAACACCAATGGTCCTATTAACATTTTTAAATTTCCTTTGGTTTGTAAGTGTGTATTAGTACATGTTAACGATATGCAAAAGGTACAAACCCCAAAGTAAACGATGACGCTAGTTATCATCTTTAACTTAAACCTCTTTTCCTGGACAACAACAAATACACTGATTGTAGGCAACAGTGTACTTCCTAGGATTGGTGATGTAGACAAAACCAACATTATCATAATTCCTCCCGCTTCGGACTCAGCCTGTAAGTTAACTCCTGTTAGCATTGCATTGTGCGTGAATCTTTTAAACATGGTAAGGAGCGTAACATTTCCCGCTGACGTCAGAGGTATTCAGGCCAATCAAAACGTACAGATAAGCTGGCCATCAGGGACACAGAGCTTTTCAAATCCGTGCGTTTCAGGAAGAGAGTGAAATCTTGAGCTACAAAAATGTACGGTATGTGGAAAAGAATGTGTCTTTAACCAAATTCACAAAATAATGTTTTTTAGCAATGAAATATGTGCTCTTTAAAAAATGTAAACCTTTCAGAATATAAATGTGCATTCTGCTTAAGACATTTTTTGACATTTTAACATCAGATATAAATGTAAAGTCAAAAGTGTGCTCTACTATGAGTTTTCAGATATGAATAAATGAAATGCTGTTTGATATTTTTTCAGATAAAATCAAAGATCTTCTCAAGCCTGGTATGGTAACAGGAATGACCCGACTGGCTTTGGTTAATGCCATCTACTTTAAAGGGAACTGGTTGCACAAATTTAATCCCCAAAAGACTAAAGAAATGCCATTTAAAATAAATAAGGTTTGATTTGTATTTCTTTCAGAAATGCTTATCCATTGAACATGTTTTGTTTACTCAATCTGACACATAGGAATTATAATTATTTTTTACTATGCATTATTTCGTTCATGATATTTGTGTGTTTATCTGATTTCAGAATCTGTGCAAGCCTGTAGAAATGATGTACCAGGAGAAAGAGTTTCCCTTTAGAGACATACCTGAAGAAAAACTGCATGTTCTGGAGCTACCATATGTGCAAAGTGAACTCAGTATGTTGGTCCTTCTTCCTGATGAAAGTCAGGATGGCTCAGACCCTCTTCTGAAGGTATTGCCTTATGCATAGCATACATGTTGAGTTGAATTGCTGTTAAGTAGTTCGGTGCTAAGTACTGTATGTCATTAAAAACAAATCATATTTGGACTTGGTGTGTTTGACAGCTGGAGAGCGAGTTGACCATTGACAAGCTGCTTGATTGGACAAACAGTGACAAAATGATAAAATGGATGGATATCACTGTCGGTTTGCCCAAGTTCAAGCTGGAGATCGAGAGCTCCCTGGAAGAAATACTGGC
The DNA here is from genome assembly GCF_027580225.2 of Misgurnus anguillicaudatus. Classification (NCBI taxonomy): domain Eukaryota; kingdom Metazoa; phylum Chordata; class Actinopteri; order Cypriniformes; family Cobitidae; genus Misgurnus; species Misgurnus anguillicaudatus. The sequence goes on from NC_073354.2 coordinate 20,494,113, forward strand.
AGGGATGGGTATGAGTTCTTTGTTTCAGGGGGCGAAGGCTGATCTAACAGGCATGAGCAGTCAGGGTGGCCTGTTTCTTTCATCTGTGACCCACAAAGCCTTTGTTGAAGTCAATGAGGAAGGCACTGAAGCAGCAGCAGCAACTGTAGGACTAATGTTTTGCTGTGATTTTGAACCAAAAAGTTTTATAGCAGATCACCCTTTCCTGTTCTTCATCAGACATAACCCCACTAACAGCATTCTCTTCCTTGGCAGATTCAGAGGCCCATCTTAGATATGCGATTCGTTTATGATATAGACATATTATGGATAACTCACTTATATTGCTTATAGAAGCTTTTTCAAAGTATGCCTTACCAAAGTCCTATCAGCCTTACAAAGTATGAGCAAGGAATCACGCTAATGCATTTAACCACATACTTGCATGATTCATACTTATTTTGATGGTAAATGTTATTTTCCATTATAAATTGTAACTTGGCAATGCATTTTGTATGTACATTAACTCATCATTGATGACGAGTAACTTTAAGCATGTGAATTATCTTTAGCTTTGTCATACCAATAAACAACTTGGAATGCAGTTATTTGCTTTACATTTGCGATGTATATGCTCTATTTAAGTCTCTAGACAGTTTTTATTGACTTATATCAATTGTCAAGATGCCTTAAACTCATTGTCATCTGAGACTTAACAATAACCTCTTACATGCATATCTCACAGTACTTTGATGTCATATGCCGATCAATCACAGCGCTGCAAAATAACATGCCTTCTGACATTTTATCATACAATAGACTATCCATTCAAATTTGTTTATGGGTTTCATTTGTAATGTATATATGTAAAAAATAAAGTGCCCCAATAAATAAACAGTTGTCTGTCTTAACTAAAATCACATTATTATGGTGGCTGGCTACATCTAGGCATTTTTTCATGCTTTTTTATTTTGAAAGCAGAAGTTATTGAGTCTTGCACAGATTGGACCTCATATGGCGGGAGGTGGTCGTTCAAAACTGTATAAACATACGCACACATTTGGGTGTATCCCAAATGTTACAGATGCATCCCAAAACTTTATTAAATAGTATTTTCATACATTTTGGATTCAACCGAAAATATAGCACCTTTTTATAAAAACTACCACCACCATTTTTATGAACTAGGATCTTATGTTTAGTGCAGTATTGTCTTTAAAAGTAAGAAATTATGGTCTGATGTTTCCTTTTCAAGGTCCTAATAGGTTAGACAGCACAGATAAAGTCACACTAAAGTTTAAGGTACAAAATAAAATATATACGGTATTTAAAAAAAAGCATAATTTAAAACACTGTTGACATGTATACATTTTAAACAAGACCATATAGACCATTTCAGCAGCAACAACGTAAACAAATGTTTTTTGTGGCCCAACCTTAACTTCCGGTAGACTTGCGCATAGAATCAGTAACAAGAGAGTCCCTCTAGAGGAGATTTTTTTTCTGATAACAAGCAAAATAAATAATAACTAAATTACTTTCGTTCAAATCATAGCAAATGTATACAATGTTAGCTACAGGTCCTTGAATTCTTCCCTGGCTTACCCCTCTATGCACAGCAGTGATCCATGCTTGCCATATTCCCTCTTCTCTGGGAAACTCACATTTTTATTTTTAACAAGGTATTTGTTCCAGAAGTCAGTTTAGCCACTAGCCCGACCAATAACCAAACACAAACCGTAAGTTAACTTCAGGCCAGGCGCAACTGTGGTAACGTCCACACAGACATCTTGGTTCGTTTGCCCAAGTTCAAATTGAAAGCTGAGAGTTCCTTAGCAGAAACATTGGCAGGGATGGGTATGCCCTCTGTGTTCGAGGGTCCAGTGGCTGATCTGACAGGAATGAGCAGTCAAGGTGGCCTCTTCTATTCATCAGTTGCCCACAAGGCCTTTGTTGAAGTCAATGAAGAAGGCACGGAGGCTACAGCAGGCATGGTGGCTTTTTGTATGTTCAGAGAGGAGCATTTCATGGCAGACCATCCCTTCCTGTTCTTCATCAGGCACAACCCCACCAACAGCATCCTCTTTCTCGGGAGATACAGAAAGAATATTGGTATTTTAAAATGTGTTTAGGCACAATTTGTATTAGTGTGTTGTGTTTTCAAATACACAAAAGTTTATTGTAAAGACAGTGTCTTGGATTTAGATTTAATTGAAATGCAACAGTTTATACAGTATAATGCATGAACTGTTTGTGTGCTTGTAAGTCTATAGACAAAAACACAAAAAATGGGATAGTCACTCTGACTCACTTAGACTCATTCAAACTGGACACTCGCCAGTTATGGTGAGTGAAAACGAGAGTTTAAAGACAAAAGTGGAAACAGGCAACTTTTCACAGTACTACTATTAGTAGAACTGCGGCCACTAGGGGGAAACGTAGTCGTCGATCCACTTTTTTCTCCTTAAAGGCTGGGTTTTAAGGCTCAACAGCTTATAAAAACGTATTTCTGTTTTTTTTTTTTTTGCTTGTTAGCTGTACACCTTGTCGCACATCAGCTTTTAGGCATTATTTTGTTTTTTGTTATAAGCCAGAAATGACAAGGAGCAATACAAAGTCAATGGAGACGGCTGGATTGTTCCCCCCGGTGGGCGTGGTTTTCAAATGTGCATAACTGCGCTAGTGGCCGCTCTGTCTCTATACGCGGAGGGGGCGTACAAAACTCAACTTTGTGAGAAAGAAAAACACATTTCAATACTACATTTGGGTAAAGAGTTGTTACCCACACAAAAAAATAACGTTTCATTTTCAATAAGGTCGGTGTCAACGCACAGAAACGACAACAAGAGACGACAAGAACATCGCCATTAAACGGTAAAGAAAATCTTTAAGGAGTACGTTTATATCAAATTATAGTTGATAGCAGTCTCGATCGTGTCATTGATAACCGGTGTTTGTGCTCTTATTTCTGATCTCAGCTATGGATAATCTAACTCGTGCTAACAGTGTTTTCGCTCTGGATCTCTATCGTGCTTTGAGCTCGTGCAGTGCGGATGGAAACATGTTCTTCTCTCCACTGAGCATCAGTGCTGCTCTCAGTATGGTTCACTTGGGATCCCGAGGAGACACCGCCAAAGAAATAGAGACGGTAAGAAAGATTTACCATAAGTAGTAATGTTTTTCTATCATATTGGGGAAATTATCTTGACAGGTCTTAATTGTCTTTGCAGGTTTTGTCCTTCACTTTAGTCCCTGATGTTCACTCCCATTTCGAGTCCCTCACCTCAGCTATCAATAATCCATCAGCTTCTTACATACTCAGATTGGCCAACCGCATCTATGGAGAGAAAACCTTCAGCTTCTTACCTGTAAGTTCGTTTTGCCTTTATTGTGAATGACATAAAACTTTTCTCATACGTGCCACATTAAGTCTGTGCAACACATCCCATCTAATTCATTTAATGTTTTCAATTCGTTTGTTTTATTTTATTTTGTCCTGCAGGAGTATTTGGACTCCACCCTGAAGCTGTACCACGCTGAACTTCAGCCAGTGGACTTCATTGGAGCATCTGAGCAGTCTAGACAGATCATCAACAAGTGGGTGGAGAAGCAGACAGAGAGTGAGAATAGTTGAAAACATTGATATATGAAAGAAATGCATTCATAGAATTACAGTGATTATTAATAATGACATATATTGTTTTCAGATAAAATCAAAGATCTTATCAAGCCTGATATGGTGACCGGAATGACCCGACTGGCTTTGGTTAATGCCATTTACTTTAAAGGGAACTGGTTGCAGAAATTTAACACTCAAGACACCAAGGAAATGAGCATGAGCAGTCAAGGTGGCCTCTTCCTTTCATCAGTAGCCCACAAGGCCTTTGTTGAAGTTAATGAAGAAGGCACGGAGGCTGCAGCGGCTACAGCAGGCATGGTGGCTTTTTGTATGTTCAGAGAGGAGCATTTCATGGCAGACCATCCCTTCCTGTTCTTCATCAGGCACAACCCCACCAACAGCATCCTCTTTCTCGGAAGATACAGAGTCCCATCTTAAAGATGTACTTACTTTTAAAATAAAGAATACATATTGGTATTTTAAAATGTTTTTAGGCACAGTTTGTATTAGTGTGTTGTGTTTTCAATACACCAAAGGTTATTGTAAAGACAGTGTCTTGGATTTAGATTTAATTGAAATACCACAGTTTATACCAGGGGTGGGCATCGAGGGCCACAGTACCGCAGAGTTTAGCTTCAACCTTAATCGAACACACCTGAATGTCATTTCCAAATAGTCCTAAAGACTTCAATTAGATATTTCAGCTGTGTTTGATTGGGGTTGGAGCTAAACTCTGCAGGGCTGTGGCACTCAGGACCAGGAATTGCCCACCCCTGGTTTATACAGTATAAGGCAGGAACAGTTTGTGTGCTTGTAAGTCTATAGACAAAAACACAAAAAATGGGATAGTCACTCTGACTCACTTAGACATAAAAATGTTTTCATGAGACACTGTTTACCATGTTGCTTAAAATGACTACTGACACAAACAGTAATAGAGATCAAATGGAATCAAAATCACTTATGAATGAATCATTCAGATTGGACACTCTCCAGTTATGGTGCCCCTGCTTTTGGTATATGATCTTGTTACCCCAGCTGAATATACCAATAAATTGTTAATAAGGTCAGTGTCAAAGCAAAATAATAAGAAAGAGGAAAATAGATTATACAGTCCAGATGAAGTAATAGGAAAGTTATTATAAGAATTATATTATTAAAATATCAAATACTAGGGCTGTGTCAAAAGTTTAATTGTGATTAATCGCATACAAAATAAACGTTTTTGCATAATATATGGGTGTGCACTGTTTGTAATTAATTTGTATATATAAATACGCATACATGCGTGAACGTATTTAAAACACACACACAAACACACATTTTATTTTATATATAAATAAAAAATATATATACATAAATAACATGTTTCTTAAAGGTATGTGTGTGTTACAAATACATTAGAATTAAACACAATACATACATACATACATATATATATATATATATATATATATATATATATATATATATATATATATATATATATATATATATATATATATATATACATATATATATATACATATATATATATATACATATATATATATACATATATATATATATATATATATATAAATACACGCAAATATATTATGCAAACACAAACTTTTATTTTGTATGCGATTAATTTGTTATTATTATAAAAATAATTTAAAGAATCAAACAAATGAACTGAATGACAGTGACAGCTTAATGGGTCTAATTTGCAGCTTAGTTTAAATTGGTTGTTAATACAATTTACATTTACTACAAGATCAGTGTTTTAATATTTACAGATATTTATTGAAAAATAAAAATATTCATTTCATTTGTTAGTCATTTTGGATCTACTAAATTAATACATTTAAAATTATAATGGTCTATTTTAACAAAAAAATCTGGATGGCTACATTTACACTCTGTATTTGTGGTAAATATTCAGTAAGCTTCTGCAGTGCTGCGGCTGTCAGTCTGACAGCGGAAGTGAGTCATGCAGACAATCACGATATCGGACCTCTTACGCGGAGGGGGCGTTTAAAACTCAACTCATGAGAAAAACAAATTTTAATACTACATACTACGTAAAGAGTTGTTACCCAAACTAAAAATAACGTTCAATTGTCAATAAGGTCGGTGTCAACGAACAAAACAAAAGACGACAACAAAAGAACATCGCCATCAAACGGTAAAGAAAAGCATTACGGAGTACGTTTATATCAAATTATATAGCAGTCTCGATCGTGTCATTCATTACGGGTGTTTGTGCTTTTATTTCTGATCTCAGCTATGGATAATCTAACTCGTGCTAACAGTGTTTTCGCTCTGGATCTCTATCGTGCTTTGAGCTCGTGCAGTGCGGATGGAAACATGTTCTTTTCTCCACTGAGCATCAGTGCTGCTCTCAGTATGGTTCATTTGGGATCCCGAGGAGACACCGCCAAAGAAATAGAGAAGGTAATAAAAGATTTACCATGAGTAGTAATTTTTTTCTAGCATATTGGGGAAATTATCTTGACAGGTCTTAACTGTCTTTGCAGGTTTTGTCCTTCACTTCTCTCCCTGATGTTCACTCCCATTTTGAGTCCCTCACCTCAGCTATCAATAATCCATCAGCTTCTTACATACTCAGATTGGCCAACCGCATCTATGGAGAGAAAACTTTCAGCTTCCTACCTGTAAGTCCTTTTTGTTTTAATTATGAATGACATAAAATAATTTATCTCTCCTATGTGCCACCTTCAGTCTGTGCAACACATCCCATCTAATTCATTTTTGTCCTGCAGGAGTATGTTGACTCCACCCTGAAGTTGTACCATGCTGAACTTCAACCAATGGACTTCATTGGAGCATCTGAGCAGTCTAGACAGATCATTAACAAATGGGTGGAGAAGCAGACAGAGAGTGAGTAAAAAACTTAAATCAGAATTTAAAGAACACCAATGGTCCTATTAACGTTTTTAAATTTCCTTTGGTGTGTAAGTGTGTATTAGTACATGTTAACGGTATGCAAAAGGTACAAACCCAAAAGTAAACGATGACGCTAGTTATCATCTTTAACTTAAACCTCTTTTCCTGGACAACAACAAATACACTGATTGTAGGCAACAGTGTACTTCCTAGGATTGGTGATGTAGACAAAACCAACATTATCATAATTCCTCCCGCTTCGGACTCAGCCTGTAAGTTAACTCCTGTTAGCATTGCATTGTGTGTGAATCTTTTAAACATGGTAAGGAGCGTAACATTTCCGGCTGACGTCAGAGGTATTCAGGCCAATCAAAACGTACAGATAAGCTGGCCATCAGGGACACAGAGCTTTTCAAATCCGTGTGTTTCAGGAAGAGAGTGAAATCTTGAACTACAAAAATGTACGGTATGTGGAAAGGAATGTGTTGTTAACCAAATTCACAAAATAATGTTTTTTAGCAATGAAATATGTGCTCTTAAAAATTTTTAACCTTTCAGAATATAAATGTGCATTCTGCTAAAGACATTTTTGCCATTTTAACATCAGATATAAATGTAAAGTCAAAAGTGTGCTCTACTATGAGTTTTCAGATATGAATAAATGAAATGCTGTTTGATATTTTTTCAGATAAAATCAAAGATCTTCTCAAGCCTGGTATGGTAACAGGAATGACCCGACTGGCTTTGGTTAATGCCATCTACTTTAAAGGGAACTGGTTGCACAAATTTAATCCCCAAAAGACTAAAGAAATGCCATTTAAAATCAATAAGGTTTGATTTGTATTTCTTTTCAATACTGCTCATCCATTGAACATGTTTTGTTTACTCAATCTGACACATAGGAATTATAATTATTTTTTACTATGCATTATTTCATTCATGATATATGTGTGTTTATCTGATATCAGAATCTGTGCAAGCCTGTAGAAATGATGTACCAGGAGAAAGAGTTTCCCTTTAGAGACATACCTGAAGAAAAACTGCATGTTCTGGAGCTACCATATGTGCAAAGTGAACTCAGTATGTTGGTCCTTCTTCCTGAGGAAAGTCAGGATGGCTCAGACCCTCTTCTGAAGGTATTGCCTTATGCATAGCATACATGTTGAGTTGAATTGCTGTAAAGTAGTTCGGTGCTAAGTACTGTTTGTTATTAAAAACAAATCATATTTGGACTTGGTGTGTTTGACAGCTGGAGAGCGAGTTGACCATTGACAAGCTGCTTGATTGGACCAAAAGTGACAAAATGATAAAATGGATGGATATCACTGTCGGTTTGCCCAAGTTCAAGCTGGAGATCGAGAGCTCCCTGGAAGAAATACTGGCAGGGATGGGTATGAGTTCTTTGTTTCAGGGGGCGAAGGCTGATCTAACAGGCATGAGCAGTCAGGGTGGCCTGTTTCTTTCATCTGTGACCCACAAGGCCTTTGTTGAAGTCAATGAGGAAGGCACTGAAGCAGCAGCCGCAACTGTAGGAATAATGCTTTGCTGTTATGTTGAACCAAAAAGTTTTATAGCAGATCACCCTTTCCTGTTCTTCATCAGACATAACCCCACTAACAGCATTCTCTTCCTTGGCAGATTCAGAGGCCCATCTTAGATATGCAATTCGTTTATGATATAGACATATTATGGATAACTCACTTATATTGCTTATGCAAGCTTTTTCAAAGTATGCCTTACCAAAGTCCTATCAGCCTTACAAAGTATGAGCAAGGAATCACGCTAATGCCTTTAACCACATACTTGCATCATTCATACTTATTTTGATGGTAAATGTTATTTTCCATTATAAATTGTAACTTGGCAATGCATTTTGTATGTACATTAACTCATCATTGATGAGTAACTTTAAGCATGTGAATTATCTTTAGGTTTGTCATACCAATAAACAACTTGGAATGCAGTTATTTGCTTTACATTTGGGATGTATATGCTCTATTTAAGTCTCTAGACAGTTTTTATTGACTTATATCAATTGTCAAAATGCCTTAAACTCATTGTCATCTGAGACTTAACAATAACCTCTTACATGCATATCTCACAGTACTTTGATGTCATATGCCGATCAATCACAGCGCTGCAAAATAACATGCCTTCTGACATTTTATCATACAATAGGCTATCCATTCAAATTTATTTATGGGTTTCATTTGTAATGCATTCATGTAAAAATAAAATGCCCCAATAAATAAACAGTTGTCTGTCTTAACTAAAATCACAATATTATGTTGGCTGGCTACATCTAGGCATTTTTTTGGATTTGTGGTAAATATGGTAAACTACTGTAGTTGAGTTTCTGTACGGTCAGTGATGCTTTGTCATTTTGAAAGCAGAAGTTATTAAGTCTTGCACAGATGACCTCATACGACTGGAGGTGAGCGTTCAAAACTGTATAAACATATGCATGCATTTGGGTTGGTGTTGGTGTTCTCTAAATAAACGGTCAAAGCAGAATCACGCTTATGCATTAAACCACACTGTTAACATAATTTTTTTGACAAGGAAATCCATTCTCCTCCATCTGCCACTTGCAAGACTTGATCATATGCCTCCCAAAACTTTATTAGCACCTCTTATAAAAACTACCACCACAATTTTTATGAACTAGGAATCTTATGTTTAGTGCAGTATTGTCTATCAAAGTTAGAAATTATGGTTTGTCTCCTTTTCAAGGTCCTAACAGGTAAGACAGCACAGATGAAGTCACACTAAAGTTTAAGGTACAAAATAAAATATATACGGGATTTACACATCCAAAAAAGCATAATTTAAAACACTGTTGACATGTATATATTTTAAACAAGACCATATAGACCATTTCAGCAGCAACCACGTAAACAAATGTTTTTTGTGGCCCAACCTTAACTTCCAGTAGACTTGCGCATAGAATCAGTAACAAGAGAGTCCATCTAGAGTAGATTTTTTTTCTGATTTTTTTCTGGCTCATTTGCTTAAGTTCAAACTGAAAGCTGAGAGCTCCTTAGCAGAAACATTGGCAGGGATGGGTCCAGTGGCTGATCTGACAGGCATGAGCAGTCAAGGTGGCCTCTTCCTTTCATCAGTAGCCCACAAGGCCTTTGTGGAAGTTAATGAAGAAGGCACGGAGGCTGCAGCGGCTACAGCAGGCATGGTGGCTTTTTGTATGTTCAGAGAGGAGCATTTCATGGCAGACCATCCCTTCCTGTTCTTCATCAGGCACAACCCCACCAACAGCATCCTCTTTCTCGGAAGATACAGAAAGAATATTGGTATTTTAAAATGTGTTTAGGCACAATTTGTATTAGTGTGTTGTGTTTTCAAATACACAAAAGTTTATTGTTAAGACAGTGTCTTGGATTTAATTGAAATGCAACAGTTTATACAGTATAAGGCATGAACTGTTTGTGTGCTTGTAAGTCTATAGACAAAAACACAAAAAATGGGATAGTCACTCTGACTCACTTAGACTCATTCAAACTGAACACTCGCCAGTTATGGTGAGTGAAAACGAGAGTGGAAACAGGCAACTTTTCATAGTACTGCTATTAATAGAACTGCGCCCACTAGGGGGAAACGACCACTTTTTTCTCCTTAAAGGCTGGGTTTTAAGGCTCAACAGCTCACAAAAACGTATTTCTGTTTTTTTTTTTTTGCTTGTTAGCTGTACATCCCGCCACACAGCAGCTTTTAAGCATTATTTTGTTTTTTGTTATAAGCCAGAAATGACAAGGAGCAATACAAAGTCAATGGAGACGGCTGGATTGTTCCCCCCGGTGGGCGTGGTTTTCAAATGTGCATAACTGCGCTAGTGGCCGCTCTGTCTCTATTCACCATATTCCGCCACGCCCCTTTTTAATTCTTCGCTCTTCCGCATTTTGTCAACCGACTTCCGCTGCTAATATGGCACAGTGCATTCGGTGGTTAGTTTGGTGGTTAGAAGATTGTTTGTAGTTCACTATAACTTTAGCGAAATGACAAATATCGCTACTGCTGTAAATGTTTTAAATTAGGAGCACGGTTAAAACTTCATACGACGCTCAGATAGTCTTTTATTGTCCCATCAATCGTCTCGTGGGTAGACGATATGAAGCGGCCGCGGCAAGTAACCTGGCATATTTAATTACCTCATCCTGTCAGGAGTTGATGGAGCAGCATCGAAAATTATTAAAAGTATGTCTACCAATATTTACACAGTGATTTCGTCTTTTTTTTTATAGCAAATGTGCACCTTAGCCAGTCCAATAACTATTTCGTTTTTATGTGGTACCATGATAGAATTCATTTGCAAACTTGCCAACACTTATTCCTTCAAATCAGGAGACTTAAATCCTTTTAAGTGGAATCTACAAAGCTCACATATGATTTAAGAAATTCCTTACAGATAATATCTGATCACACTGTAAAGGTTTATATAACTGCATGGCAGGTTACATCTGATCACATAGTAAATGTTTAATATAACTGCATGACATGTAACAGCTGATCACATTGTAAAGGTTTAATATAAATGCACAACATCTGATCACATTGTAAAGGTTTAATATAATTGCACAACATCTGATCACATTGTAAAGGTTTAATATAAATGCACAACATCTGATCACATTGTAAAGGTTTAATATAAATGCACAACATCTGATCACACTGTAAATGTTTAATTTCACTGCATGACATCTGATCACATTGTAAAGGTTTAATATAAACGCACAACATCTGATCACACTGTAAATGTTTAATATTACTGCATGACATCTGATCACATATGAAGGTTTAATGTAGCTTTACAACAGGTAAAGCAAGACCACCCTGCAATAAATTAAGACACAGCTTTATCTGAGTCATCAGGAGCTGATCCCAAGTGTTTATCTGGAAGCTGTTGGTGTATGTACTGGTAAAGTGCTTGGCGACTGTGTAATGGATGCAATATCAACCCTGTGTAAAGCTGAACCAAAGATGGTTGTTTCTCAGCAGAGATATGTACATTTGTGCCAGCTCAACACATTGAAGCAGTTTCTCGGACAGGGTTTACAGGATTAGGATTTAATTATATTAGGACATTTTAGTTTTTACAAACAAACCCTACAAAAAAACAAGACTGGTGCGCATCTTGTGACAAAACAATGGCACTCATATATGTTGAGGTATGTCAGTAAAAGGTGTTTTTAAATTATTGTAGCTCAAATATGCATTTTAGCTTGGGACCAGGATAAGCCCTGTCCGGGAAACTGCACCATTGTTTTCCCATATCAGATGTAGGTTGCTTCAGGTTGAGTTGTGATGTTAAAGTGTAGTTGTGGTCAGAGACGGATGGATCCTCCCATTGTGTTTCTGCATCACAGTTTAGGAACATGTTGATTGTATCATCCTCACAGTTGTCCACTGCATCACTACACATCAATGCATCTGTGAAAACAATATAACCAAAAACATTTTTATGTTAGTATTTTAAATAAACTTGCATCATGAGAATTAATATATAAATGGCACCCATACTTAAACAGAACAGTGTGTAAGAGAGAGATGCATTAAAAAGAGACAGTAACATTATACACACAACCTTTAACTTCAGTGTTAAATAATATGTTGTTTAATAGGTCATTATCAATATTTGAATGAGAAATGAACTGACATTCTAGCATCTGAAATCTCAGTAACTTGTAGGAATCACGTGGGCTACTGTAAGAATGCAATGTACTATAATATCTCGTTGTACTATCGTAAATATAAAAATATAGGTGGACAATTAAAACCATTCAAATAGTTTCATTTTATTAACTAACGTTACTGATCTTAAGTGTATTTGTAGAACGGACTTCACAAATCTAACTTTACGCGAACGAGCACAAATTTAGCTAAGATAGCTTACCTGAAACTGGCCACCTTTTCAACACCCGGCGTGGTTTAAAGTTACCGGAACATCGTAGTCGAACCTTGGGATAAGGGTATTCCTCAGTTGGCTTAAAATTGGTAAGAAAGAAACATAAAGGCGCTCGGGTGAGCTTTTTAAGCTTTAACGCGTCGCCTTCAGTCACTGCCTCAGCTGCTCATCGTCTATGCGGCCGGAAGAACGTTGACAAAATGAGCGAAATGGCGCCGCCCTTGTTGTCGTGAAAAATAAGGTGATTATACGCGGAGGGGGCGTACAAAACTCAACTTTGTGAGAAAGAAAAACACATTTCAATACTACATTTGGGTAAAGAGTTGTTACCCACACAAAAAAATAACGTTTCATTGTCATAAGGTCTGTGTCAACGCACAGAAACGACAACAAGAGACGACAAGAACATCGCCATTAAAGGGAAACTTCACCCATTTGCATTAAGCTTTGTACCGTTAGAACCCCAGTCATGTTTTTGAATGGTCGTGCACCATTCCCTCAGTTTCCCCTGAGAGGGGAGAAATACTGATTTCAGTGAGGCACTTCCTTCTTTCAATGATGTAAAAATCGTCATTTTGCGTCATTGAAAGAAGGAAATCCTGTATCTCTATACGGACTACCGGCACATCCGGGAACTTGACAGTAAATTTCGTCACCGCCCCTTTTCGGGGGTTAAAAAAGCAGCGCCTCCATTGGCTTCCATTCAAAATAGCGTAACAAAGCAACGTTTTTACACAGCCGGCAGGCGTAAATAACTTATGAAATCACTCAGATTAAACATGTCGAGTATTTATCTGTCCATCCTGCCTGCCATAGAGCGCGAAAGATACATTAACACATTTAATTTGGTCAATATAAAAACATGTCCCTTTCATTCTCACAGCATCAAATTTGTGTAACAACGCCATCCAGTGATTGCTGGAAATATCGCTAAGCCAGTTAGTTGTATGACTCGACGGAAAAGTGCACTCATTACTCTAAATATAAAGACATAATAAATAAATACGAAGTAACTTTCAAATACGAAGTAAAATCATTCACTTGCTTCCCTGTTGACTTGATGAGGTACGTGTTTAATGTCCGGGTAAGACACCTCTGGCCAATAGGGAGCGTTGTTACACAAATTTGACGCTGGGAGAATGAAAGAGACATGTTTTTATATTGACCAAATTAAATGTGTTAATGTATCTTTCGCGCTCTATGGCCGGCAGGATGGACAGATAATTACTCAACGTGTTTAATCTGAGTGATTTCGTGGGTTGTTTACGCCTGCCGGCTGTGTGCGAAGGTTGCTTTGTTCCGCTGTTTTGAATGGAAGTCAATGGAACGTCTAGTGCGATTTCCCCCAAAAGTGGGCGTGAACCTGTTCAGAGACATTCTATGACGTTGCGCCGGTTGTGCGTATTGAGTGTGAAAGACTACAGACACTCATTCCTCATTTTTCCAAGGTGGGGGCTATAGGTGGGACCCACTCACGCTTCAGACCAATTACAGATAAGTGGGTGGGACTTACGAAAATATACGAACACAGACCGAAAAAAAACGACCAGCCGCCATCTTTATGCAGTAAACAATTCTGGCCCAGAATTCATGTTACAATAACAGTGGAAGTTAATCAATATTACATGGAAGATGGTGATTTTACAAGCGTGATGCTCTAATCCGCTGTTCATTGCACCTTTATGAGCCACAATACTGCAAAGAGCTGAGGCAGATGTAGGAACAGAAGCCCGAGGAGTAGGCCGGAGCCTGGGCGTCGGCTGGGTAGAGGAGCCCGGTGAAGAAGCAGCAACCATCGGCCTCTGCTGCGTAGAGAAGCTTGCCTGTTCTCTCGCTGTGTGGCTTCTTTATAACATTTCTGCATCAGATAAGGATATGGACGTTTGTTTGGTGAAGGTTTCTATGCAAGAGAGGAACTTTGCGCGCGTTTGGAACGTTTATTTCACGGACATGTTTCGGTTTACGAGCAGACGCGCTGCGGAGTATATAAGCTTGGACGGACTCGGGCCGTTTGCTTTCGGTTTAACATTTCTGGATCAGATAAGGATATGGACGTTTGTTTTGTGAATGTTTCTGGTCGCGTGCTTATTTCAAAGACGTGTCCATACCTGTCAAGTATCCCGTTTTGGCCGGGAAAGTCCCGTATTTTACCCTTCTTTCCCGCCGTCCTCCCGTATTAGTATTTTCCCGTAAATCTCCCGTATTTTAACCTGCGTTATTACAAAAATAATAATGCCCATAAAAAAACTCCCAATCCCAGATCGCTAAAGATCCACTGATCCCGCTAATCCACTTCGTGTTTTCCCACCCGCTCCGCTGCATCTCTGTGTGCACTCCCTGTCTGGAGAACGAAGACGACAGTTTCTGTCTGAAGTTTGCATTAACAGGTAGATTTATTACATTATATCAGTTGTTAAACCGCAGAATTACTAATTTGGACGTTTGTTTACGTATTTCGTCGGTAAATGATTTACTGTCGGTGTTCTAAAAGTGCTAACAAGTTAGCAAGCAAACAGCAACAAAATATCCACATTATTATCGTTTCAATGCTTGTCTAATAAATTAAATGTTCCCGGTCAGATCTAAGCTAACATAAACACTAAATTTGCTGTTGTTGGCACACTTTGTAGACAAAAAATACAAAAAAAACACCAATGCCTTCACAAAATAAAGACAGAGAATGGAAAGGGAGGCTGGTAAAGGCAGTTCAACATTGCAAACATTGATTCAAAGCTCCATCAAGCCAGCAGATAAATCATATTGAATATCTACTGTACACTTTAATTCTTGTTATTATATTTTCCCATTATAATCACTTGTAACCACTTGTCTAAGTGCCCTTTTTGGTTTGGGCCACTGCCCTATCTAGCATTTTCATTTTCTAAATGACTGTTCTCATTACAAAGAAAAGTGAATGGTTTATAAATAATTTTGGCATTAAGGTATAATGCAAAAGAAGTTAAAATAAGGCTTTTCAGCCTAAGGCCATTGGGTTTTGTACAGATGCAAATTTGTGTGTATAGTATGTACACAGTGTGAGTGTGACTTATGAAATGTAGTTTTTACAGAGCTGTGTGTTTCACTAGTTTTCTTGCTAATGAATTAGTTTGTTTAGTTAATTTTAACACAATTATCAGCACTTAGGTTTAAAAAATATTATCCGGCCCTCACCAGTCTTAAAATGTAAGGAATACTGGAGCTTGTTTGGGTTGGTGGTGGGACTGTTCGCGGTGGGCGCCGGAAAATTTCCCTTATTTTCAAATCCAAAACTTGACAGGTATGCGTGTTTCGGTTTACGAGCACAAGCTCCAAGAGCTGAGGCAGCGCGTCTGTGGAGATATTATGCAGGGGACGCGTTTGTGTGGAGGATGCAGGGATAAACGGACGTCTGACTAAAGTGAGTGTTTATATTTTCTTTGTTATACTAACGTGGCATTTATGTACACAATAGCATATCTGAGCGGTGTTTTATATGTCTATATTGTGAGAGCAGTGAGGCCAATAATAACACAAATGTAATTACAGTAAACAAGAGACAAAAAGAAAATTGGTAAAACTAAATAAACATTTAAAATGCATACACTTTTTTTAAGTACTTGGAAAGACATTTGTACTGTGGATCTGAAACCGCACGTTACTGTTTGAATAAGACTTTGCTACACACCAGGCCAGAGTGTTATTGTGTGTACCACAATGTAACATCACGTTTAAAAGTAAATCATGATTGGTGTCAGTCAGACACAGTGGTGGTGGCTATTTTCTTTGTTTTACTAACGTGGCATTTATGTACATAATAGCATGTCTGAGCCGTGTTCCGAGTAATGGGAGTGGCTTGCAGAGCTGTGCATTGTGGTGCATAGTGGCAGTTGTAGTTTTTCATACAAATGTGCTCTAAAGTCACATTTTGTCTTTTCTCTGTCAAATAGGCACAAAATTCTACATTTATGTTACATTTTGACTACAAATATGACTCACTTTCCATAAAGATTAATGTTCCTATCGGTGAAATGGCCCTTTAAACGGTAAAGAAAATCTTTAAGGAGTACGTTTATATCAAATTATAGTTGATAGCAGTCTCGATCGTGTCATTGATAACCGGTGTTTGTGCTTTTATTTCTGATCTCAGCCATGGATAATCTAACTAGTGCTAACAGTGTTTTCGCTCTGGATCTCTATCGTGCTTTGAGCTCGTGCAGTGCGGATGGAAACATGTTCTTCTCTCCACTGAGCATCAGTGCTGCTCTCAGTATGGTTCACTTGGGATCCCGAGGAGACACCGCCAAAGAAATAGAGACGGTAAGAAAGATTTACCAGAAGTAGTAATGTTTTTCTAGCATATTGGGGAAATTATCTTGACAGGTCTTAATTGTCTTTGCAGGTTTTGTCCTTCACTTCTGTCCCTGATGTTCACTCCCATTTCGAGTCCCTCACCTCAGCTATCAATAATCCATCAGCTTCTTACATACTCAGATTGGCCAACCGCATCTATGGAGAGAAAACCTTCAGCTTCCTACCTGTAAGTTCGTTTAGCCTTTATTGTGAATGACATAAAACTTTTCTCATACATGCCACATTAAGTCTGTGCAACACATCCCATCTAATTCATTTAATGTTTTCAATTCGTTTGTTTTATTTTATTTTGTCCTGCAGGAGTATTTGGACTCCACCCTGAAGCTGTACCACGCTGAACTTCAGCCAGTGGACTTCATTGGAGCATCTGAGCAGTCTAGACAGATCATCAACAAGTGGGTGGAGAAGCAGACAGAGAGTGAGTAATAGGCTTGTGATCAGGGCAGGACTTACCGGGGTGGGGGCCCCTGGGCTTGAATAAATTTTGGGCCCTACACTCTCAGAATAAACGGTACAAAAGCTGTCACTGGGAGGGTACCCTTTAAATGGGTCCTAATATTGACCATTTAGGTACAGATATGGATACATGTACCCATTATATGTACTCTTTAGGTACAAAGGTGTACTATTTGAAAGGGTACCACCCCAGTGACAGCTTGTGTAAATTGTGCACATACAGTAAACAACCTACAATAAAAAATATATCATAGAGCTTAAAGGGTAGTTTCCGACATGGTTTAAATTTATCCAGCACTAGGCCTATTCCTAGGTTATATTAGGACATTTAACAAACAAACAAACCTTACAAAAACATTACTGGTGTGTGTATTTAGACAAAACAATGGCACTGATAAGATATTTCAGTGCAAGATGTGTTTAAATTAAGACAGCTCAAACATGCATTTTAGTCCGGGACTAGGATAAGACCTGTCTAGGAAACTGCCCCTATATCTCTAAAGCAGAACATAAGCTGTCACACATTCAAATTAATCATGTACATTAAAAAATACCCCATAGCATTATGTTAGACTTAAATAATAGTATGTCTTGATAAACATTCACCTTATTACACACCATATAATGTAATGTGTAAACATCAACAAGTGTATTTTTTGCATATAGCCTAATACAAGTGGTGCAGTGTTTAAAGGACAAGTTCGGTATTTTACACTTAAAGCCCTGTTTTCAGATTGTTTATGGTGAAATAGAACGGTTTTGACTGAAATTTCGACATATGTGGCTGCCCTGAGAATTTTCAGGTGTTTGTGTTTCGCCTCACACCTCTACAATGGGTTTAATGGTGCACTGGAACAATCCTTCCTAAAATGCTTTAAACTTTCGTTTACAAAGACGTGAAACTCACCGAGTGGTCAGGGGTGTTCACTGATATGCTCACACAAAAATCGCTGCAAAAGATGCTTTCCAACAGCTGTTTTAGCAATCTTTTTCATTTCACCGAGCGCTTCCTTTTCGCGTTGCTTTTTCTCGTTATCTGTAAAGCTCATTCATGACACTCATTAAGTGTATTCGCTATTATACTAGCATCTATGGATTTCAAAAGCAGTAAACTCAGCGCGTCATATTCAGCACCAAGATGACTGACATATATATATATATATATATATATATTAGGGCTGTCAATAGATTAAAATATTTAATCGCAGTTAATCGCATGATTTCATGAGTTAACTCGCGATTAATCGCAAATTAATCGCACATTTTTATCTGTTCTAAATTTACCTAAATGTAACACTTTTTAAGATTTTAATGCTTTAATCAGCATGGATTTGGATAATATATATGCTATATGCAATTGTATGTCTACAACAACCTGTTTACATTTTCAACAGAACCATCAGCCATAGTTTTATAAATGTTTTTGCCTTTAGAAGACCTTGTTCTTTCTCCATTTCTGTTTGCTGCTGCATCATTTGTGACCTGTGCTGGCAAATTGAGTTGGGATGAGCAAATTTTAAAAAATGTGTCATTTATATTTTAACATTCTCTATTAAAAAACTTCAAAACAATTGGACCAATTGTTGGAATCTGACAAAGCATGACAGAACTATACCTGTTAATGCAGAGCAAAAACAATATCAATATACATATATGTTTTTCTTTTCTTGTTTAATTTTGACATTGGGACAGACCACTTTAAGACTGTAGGATAATGCAAGGGTTTAATATAAATGACACAACAGATACTTTTCCTTAACAGTTAACCAAACATTCACTTCAGATATAACAGGTTATAGGTCATACCTGCGTGAATTCTTGTCAAAACAGATATTTTTAAACCTGTAATTTTGTGTTAGATGTCTATATATATCGAGCCCAGTCTCCTGAAGATGCGTTTAAATAGCACGAAGTTTCACGCACTCGCGCGTTTGTGTGCATGCGCTTCAGACGTCTGCGTCAGACATTGCTTTTGAGCCTTGTCACTCTTAATAACTCTTTTAACATCAATCAGATCCCGAACTTTATCTCTCTTAATAATTATTTTAACATCAAGAAAGTCCTGCGGTCTATTTTCTATAATTTCTGAAAGCTTTTTAAAACGAAACTAAAAAGTGAAAGACGACGCATCTTTGCTTTATATGGATTTGGGACGGTACACCTCACAGAAAACGTGCAGATAAAGAAAACTGCACGTGCAGAAAACGTGCATTTTAGATGTTTAATTACCATTTAGAGCATTGGAATCGCTAGACGAGAGCTTAATGTTCTTATTTTTATGAAAAGCTCCGACTCATCTAGACAGCGCCAGTCACTTGCTGCGTCTCAATTCATCCAGCTGTGGGTCAAACAGAAATTGCGTGTTGCCTTAATCGCGCGTTAATAAAATTAGTGCCGTTAAAATGAATTTGCGTTAACGCGTTATTAACGCGTTTATTTTGACAGCCCTAATATATATATATATATATATATATATATATATATATATATATATATATATATATATATATATATATATATATATATATATATATATATATATATATATATATATATATATATATATATATATATATAAATATAAATGAATTAAATGCAGCAGCACCAACCAAATTAAAACGACTGAACAAATCAAACGAACACAAGCAAGCACTGGGGCCCCCTACTGGCTGAGGCCCCTGGGCTTAAGCCCAATGGTAAGTCAGACCATGCTTGTGATTAATAAGTTTCTCCTCCGTATGATTTCGCAAATCGTTTTCTTAGTACTTTGACATCATCCGGCTGTCGATTCTTGCGGTGCCGCATGAAGTCGAACAAGCCTAAAAATTTATATAAGAATTTAAAAAATTTAAACCTTTTAGAAAATAAATGTGCATTCTGCTAGTGTAGTCATGAAGACATTTTGTGAAATTTTAATATCAGATATAAATGTAAAGTCAAAAGTGTCTACTATGACTTTTCAGAAATGTATAATGAGATGCTGTTTGTTTTTCAGATAAAATCAAAGATCTTCTCAAGCCTGGTATGCTAACAGAAATGACCCGACTGGCTTTGGTTAATGCCATCTACTTTAAAGGGAACTGGTTGCACAAATTTGATCCTCAAAAGACTAAAGAAATGCCATTTAAAATAAATAAGGTTTGATTTGTATTTCGGTACTGCTTATGCATTGAACATGTTTTGTTTGCTCAATCTGACACATAGGAATTATAATTACTATGAATAATTTTTTTTCCACTATGCATTATTTCATTCATGATATATGTGTGTTTATCTCAGGGCCGGCCCTGGCCAATTTGCTGCCCTAGGCAAGATTTCACCTGGTGCCCTTTAGAATCACAATTGTGTTCCAATCATTTTGTTCATAAACTTACACAGAAAAAAAATGCACAGCTTTGTCTGGTTTTTCTTAATTTTGAAAATATTTTGGAAACACGCACAAACACACACGCACGCACGCACACATACACACAATACCCTGTCACTCAGGCATTTGATCTTGACATTGTCACTGAAGCGGCAGTTTAAAATATAAACCCAGAATTCAGCGAATGTCAAGAACAAGAAAACGGAAACATAAATCAGACCGAGGCGCGGGATTTAAATTACGTTACACGGACCATGTTTAAATTTCAATGTTTCTGCACAGAAATACCAACTTTATCTGGTATTAATAAGCTGCACATTGGAGTGCTGGCTGCTCCCCACGGTGCTGAAGACGCGTGATGGCACTATGCACAGATATTTACGTGCAATCTATTGGAAAGCGGAGGAGTCATTCGTTGGATTAGTAAAATAACGAAATTATAGCTTTTAAATGGAAGAAAAAAGTTTTTTTTGTGAAGAGATTTTTTTAAGTTTAAAAGTGCACAACTCTTTTCAAGGGGAAGAAAGCTATACTTTCCCCTTTCGTGCAACCTATCGGAAACGCAGATGAGTTTGGTTAGTAAAATAATGAAATTATAGATTTAAGTACAAAATAATATTTATATAAAGAGAAATATTGAAATTAAAAACTGCAAAACTCTTCTTAAGTGGAAGTAATAAAGTAAAATAACGAATAATAATTATATAATAACGAATAATAGTTTCCAATAGGTTGCACGTAAATATGTGCATGTGCCACCAGTACTCTGTCTGAGCGCGTCTTCAGCACCGCAGCCAGCACTCCAATGCGCAGCTTATTAATACCAAACAAAGTGAACAAGTTGGTATTTCTGTGTAGAAACATTGAAATTTAAACATGGTCTGTGTAACATTATGTAAATTCCGCGTCTCTGTCTGGTTGTTGTTTCCGTTCTGATCTTGTTCTTGACGTTCGCTGAATTCTGGGTTTATATTTTAAACTGCCGCTTCAGTGCAGTATAACCACAGAGCTATTTAACAAGCACGATCTTCCGAGATATGCTACTAATAATTCATTAATAACTGCTGTTTTCTTGTGCAAAATTAAATATTTATAGTTAAATGTTTATATACATATATTAAAAAAATAATAATTTGGGCGCACGGACGCCCCAAGGGGTCGGCGGCGCCCTTAGCATTTGCCTATTCCGCCTATGCCCAGGGCCGGCCCTGGTTTATCTGATATCAGAATCTGTGCAAGCCTGTAGAAATGATGTACCAGAAGAAAAAGTTTCCCTTTATAGACATACCTGAAGAAAAACTGCATGTTCTGGAGCTACCATATGTGCAAAGTGAACTCAGTATGTTGGTCCTTCTTCCTGATGAAAGTCAGGATGGCTCAGACCCTCTTCTGAAGGTATTGCCTTATGGATAGCATACATTTTGAGTTGAATTGCTGTTAAGTAGTTCAGTGCTAATTACTGTATGTCAATAAAAACAAATCAAATTTGGACTTGGTGTGTTTGACAGCTGGAGAGCGAGTTGACCATTGACAAGCTGCTTGATTGGACAAAAAGTGACAACATGATAAAATGGTTGAATATCACTGTCGGTTTTCCAAAGTTCAAGCTGGAGATTGAGAGCTCCCTGGAAGAAATACTGGCAGGGATGGGTATGAGTTCTGTGTTTCAGGGGGCGAAGGCTGATCTAACAGGCATGAGCAGTCAGGGTGGCCTGTTTCTTTCATCTGTGACCCACAAGGCCTTTGTTGAAGTCAACGAGGAAGGCACTGAAGCAGCAGCCGCAACTGTAGGACGAATGCTTTGCGGTTCTTCACGTGAACCAAAACGTTTTATAGCAGATCACCCTTTCCTGTTCTTCATCAGACATAACCCCACTAACAGCATTCTCTTCCTTGGCAGATTCAGAGGCCCATCTTGATATAAGATTTGTTTATGATATTATAGACATATTATGGATAACTCACTTATATTGCTAATGCAAGCTTTTTCAAAGTATGCCTTACCTATCTGTCTATCTATGCTATACCCAAGTCCTATCTGCCTTACTAATTATGAGCAGGGAATCATGTTAATGCCCAGTGGCGGAGCCAGAGGGGTGTCCAGGGTGGCACTGGACACCCTTGTCACTGGCCACCCCGTGTGCCACCCCAAATTTAATGCGCTACTTTCACTTAATCGCTATATTTATTTTCGACGTTCGGCAGCGCAGCACATTGTTAAAAACAAACATTATGAATATTAACCCTCCCTGCGGTCGCGGCACAAACTCAATCACTGCGCAAAGAGACTTGGATTACTCTGCTGATTTTGGACATACAGATATGATTTATACAGCATTTAAAACGTTCAAGTGTCATTTTTTGTGTGTCTATAAAACTGAATGTTGTGCTTTTCACAAAATTAAGAAAATATACATAATGGGCATTCTGTTATCTCTCCATCAGTGACGTCTTTTCAAAAAGATAAATGTCATGTCTACATAATGCTTGGAATCTTTAAAATGATGTAAGTGAAGTCGTACATTTTGCTAATGATTTATTTTCACCGTATATGCTGGAAGTGTGGTAATTGTCTTGTGGACTGAATCTAAGATTGCCAATTCTGTTTACAACAAAACCCAGCACCATGTTCTCATTCTTGACGTGATCTTTATAGGCTACTGTATGATTGTTAATTCGACTGGATTGCCACATTGCACTTGAAAGCGCGACGCGCATATCCGATAGTGCGCGTGCACAGCCAGAGCTTAAACGACTTCATATTCGCGTCTTTTTGGCTTAAACGGACAAATGCTCATATGTCAAAGTAGCTGTCTTGGTGATTTTCATACTAAACATTTGGTTACTGTACGTCTTAAACGAATAAACATTTTATTGCATTCGGTCTTATAACCTGTTGAAGTCTCTCTGTCATTAAAGTTAATTAAAAATCAAAAGAAAAAAGAAAACTTTTGCATCTTCTGTATCTTCGTAAAGAAAGATTAATCGACACATCCTTTGTGTTGGAGCTCTGCTATTTGAAGTAAGTTTAAGGTTTATCATGGAGTTTAGATTTCCTGATCTTTTGCTTCATAAAAGGGATAGTTCACAAAATGAAAATTCTGTCATAATTTTTACATCCTTATGTTGTTCTAAACCTGTACGAATTTCTTTTTTCTTATGAACACAAAAGAAGATATTTTGATAAATGATGGTATGCACACAGCTGTTAACCATTGACTTCCATAGTAGGAATAAAAACAACATAATGGAATTTAATGGATATACCATTAATTGTGTGCTTACCATCATTTATCAAAATATCTTCTTTTGTGTTTATTAAAATAAAATACAGGTTTGAACAACATATGGGTGAGTAAATGATGACAGAATCTTCATTTTTGGGTGAATCCCTTTAACAGACAGTAAATGAGATGTAAGAAATACAGTAGAAAGATTTAAAATTCACCCTTATTATGTTTACATCTAATGCGATCAAAAGATTCATTTATGCTTTCTTGATACATGGTTACATGTCATTTTCTTTTATGACTATGGACCCCCTAAAGTAGCTTTGGCCACCCCATTAAAAAAATTCTAGTTCCGCCACTGCTAATGCCTTTAACCACATACTTACATCATTCATACTTATTTTGATGGTAAATGTTATTTTCCATTATAAATTGTAACTTGGCAATGCATTTTGTATGTACATTTACTCATCATTTTAAGCATGTGAATTATCTTTAGGTTTGTCATACCAATAAACAATTCTCTAGACAGTTTTTATTACACTTTTATCAATTGTCAAAATGCCTTAAACTCATCTGAGACTAAACAATAACCTGCATATATCCATATCTCACAGTACTTTGATGTCATATGCCGATCAATCACAGCGCCACAAAAAAACATGCCTTCTGTCATTTTATCATACAATAGGCTATCCATTCAAATTTGTTTATGGGTTTTGATTTGTAATGTATTTATGTAAAAATAAAGTGCCCCAATAAATAAACAGTTGTCTGTCTTAACTAAAATCATGTTATTATGTTGGCTGGCTACATCTAGGCATTTTTTCATGATTTGTGGTAAATATGGTAAACTACTGTAGATGAGTTTCTGAGCTGCCAGTGATGCTTTGTCATTTTGAAAGCAGAAGTTATTGCGTCTTGCACAGATCGGACCTCATTTGACTGGAGGTGGGCGTTCAAAACTGTATAAACATATGTATGCATTTGGGTTGGTGTTATCTAAATAAACGGTCAAGGCAGAAATCTACTATTGATTAAGAATTGATGCATGTTGAAGGAGCAATATGGTTATTTGCTTATGTTGCGTATGCAAGCTTTTTTTAAGTATGCCTTACTGAGTATAAGCACATAATCACGCTTATGCATTAAACAACACTATGTCATCATAATTTTTTTGACAAGGAAATCCATTTTCCTCCACCTGCCACTTGCAAAACTTGAACAGATGCCTCCCACAACTTTATTAAAAATAGTATTTTTATTTTGGTTTCAACAGAAAATATAGCACCTTTTATAAAAACTACCACCACAATTTTTATGAACTACGAATCTTATGTTTAGTGCAGTATTGTCTTTTGAAGCTTTTCAAGGTCCTAACAAATAAGACAGCACAGATGAAGTCACACTAAAGTTTAAGGTACAAAATAAAATATATACGGAATTTACACATTCAAAAAAACCCATAATTTAAAACACTGTTGACATGTATACATTTTAAACGAGACCATATAGACGGTTTCAGCAGCAACAACATAAACAAATGTTTTTTTGTGGCCCAAACTTAACTTCCGGTAGACTTGCGCATAGAATCAGTAACAAGAGAGTCCCTCTAGATTTTTTCATAGCGAATGTATATATGTTAGCTACAGATCCTTGAATTCTTCCCTACCACTCTATGCACAGCAGTGATCCACGCTTGCCTTATTTCCTCTTCTTTGGGAAACCCACAAGATATTTGTTCCAGAGGTCAGTTTAGCCACTAGCACGACCAATAAACAAATACAGACCGGAAGATAACTTCGGGCCAGGCGCGCAACTGTGGTAATGTGTGCGTGTCTGGTGAAACGTCTATACTGAATAGTAAATATATATTAACTGTACTATAATTTATTAGTAAAGCCTTCCATTTGTTATTACTTGTAGGTCACAAAAGCATATGATACATTGATAAATTTTAAATAATTGTAATATGGTTCACATCTAAAATAGGTCCAGAAAACATTAGGGTAATCATTAATATATTTAAAACCTATTTAAAACAGCGTTAGTGCAAATAATCATCATTTCATAATCTTGGGTCTGGTGTGTCATAAAGCCTCTCCGAGTCCATTTAGTCATTTGAGTCCATCCCAGTCCATTTAGATTGCTCAGGAAAGTTCACAGTCACTTTGGCACATCTACAGTACAGCTGTTTATAGGAGATTATTTAAGAAAGTTATAAGAAAACATTGTTATTGCTATTTCTTGACATATCTGAATATATGTATATTTTTAGTTCTGATATTATCTGTAATGTTCTAAGAAAGGCCCAAACGAGACATACAGTGTAAGAAAATTGTGTCAAATTTGTACCTTATTTTTCTGAGGTTTAATTACTTACTTACTTATGAATTTATGATAAATTTATGTATTTTATAAAATGTAATTAAACCTCAGAGAAAAACTCAGAAAAGTTTTGCTTTATTTGGAAACATTTGCAATAATATTTACCCAGCAAACAATTTTGCATTAAAAACATGTCTAATAGCCTTCCAAACACAGCCCAGTCGCCTAGGCTAAAACAAGGCAAAATTTGGGCTGTCAGTAAAAATGTAACCATAGCCCAAAAATAAAATAAATAAATAAATGAAACAAATACCTTGTAATCACTGTTGACTTTGCTTACATGACGGATTATCAAGTTTTTTTTTTTGTAAAAATGACATGTAACCAAATCCAAGTTTATTTTAGCTTAGTGTGGTTATATAGCCGGGCTATATCGGGTCTATAGTTAACCTTGATGATAAAATGACGGCCAGGTAGAGATTACACAGACAGTGTATAGGCAAAATGTAAATATGTTTATAAAACATCATGTGCTCTTGGATCACCTGTGTCATACAAGCTCCATCTCAGACAGCATGCCAGTCCAGCCTGAATGCTCAGGAAAATCCACAGTCAGTTCATCACCGTCCATAGCTTCACAGGGTAAAAGAAAAAAAAAAAAAAACTCTTTTTTTATACTGGCCAAATAATCAAAGCCATTTCCATTTTAAGAGATGTTAAGACGTTTACAGTGAATTATTTTCAAAATATTTGCCTTTTACAATTCCAACGCTATTCTTGGTGACATCTCCCCAGCCATATTCTGGAGACTCAACTGAGGCTTTTACACGAACTCTTGATCCAGTTTTGAAACTGCAATGGTCTAAAATAAAAAGAAATCCACTTTAACCATGTAAACAGTTGCACAATGCCCCATACGCGCGTAAATTCACAACTCACTGAATAATGAAAAACAACTTTCTCCAAATAATAAATTAATGCTTTGACCAAATACTTAAAATAAATAAACAGCAACATATACACAATATGGTATTTAGTTTACTACCAAATAACACTAATGAATTTAAGTCTTACAGTATAAGACGCAACTACCTAACTAGGTTTAAAAATCAATTTAAAGTGTAATATAAAATACAAGCACCTACATTTTTATTGTCAAATCATTTCTATTGTTTAATTATCCGATTCACGATTTTACATTTCCTTTGGTGTGTAAGTGTGTATTAGTAAGCAAAAGGTACAAATCCCAAAGTAAGCGATGACGCGAGTTATCGTTTCCATCGTAAATCTCTTTTCTTCGACTACAACAAACACACGGATTGTAGGCAACAGTTTACTTCCTGGGCCAGTTGATGTGGACACGACTGCAATTATCATAATTCCTCCCGCTTCGGATTCACAGCCTGTAAGAAGTCTATGTTTTCATATTTTAAAAAATTACTGCTGACCAAACCATGATTTAAACACAAGTTTTGAGAGGTGCAGAGTAGCGCTTGTTGTTTGTCAACTTGGTAATCTGCGTTTTCTGGATCAGATTCAGCTCGTAGTAATAAGGTAATAAAGACGAAATTAACTCCTGTCAGTATTGCATTGCGAGCTGATATTCCAAATACAGTAAGAAGCGTCTCATTTCTGGCGGCTTTCAGAGGTATTTAGGCCAATCACAATGTAATGATTAGCTGGCCAATCGGAGGCAAATCGCTTTCCATGCGTTTCACGGAGGCAGGGCTAAGAGGAGCAACAATAATGTACGGAAAATAATATGTTTTTTTAACCATAAACCATGCAAACACATTGTATTATACCAAATACAAAAAATAACGTTTTTGCAACACAATAGGTGCTCTTTAAAGGTAAATAAAACTAAATTATCGGGGGAGCAAATGATACCCCGTAAATTTAAGTTTGGTGTACCAAGCATATGTTGGCATCAAACTGAATGCAAAGGTTACACTGCACAATGTAAACATATTTGTATATAAAAAAAAGTTTTTGGATCACCTGTGTCATCGGTAGGTATAAGCTCCATCTCAGAGAGAATGCCAGTCCAACCCGAATGCTCAGGGAAATCCACAGTCAACTCATCACTATCTATAGCTATTCAGAATGGAGAAGAAGCTTCTTTAATTAAACTCTTTATTTGTACTGGTGAAATGGTCAAAGCCATTTACACTGAAAGGAATGTAAAGTTTGCAGCAAATTAATTATTACAAAAATGATTACCTTTCACAGTTCCGACGCTATTCTTGGTGACATCTCCCCAGCCATATTCTGGAGACTCAACCGAGGCTTTCACACGCACCTTTGATCCAATTTTGAATGTGGAATGATCTAAATCACAGAGTAAACAGTTGCACAGTGCCCCATAAGCTTGTGACTTTACAAATATACTTATGAAATAAGTTTAAGTCTACGTTTAGCCCAGTATCTGCTCTCTATATTTACCATCAGTTACTAGCTCGATTTCTGATAAAAGTCCTTTCCAGCCTGAATGTCCAGGGAAATCGATGAGCAAGTTTTCATCATCTTTAATATCTAAAAGCAAAGTTTATGTTAAAAGTTTGTGCTTCACACAACTGCCCCATAAAGTAAAATCTGTATCAATGAGAAAAACATGCAGATCTTGCCTTGTACGACACCCTCACTCTTATGTGTGACATTTCCCCAGTCATGTTTTGGGGTGTGAACAGAAGCTTTAACTCTCACTCTGTCTCCAATATTGATGCAGACTTGAGTATTCTTGAGTGTGGCAAGGTCTGAAACTATTAAAAGATTTGTTTCATTACTCGCAAATCCAGTGAGATGCAACAGATGTAAGTAACGATTGGTTACTTTACCTTTTTTTAATGTTTTGCTTATTTCCTCGTTGAAAACGGTCTCCAATCGGTCTTTAAGCTCACAGGCAAGTTTGCTTATGTCCGTATAAGAGCAGCATGGTTTAAAAGTGAGTCTGGGGAAATCATCAGGCTCGGAAGTAGAGGATGCAGACTGAAAATTCTGTAATGAAATTGATTTTTAAAATGCATCAATAGATATATCGCTATATATATAGCTAAAGGATTATTAGGAACACCATACTAATACTGTGTTTGACCCCCTTTCGCCTTCAGAACTGCCTTAATTATATGTGACATTGATGCAGCAAGGTCCTGAAAGCATTCTTTAGAAATGTTGGCCCATATTGATAGGATAGCATCTTGCAGTTGATGGAGATTTGTGGGATGCACATCCAGGGCACGAAGCTCCCGTTCCACCACATCCCAAAGATGCTCTATAGGGTTAAGATCTGGTGACTGTGGGGACCATTTTAGTACAGTGAACTCATTGTCATTTTGAAATGATTCGAGCTTTGTGACATGATGCATTATCCTGCTGGAAGTAGCCATCAGAGGATGGGTACATGGTGGCATAAAGGGTTGGACATGGTCAGAAACAATGCTCAGGTAGGCCGTGGCATTTAAACGATGCCCAATTGGCACTAAGGGGCCTAAAGTGTGCCAAGAAAACATCCCCCACACCATTACACCACCACCACCAGCCTGCACAGTGGTAACAAGGCATGATGGATCCACGTTCTCATTCTGTTTACACCAAATTCTGACTCTACCATCTGAAAGTCTCAACAGAAATTGAGACTCATCAGACCAAGCGACATTTTTCCAGTCTTCAACTGTCCAATTTTGTCCAAATTGTAGCCTATTTTTCCTATTTAAGTTGCTCTTTTATCAGCTTGAATCAGTCGGCCCATTCTCCTCTGACCTCTAGCATCAACAAGGCATTTTAACCCACAGGACTGCCGCATACTGGATGTTTTTCCCCTATCACACCATTCTTTGTAAACCGTAGAAATGGTTGTGCGTGAAAATCCCAGTAACTGAGCAAATATACTGGGAAATACTCAGACCGGCCCGTCTGGCACCAACAACCATGCCACGCTCAAAATTGCTCAAATCACCTTTCTTTCCCATTCTGACATTCAGTTTGGAGTTCATAAGATTGTCTTGACCAGGACCACACCCCTAAATGCATTGAAGCAACTGCCATGTGATTGGTTGATTAGATAATTGCATTAATGAGAAATTTAACAGGTGTTCCTAATAATCCTTTAGATGAGTGTATATATATATATATATATATATATATATATATATATATATATATATATATATACTAAACCAATCATTAATGCTTGTTATCTATATCCTGCTGCTAACAGCACAAGAAGTGTACCTGAAGAAACTGGATGCTGTCGTCTGTCTGTAAATACGTCTCTAGAAGTTCATCCCTTTTCTTCAGTTCAGTGATTTCCACATCCAATTTCGCTTGTAGTTCTGCACCTTGATCCTGATCAGCCTTTTCCTGAGCTTCAATCTTTTTAGTCATCTCTGTGCTTTTCGTCTCAATAAGGCGGGCTAACTCAGCGAAGGCTTTTTTACTGTCCTCCACCGCCTTCTTTGCAGAATACTGAGAGGCAAATAGTAAAAAAAAACAGAAAATCCTAATGATTAAATCCCTGTAAGCCAAATAATCAAAAATGTTCTGTTATGTAATGTTTACACCAGCATGGGACTTACTGAATGGGATGTGATCTGCATTGTCATCCTCTGCAGCTCTTTCTCCTTTGCATGGATTCTCTGCCTGACTTTCTTTTGATTGTCTGTAAGTTTTATCTGAGGATGAAACAGTCACGGTCTGTTAAATCTTACTACAAACATTCAATTATTATTAACTTAAGTTATAAAGAAACCTGTTTCTCATTTCGCTCTACTGCAGACGGCACCGTATCATGGCCTTTGTGGTCATCCAACAAACAGTGCATGCACACGCATTTCTGGTCTGTCCGGCAGTAAACTTCTAATAGCTTGTCGTGTTTGGAGCAAGTTGCTATGATAGTAGCTTTGACCAGCTTGTGTTTCTTCAGCGCAGGAACGTTATTGTGAGGTTGTAAATGTTCTTCACAGAAAGAGCATTGACACTCTAGACAGGATTTGACAGCTTGGAACTTTCTTCCATCGCAGAAATCACATGCAATATCTCCAGGTCCAGCAATACTTTGAGTAAATTCTGACACATTAAGTTGTGTCTCTCTTAATCTCTCCATTATGTCAGCAAGCATAGTACTTCGTTTGAGATGAGGTCTCGTGCTGAAGGTCTGCCTGCATTGAGGACAGCTAAAGGCCCCTGTGTAATTAGTATTCCAGAACTCATCGATACAGCTCATACAGTAACTGTGTCCACAGGCGATTGTCACGGGATCGTTCAGCAGATCCAAACATATCGCGCAGCTGTATCGCTCGTGTTCTCCGAATAAAGCCTCTGCCATTTCACGAAACTGCTGTTTTATCGAAAACTGTGTCGGATAGAAGTTGTGTTGTGAAATCTACGCGAGAGTGAAAGTAAAAGCAAAATGTTTAGTCAGTGTATGGAAATACACTCGCTTGAGGGTTGTAAAGTTGTGAAGAATAAATAATAAGAAAAAGAATAAAAAAATTGTTAATTGTGAATTTACCTGACCAAAATTCGCTATATGCTCGACAGTGGAGCTGTGAAGTGATCGTGAACTTTGTAACCTAGATGTATTTTCCAGTAACACCACTAGATGGAGACTGTGTGTGGGTTTTTTTTAGGGGTGGATTTTTTTAAAGCTTCCTTATTTCAGCATTAAGGGCTGGCCTGGTTCACCGGACAGGTTTTATCCTAGTCCGAGATTAAAATGCATGTTTGAGCTGCCTTAATTTAAAAACCTCTTGCATTGACATAGCTTATATATTTTGTAAGGTTTGCTTGAAAAAATTACTTAAATATCCTAATATAAAAGTCCTGGATTCATCTAAACCCTGTACGGGAAACTGACCCTAAATTTATTACTATGTGTCCATTCATGTTTTTATTTCATAACAAATTTATCTTCCAATATTAATTAACAACATGTAAGGAATAATTGACTATGGATCGTTGTATTATAAGAAAATAATGCACACCCAAGGAGATACCACAATATTACTAAAACAAATTACAGTGTTTCTTTTTATTTTCATGGTGACTTTAAGACATTTGACAGGTTAGGTTAGGTGTGCGGATTACAAAAAATAACCAACATGCCTGGAACATTTCTCAGCCAATCAGAATAAAGCATTGAACAGATCCCGTGGTATAATTTAATATAATACATGATAATAATTTTTTTTAATTAATTTTTTTGTCATGATTCTGTACGTTTACTTTCACTCATTAGAGCAAATGTCAAGATGTTTGATTGATTGGTCTTAACAGATTATGCTAGATTTGCTTTTTTGCTAGAGAATGTGCCAGTGAATGTGCTGTCTTGTATCCAAAAGGCTTTGAGAATAACTGTATAAATTTAATTTAAATGTACTAAAAACTAAATTAGGTTATTCTTTTTTTAAAGATTTTGCCTTTAACCACCCCCACACACTGTGTCATTTTTTTCCACGCTTGGTTATACATTGGGGAAGGTTCTAGTCTGAAAGCATACAAGTGCGTCCTGTTGTACTTTTCAATAACACCATTAGATGGAGACACCTACAGTCCAACGATTTCAGATTCTGTACCACCTTTTCTTTGTACATTAGCATTAACAAAAATTAACTAACTAGTGCACTACGTTTTATTAATTTTTTAGACCTCTTGGCTTTAATAAATATTGCAGGGTTAATCTAACTGAGCAACTGGTTATATATATTTATACACCAACCTACAGCAGTGCATAACTATAGAGGTTAGCAAAACAGCTTATACAAAGCATGCATGCAATGGGATGCTTTTTCTCAGAATTTGCATGGAAAACAGACCAAAAACATGTTTAAAAGGAGAAGCAGCATTTTATGATGACCATTCAAAGACCTCAGAGGCTTGGAAGTGCAAAAGGAAAATCAATTGTGGTGCTGATCCTTAAAAACCCCTTAATATAAACACATTGAAAGTAGGACAAACTCGATTCAATAATGGATAGGAAGCCAGTGGAAAAAAGCCAGCGTAATATTTATATATAAAGACTAAGGTAATATTTTCCTTCTTCTTGGTGCCTGTCACAAGTCTAGCAGCTGCATTCTGAATGAGTTGCAGGCAGGACAGATGGTACTGAGAGATTCCCATATATAGGGAATTACAATAGCCATGCCGAGAAGATGAAAAGCATGTGTAACAGTAAAAATGGGGTTTAGTTTAGAAATAACTCTGGGTTGAAGAGCCTACCTTTAAAAAATGTGATTAGGTGGGTCAAAGTATTTTTTAATTGTAGGCTAATTAAAGTTAAAAGATTAGCATTGTTTAACACCACTGGGCTTTAATATTTCTGGCCAACCAAGATTTAAGGTTTAAGGTCAACTGACTGAAATTGTTTTACATGAAACTTAAAAAATAAAACTTTTGATCTGGATGTCTGAAATTAGTTAGGCAGAGAAAATGCAATTGTTCCAATATAATAATTTCTTTAATTACAAAACAAAATGTTTATTTCAATAGTTGTTAAATTGAACAAATAAAAAGCTCATTGTCCACTCTATGAAATCATAAATTTGGGTACCTCCATATGATTTTTAAAAATTCTTCAAAAACAGGACTCGCATTGTTAAAGTTGGGGCCGGGGGTTGAATCATAGACGCTTTTGTTTGGGTCTCCCCGTTCTTGCGATGGCCTGCTGTCGATCAAGACACGAGCGTCCGCCCCCATCGGCCCTTTCACTGCTGCAGCTGGCCGCCTCGCGCTGCTGCTCACCGTATGCTCGCTCACTGCAATCTGTGCTGGAGAAGCCGGAGCAGCCTCAGTTACACCTTCAGTATTAAACCCGGCCCAAAAACGCTTATGACGCTCGCCACCAAAGAACAGAAATAACACGAGGTGAGTTCGGACGTACTGTGATTATATAATTTCAATACATTTTACATTGTGTAGTTTTACATCTAAAGATCCGCGATGGTTAAATGCGCGGTCGATTTCGAAAAGCGGCATGTTTGCGGAAGTGACCGCGCGGTCCACGATTAGCCGCCTCTGTTATTTTCATATGTATGTCTTGTGTTTCCAAAAAATATCTTTTACCCTCACGTACATTTTGGCGACACGTTAAACGTTTGGAAAAGTGGAAGATGCTGTTTGGGTTGCCCGTAAACGAAGGGAAGTTGACTAGCCAGCGGACCCGTTTGAAAAATCAAAATGGCTGCCATCTTTGTCGTCTCGGCAAAGAGATTTATACCTTTGTTTCTCCGTCTCACATGTCAGGGAGTCTGAGTAAGTTCATTTTTATATTCATGTAGTGGATTACTGTTCAACGAACCATCGTATTAAAAGTGGGGTGTTTGTTTTTACTGGTTTTTATTTATTTTGTTACTCACCCAGTAGCGCACTTTTTGACCACGTCAGTGCGGTGGGGGAGGGGAAGTGAGTCTGGCTGGGTGGAGCCTGTATGAGCAATGATACATTCACTGTGGATGAATGACCAAATGCTGTAAGTTTGCTTTAGTTTAGACTCAAGCTACTAGAAGAACTGTATAGTCTCTCTTGCACTGACTATTTTAGTTACAATTACTTTGGAGATCTGCAAACTTTCTAGATCGTAATAATTGAATGCAGTGCTGGTATGATGGTTGTAGTTTTAGTTGCAGTGGATGCGTGTCAGCTTGCACTCTGGTCTCTTTTTCAACAGTGCTGGGATGTCACCCATGCTTCAGGTAGGCGAACCACCATGCCATTAATATATCTGGTTAACAATGTGGTTATGGGTTTAAAGTTATTGTGTGTGTGATTTTTTTTCTTTTTGGTAACTGTCAAGCAAATCATCTCCATTATGTTAAGTTATTTCTCTTAACATAAAACGACTTTGCAATATATGTGGTGGTATTTGTGTGCTTGCATTCAATGGATTTGTTGGTTTGCTTGTTTTTGCATAGAGTTTGATGTGTATAATGTAACTCATTACCATTGTTTAGCAATCGTCCTATGTCTTCCTCACCTCTCACCTACCCACCAGTATTTGACAAAAGTAGCTGAGGTCCTCTTTGCGCCCTACTCCTCCCAACATACAGACTTAAACATGCACAGTCACACACACAAACACAAAAACTCAGTCGGTCAAGATCTGGTGTGATGACAGATTATGTGCTCTGTCTTGCTGGTTGGTGTCATGTGTTTTTCCTATACTGGATGCATGTTTGTTACTTTTAGGCTCCTGTAACCCTGGTTGGCTGGCCACGGAGACAGGGAGTCCTCGTCTTAATACTGTCGCTCTCCACATTAGACTTACTGTTTGGGGTATCTACTTTCCACTCAATTTTCATTCATATTTAAAGGATTAAAGCACAATTCCAACATTTTATTAGCTTAATCATTTGATGTAATGTTTGAAACAAAGACCTGAAGAAACCCATCTATTCATGCTTTACTACTTTTTAGGTTCCTGTGGATGGTACATGATTCTAAAATGTGATCTGTGGCCTCAAAAATACACATAGTTCAGATTAAAGTTTACATTTGCTATTAAATTACTTTATTGATTCAATGTAATATTAGACTTTAGTTACCAAAGTATCTATGTAATTGCAAGACCCTTTTACATTCCTATTATGTATTTAAGTAATTGTTCTCACATTAGTTATTTAACTGATCTTATATTATTATTATTTAATGTAATTATATATATTTTTACGTTTTTCCATGAAAATGATTTTCCTTATTTTTATGCTGTGAATGCACTTTGCATAAACAAGTGCATTTTAGACAGAGTTAATATTTTTCAGGTATTTTAACAGAATGGTTTATCATCTTAATACATGTAAAAAGAATTTAGGACTGTGCACTGACATTCCCTATCCCCTTTTCTTTTCTCTAGGGTAAACATGTTCTCCAAGGGCACCAAGCGTAAGTTTTCTGATGGTGGTGAAGAGATATCAGAAGAAACCCTTATCGGAGCCAGGATGGCATCTTCATACAGCTTGCAACGGCAGTCGCTCCTGGACATGTCCCTCATCAAACTACAGCTATGCCACATGCTGGTGGAGCCCAACCTCTGTCGATCGGTTCTCATTGCCAACACGGTTAGGCAGATTCAGGAGGAGATGACTCACGATGGCAGCTGGCAGGTGGTCACCGAAGCATTCTGCAGTGCAGGCCAGAGCCCATCTGAGCGCTTAGTGGCCACTGAAGTCCTCTGCCGGTCACGGGAGCCGGATGCAGAGCCTAAGCTTTTATCCGTCATCACCTATGAAGGTTGCAGAGAAGAGGAGGTGGTATCTGACGAGACATTGTGCTCCGTTTCAGTTAGCGACGCTGTCTCGAACGTGTGTCTGGCAGGAAGTATAGGCCAGTGCTGGGAGAAAAGTGAGCTCGTTGATGTGGAGGGGGACGAAGAGGACCTTGAAGACTCCAGGCTAGGCTCAGGAGACGATGAAGAAATAGATACAGAAGATGAGGCTTCCAGGAAGGGTACAAAGACCATAGGACAAGTTTTTGGAACATTTGAAATAAAAAACAGCTCATCGGGTCCTGACTCTGCACTTGAGGAGTTATTCTCAGATGTGGACACATCCTATTATGATCTGGACACCATGCTTACAGGCATGCAGAGTGCGCCCAAGACGGGTCCTTATGACCTCCTCGACAGCTTGGCACCTTCACACGGTCCCCCTTCTATAGTGTCTGCCCCAAATTGTCGCTCTGATCTCAATGAACTTGATCACATCATGGAAATCATTGTGGGCTCTTAGGTTAGACCTTGTTTGGAGGTTTCCATGCTGACTTATTGTTACTGGCTTTTCAATTTTGTATGGAAAGCAAGTTAAATCTGGAGTCCTTTCAAAGGATAGCCTTGATTTAATGAACTGACCATAGTTGTTTTATTTACATACCCTTTGTATGTTTTAATGTTTCTTCTTCTGTATTTGTCTGTCCAGACATGCTGTTTTGTTTAATTTATTTGTTATAACACTACAGAGAGCAGAACAAGATGTATACAGAAGTTGTAAAGCCTGGGATATTTTCATATGGAGACAAAAGATTGTCTAAAATTTGTACATAAATATATATTTTGTACTATAGATCCTGCTTGTAATATGTCACTGTACATTCTGTACATGTTCTACAAATTGATTTAATGGAAGAGAGTAGATTGTCTTATCTAGCAATGCATTCTTCTGTTCATCAAAGTCCACAAACTGAAGGAACTTCATTACATATTAGAATATAGAAATGACAAGTATACATATAATGATGCATGTTTTACATTTACATGCTCATTTGCACAGTATTTTTCTTCTTCTCATGGTTTAATTGCAGTTATCTGTCAATCAGCTCAGCCATAAGTTTTATTTGTTGTTAGACCTCAAAGTTCTTATATTTGTCTTATCAACAAATGAAGAATAATGGGCCAGCCCATTCTATATTGTGACTTAATTTATTTAATTTATTTACTGCAAACGGTGAGTGTTGGCTGTGGTCAAACTCAGGGTGGTTTTTTTTATTTCTAGAGGAATTAATAGGCTTGGTTAACAAAAGCCTTTGCTCATATTAAATTTGGATCATGTGAGAATCGGTCACAAAATTTGTGCTTGGTCAGTTTATTTGCATGTGTTAAACATTTTATTATGGGCAAATGGCTTGGGTATATGTCTGTTAGACCTTTGGACCCCTCATACTAAGAAAGCAAGTATAGTTCTATGCATTGAGTGTCAAAACACACTTTCTATGCATTAAGTGTTCAATACGCATTTAGTACAGTATTCTTTTTTTAAATATAATTTTGACTTGAGTCAACAAGAGATGGTTATATTTTATCATGCATTTTCCCCTTAGTTAATACTGTATATTATTTGGTTTTGTTTAAAATGAATTTTTGCATAAACTATGTTTGTGCAAACCATGAGTTTACACTTTGATAACGGTTTTCTGTTGCATTGTTTCACACTTAAATTCCAAGAGGAGAAATGTTTTTTATTGTATGATCTTAAACTAGTATAGAATATAAACATTTTATATGAGCATTGTAGCTTTTTTAACGTTTTTTAATAAAAGGTACAACTTATGAAAATACTTGTGGTGTTGTTCATGAATTAACTAACATTAAAACAAGATCTCAGTATTATCAAAAAGTCATGAAGGTTTGTGTGTAAATAAATATATAGAGAACATTAGAGATACAAAAAAAATGTAATATTCGAAGTTGTAAGAGAGCAAAACCGGTTTTGAACTAGACAGCGAACCCTTGACGTCAATTCTCTCACATGTGACGTCAGTAAACGTGACGCAAATAACGTCAATGTTTAAATCCCACCGTTCCATACTATGCATTAAATTGCATTTCAAAAACGTGGTTTATTATATAACCCATATAGTTGTGATGATGTTTAATTAACGTATCACACTCGACCTTTACCAAGCGATCTTTAATATAATACATTTATATTATAATTAAACAATGTTGTACTCAATTAAGAGCTTAAAAATGACACGCTTGTTTGCCATTAAGTAACAACTTGGTAAAACCACGACGTGTCGTTTTAAGTGCGATTATAGTTTGGTGGAAGCCCTGTGCTTCTATCTGTCACGTTTTTAGTCTATGGGCATGTCAGAGGGATGAATGTGATAGACTGAGGAGGCGGGCGAGAACACAGTTTTCACCAATCGGATGCAGTTACTAGGCGGGTCTCAGATCGGATTCGACCAATCACCGCCCTCCCACCTGACGACCGTCAATCAGCTGAGTTCTTTTCCCGTTGTTTCTGTTTCTACCAGAGCCGTTCTCCACAAAGTAGCAATAGTTCTGTGCTCGTGTCTGCGTTGAGATGCGATCGGTCGCGTAATTTTGTGCAGAATAATGTTCAGACTTTGGACCAGAAGCTTAACGCCGAGTTTAGCGACCGATTGAACGCACGTCTGTCCTTTTTCAAGAATGTAGCCATCAATTGTGTGTTACGGGTAAATGTATTTCTTAGTTAGACAGAGTCCGTACTTCGCCAAGTACTAACTAACGTTAGCTAACTGGCTAATTCATTGCGCATCTCCGTGAGCTAAGCCGCGGAGGCTAGCAGCGCGCGTTGGCGTCTTGCAAGTTGTTGGTTTTAATAAACGCTAACAAAAGAAGCAACTGGTTCAGCCAAACATAATGGTATGGGTCAAAGGGATTTCACTTCGTTCGAGGCTTCCATGAAAAGAAGAAACAGAATTCCCGCTGTCTCTATGTGTCGACTGGATGTGGAGTCCGCTGTTGTGAAGAAGGAAGTTGAGCCCGTCGGAGGAGATGGTGCCCTTTCTTCGTCAAGGTAACGCTACTTTTAGGCATTTAAAAAAGTCTTTAAATCAAAGTTGTTAAGTTTTTTTCTATCGTCTTGCTTTTGTATATTTCTATATATTTACGTAACCTCTCGAGTACATGTGTAAATGTTACTTGGCTTTGAGTAAATGTACGTTAACTCCGTATATTCTAGTGTAATTACAAAATAGGAACTAATAAACTAACATAGATATAGTAAACCAAGAAGATAGAAACTTTGATATCGCACGTTTTCGGTGCAAGTCGTGCGCGGTTGCGTAACTGGTCGATTTTGCCACTCGGTTTAAACCCGAGTGACGTTTACTCGAAACGTGACCGCCAGTTTTCTTCCAATCTTTTCACAGAGCTCAAAAAGTACACTTATGATATTTTCTCTTTGCGTTTCTTGCCAAAGTATAAAAATAGTTCAACAAATATGCTTAATGATGTTTCGTTTTTATTTAATTTCTCGTATAAATAATGTTCTTGATATGTGAATAATCATGACTAAACAAATGTGTGGGGTACCATTAACCTGACGTCATACACGATTAAATCGATGAGTGATATCTTTAAAAAAAACTTAAGTTATTTGTATTATGATCTTATAACGTTACCAGTTTTCAGTTCTCAATTTCCTGTTTGGCCAGCAAATTGTTATTTCATATTTTGATATGTTTGTGAATATTATCTGAATCTTGATCTGAACCTTTTGGAGGTGATTAGGGATGCACCGATAGGATTTTTTGGGCCGATACCGATACAAACAGACAACTTCTGGCCGATACGGATATTAAACACTTGTATACAATACTATACAGTTGGTCTATTAGCTAGTTTATTTCTGCATCAAATTATTTTTACTGAACGTGGATTGGATCTAATTAACATTCAACTGACCAACATAATAAGAGAGGCACAAATTAAGCTAAAACAAATATAATAAGACAGCGTGACAACCTTCAAAGGTGGTTTTTGCTATTCAGCATTTATTTTTATTAACAACATTAACTCATTTTTTTACATATAAATTGTGTAAAAATTGCCGATATGCTGATGGTTTCAAATTCATAAAAAAATCGCCCGATAAATATCGGCGGCCGATACATCGGTGCATCACTAGAGGTGATTGTCATAGTTTGCAGTAGACTCAATAGGTGTATAAGGTATGACCTATAAATTAATTGGTAACAGTTTACAATAAGGTTGCATTTGTTAATAATTAGTTGATGCATTAGCTAACATGAACTAACAATAAACAATTGTTCTACAGCGTTTATTAATCTTTGTTCATGTTAATTTCGGTGTTTACTAATGTATTTATAAAACCATTGTAACTGTTAACATGGATATATGCACCATGAAGTAACATGAATAACTGTATTGACATGAACTAATATTTAAAAATTATTAATTTTTATATTCTTTCACTTTAAACAAGCTTATTAAATAAAAAAACCCTGTGTGTTTATGTTTAACCGTACATAGGGGAAATTAATATTATTGGTAATGCCTGAGTTACAGTTTGCAGCTATGGAACTAAATAGATATTTTGCGGATAACTGTTACATATAATACATAGACAAAGTTGATTTAACATTCAGTTAAATACTTTGAGTTATCTGATGCTGTGGTGTTTACTTGCTGAAGCAAAAGAGTATCAGCCTTTTTGGTCTCTTAAATTAGAAATCATGATGCTTTTAATCTTCATATTCAGAATATAATCAACCTTTGAGTTGTCAGCATTATACATTTCTTACCGTTGCATACCTGTGTAACAACTAGTAGGCATCATTATAATTATTTTAATGCCATGCAAGAGTTTCACCAGTGACTCAAACAGCACTGATAAGTCACGGAAGCTTCATGTGAGCGAGCGTGTCTTCATGTCTGTCTCCGTGACTAAGTCTCTGAGTCACTTCATCAGGTCTATTGGAGCCACCCAGTTTTAAAACTGCCCAAATTTAGACATCCGGCCTGTTAGCCCAGTGGTTGTATTAAGGACTTGGTAGATTTGTGAGTGGTGTTTGCTTCCTACTTCCTCCTGCTTGCGCTCAGTCTGTTTTCTTTGCGCTTTCTTGCTCAACTCAACTTCTCTGTCTCCTCCCACTTTATCTCATGGGCTAGCCTTATGCTCATTCTGGCTTATGTACTTCCTCTTTCACTTGCTCTTTTATTTCTTCCACTGTCCTCTTTCTCTTGTCTCAGAATGAAAACAGACTGTCCCCTTTTGGGAGAGTGAAACTGGAAGGGATGGAGAAAGAGTTTATTTTAGACCAGCATATTATTTTCTGTTTTTTGGTTTAAGTATTACCACAGTAAAGGAAATTAAGTCTTTATCTCTTTTCCTTCAGCGAAACTGATATGTCTCTTCGTATGGTATTAGATTGTTATCCATTTATTCATCCGATGGAATGCTGCTGGATCTAAAAATAGCAGTGTAAGTTTCATTGTTGCTCCTCAGATGATCAGTCTCTTATATGTGAGCTGTATGCACAACATAGTTCAGCATAAATGCTTTGCTTTCAGTGACCGTAAAATCTGTTTGAAATCCAACTTTAAGGGCAGTAGATTAGAATGTAAAAACTGTATTTACCCAAGTATAGATAAATAATAAGTGTTTTGTAAAATAAAAGATTGTGAGCCTCAAACACTATTGTTTCCTCCTTATGTAAACCTCGTGCATGCAAAAGATCGCTGGAAAACATCTCAATGTAATACCAACTATGATGTTACAGTCGTGGTGTATGCCCCAACATTAAATTACACATTAAACTAATTACAATGTTGTTACTAGGGATGTGCATGTATGTAATTTTTTCATTTCGATTAATCCATAGGTTTGAAAAACAAGGGTGCGTTCCACTCCAGTTTTAGACACACACTCGCAAACTTCCCTAAGCACTTCCCCT
Organism: Misgurnus anguillicaudatus; assembly: GCF_027580225.2. Classification (NCBI taxonomy): domain Eukaryota; kingdom Metazoa; phylum Chordata; class Actinopteri; order Cypriniformes; family Cobitidae; genus Misgurnus; species Misgurnus anguillicaudatus. Next base: position 20,536,421 of record NC_073354.2, read on the forward strand.
TGGGGGAATCCCTGTCGCCATTTTGAAGTGCGTTCCACTTCGTCAAGGTGACGAGGGAAGTTTGTATGGACAGACCCTTGCTCCCTCGATTTTGACTGATCTGCTTCATATGTACACTTCATGCAGCTTCATATCCCACAATGCAACACGATTGTGACGTCACTTCAGCAACTGGCGCTTTGCACATGGAGGGGGCGGTCTCCACTTTCCATGTGATCAAGGGCTTAGGGCGATCCATTTGAACCCACTTCAAGTGTTCTAGCAGTAGTGGGCACTCGTACAACATAAGCAATGATGTACATCCGAGTGAACGAGACTGAGGGAAGTTAGCGAGGGAAGTTCATAAAAAAACGAACTGGAACGCAGGGCAGGTACTTGATAAACTGGGGGCGGGGCAATCAAGGGGGCAGGACGTACGAGACATGGTGAAAATGAAAATATTTTTTATTAAAAACACTCAAATAAAACTTAGTTTTGAAGAAAATATGACCGAACAATAAACACATACTAGATTATAAAAGAATTAAATGTTTTTAACAGAAACCTCTAACAGGAAAAGCTGCGTGATGAAGTGAAACTATAGCGTTAATAAACATGATTTTTATATGATGCAAAATATTAAACTTTGTATACAACATAAATGTATAACAATAACGTGCACAAAATGCAAGACTTAAACTAAGTTATGTATTGGACAGAAAGTTTAACTCCTGTTGTGCACCAAAACCGTGCGCTTTTAAACATGTCCAGTCAAAGCACAAGCTTCATAACATTAAGCAGCTTTAAGTCATTGCTATCATTTTAGCGATTAGCAGTGTTGTGTCGTCCTTTCTTACCTGTCTCGGTCAAGATGTAATGCTTGTATGGCTCTCTGATATCTTGACATTTGATTGTAACCACAAATATTCAAGTATTTGTATTCAAGTATCGAGTATTCAAGCAACCGATTACTTGTGCCCATCCGTACTTGTTACTAGGGCTGTCATGATTAATCGTGCAAATGTGCATTTTCTCAATGAATGAATTTGAATGAATTACAGTGAAATCGCGGCACATCCTAAAGCGTCTTCACATTGACTTAACATTGAAATCACTCGCGCTTGACGCCTCTACCGCGGCTGGTGTAAATGCAGCATTACAAACGCTATTCCAGGAAATGTCTAAAGGAATATTTATATCGCTGTGCTTTAAATAGTTTCAGGTATTTTCATGATAATAAAGAACATTTTGAGTGTTTTGTTTAACGAGTTTTGCTTTTTTTAAAGGCACATTATAAACGACTCTGACTCATAATTTTAGATTGATAAAGACTTCCTACTGACCAAATGCTGTAGTACATGCACAAGCTGTGCATGAAACACAGAATTGATTCAAAATCGATTCTGAATCGATTTCGGAGGCATTTTAATGGGACACACGATTAATCATGGCAGCCCTAGTTGTTACAATGATAAAAACAAAGTTGTGACTGTTGAGTTAGCGCTATATACTAGTTAATGCTGTATGCTAGCGTTTTAGGCTGAAGTTCTACTATTAACAATAGAATACAGTAACATTTTTCAGGTCCATACTGAAAAAAACACAAACATGCCACTCAAAAACATCCATTTCCAATCTCAGAATGATTGATGATTCCTCAAAATCTTCATCTGATCCAGGCTCCAACATATGTTCTGTTTGCATGCACACAGAGCCACCGAAATAAGCCGTTCTAATAACAGCCAATCAGAGCAGAGCTTAACATTATTATCCATGACCAGTTCAAATAAGGTAATAATAGACCATTTCATTCTAGGCACAAATTGTAGGGTTGTAGATGGACATATAAAACCGTCTCTGGATCATTTTCTATGAAGATATCAGAACAATTTAACATATTATTTCAATGCATTTAATATAAAGGTTTTATTTACACAAAAATTTTCTTTATGTAGGTGAGGTAAACATTTTGGTTGATAAATAAATTAAGTTAAATTTACTTTCATTTTATAGTGACTACGTCTTATCGAGATTTGGTATATGTTGTCAGTATTTGTTTCTGAGCATTGTATTGCCATAGTGAGACTTCTCTGAAGTGTCGTAAAAAGGCCTCCGCTATGATTCACCCGTAGGAAATGATAACAGCGTGTAAACCTAATCTGATGCAACATGGTAAACTCCACTGCAACACTATTGCCTTTGCCTTTCCTGTGGCTCCCCTTGTGATAGCACTTCGATGGCCATCTCTGTAGTTGTACTTATTGTCTTTGAGCTGCAGACTCTGTGTGCCACTCAAGCCCCAGCCTCTCATCCACCGCTGTTGCCATGGCAAGTAGACCACAGAGGCCAGTCCAACCAGAGGGGCCCAATTTAAATGATGCCTTGCTGTTTCACAGTCCTGATTTAAAGCTGGGAGACTTTATAGAGACCAAGTCAAATTCTTAGTCGTTTGTGTCCTTTAATAATGCTTTATAAAGCAACGCATGCCTCTCTTCTCAGACTTTTAAGCATGACAATACATATTTCATACAAACGCGTTCATGCCACTCTTGCTACTGCCATATTTTTATTGATTATATTTTCTGCAGGCTTACCATTTATAGCTTACCGTCGCTGACAGAAACAGCCTGCAGACACTTGTCCGAGTATATTGTATACGCCTACTGAAATTTAGCTGAAATCTACAGGAATACAAAATGTCCCTTTTGTGGAAAAGGCACCTATAGGGCTGAGCAGGAGTGAACCCAGTGCTCATTGGATAGTTATGTAACCACTAGGCCCAGCATGACACACTTGAAGGTACGGACGTTGCATGCGCACATGCACAGGCGGATGTTCAAGCAGTTTAGTGTTAAATCAGACTTGTTTTCACATTGGTGTAGTTACACTCAAAGGTATCGTTCAAGCCTATCTTCTTTTTCATGACTGGTTATGGTGTCCGCAGTTTTTTTTTTTTTTTTACGTGCACCGTCTAATGCATTTGTCTCACTTTTAAACACGAGAGGCTCTTCATGGCTCCTGGAGCTTCCTGTGCACCCTGCAGTAGAGAAGAGCAGTCACTGACCAGACCTGCGGGGGATGTCTGCCTGCATTCAGCAGAGTGATGGATGGGAGGGAGCCGCCTACACCACTGAGAGCATAGAGGTGGATAGACAGTCTCTCGCATTTACAGCCCTTTCCACTCAAACTCCAGCTCTTCAGATCTGAGGCGGATGTCTGAAAGAGCAGTTATGGTCGTGATTAAAGTAGCTTCAATTCTGTTAGCGCAAAACCACAGAAATATTGTAGTTTGGGATTTGCCATTGAATATAAAATTTCTCCCCAGTGGATGCACCGTAAAACTGCAATACTGTTCTTCAAATTTAACAGCTAAGGGTCATGATAGATAACAAGACAGCCTTTGCTTGTAATCACTGCTGAGGGTCGCACAGGATAGAAGGCTTTGGCTTTGACTAACTGCAGCAATAAGCATCACGCTCCTGTGCTGCATATACTCTTCTGCTGTGAGTGCTAATGAAGCATGAGCCTATTCTCAAGTGTACCGCAGTCACAGATGGGAGGAGCTACAGCTAATGCATCCTCCAAGGAAGCTTCGCTTTAGGGTGAAGAGAGAGCCTGTCAAGTTGAAGCTTCACTTTATCGTATGTTTGATAACAGTGAATATTCAAGCTAAAAGCATGCAAGTTGTTGGCACCGATAACCCTGTGGTTAGTGCGCTGATGTAAAGCGCCAGTACGCTCATGGCAACACGAGTTTGATTCCTTTTTCGAAGGATTCCACTGCCCTATCTCCACCTAACGCTTTACTGTTAACTCCACTATTCTGTAATACAGTTAAAGGATAATTCCGGTATTTAACACTTTGAGTCTCATTTCTGGTTTGTTTTGGATGAACTACAGTGATGGACACAGAAATTTTGACAATGGGTCGTGTCTTGACTTTTCGACTGATTTAGAAGCGTCTCTTGACTGCTTCAGAATGGAAGTCAATGGCCATGCACAAACATGTCATTAAAACAACACTTAACGTTCATTTTCAAAACTGTGCTACTCACCAAGTGGTTCGTGGTGTTCGTTGATAATTAAAAACAAGTTGTGTTGCGAAATACAGTTTCTGTCGTGTCGGATCTGTTGACTTGCATGACGGAGCACTGGGGTTTCTGCAAAATATTTTCTTTATTGTTTTGCTGATAAAAAAACATATTTGATGGTGTAAGTGTTATAAATAAACTTGATTTTGAAAGTATACTACCGTTTTATTACAGTTTGTTGGACTACGTTCATTCATGCTTCAGACTCAAATATAGAGCGGAAGTATATACGCGGTTGTGAGGTATCTGAAAAAATAGTTCCACTATAGCAAACAACACGGATTGAAATCATACATTGCGCCAATATATTTGTTTTTAATCATCAACGAACACCACGAACCACTCGGTGAGTAGTACAGTTTTGAAAATGAATGTTAAGTGTTGTTTTAATGACATGTTTGTGCATGGCCATTGACTTCCATTCTGAAGCAGTCAAGAGACGCTTCTAAATCAGTCGAAAAGTCAAGACACGACCCATTGTCAAAATTTCTGTGTCCATCACTGTAGTTCATCCAAAACAAACCAGAAATGAGACTCAAAGTGTTAAATACAGGAATTATCCTTTAAGACATAGTCTGTTTGTAGAGACGAAAGTTAAAGTGTCAGAAAGACATGTCCAGTGCGAGTTTTAGCGGCATCTAGTGGTGAGATTGCGAATTGCAACCAACCTCAATTTCAAAATGCAAAGAGAAGCTACGGTGGCTGCAACAGGACCAACATGTTGTTGTCGAAGACAATGTAGGGACGAAATGCGCTCTGTAGAACAGGTTGTATGTTTATTGCTACTGTAGAAACATGACGGTGACTTCCATGAAAGAGTATCCGTGGTGAATGTAGATAAAAACTGCTCATTGTTATGCTGCCGCGGTTTCCATAAGGCTGACTTTCTTCCCCTTACATCCAAAAACCACTTTTCTTCATTCATGCCATTGTTGAGTCTTGAAATTAAACAAAGCTGTCTCGTGAAGTAATGTTTGTAAGTTCTAGCGTCTCCCGCTGATTGACGGGTGGGTGGGGTTTTCCGGGGAAGTGCCCATAAAAATAGGTGATATGTATCGAAACCCCTGAAACTTCAGCTGGACCTGTAATCGAAAAAACTTTCCGAAACTTGTACGAATGAAGTGCATTCGGCACAGAAATACTCTGTAACACGTCCAACTGCTTTTTTGACAGTTGCCTATGTTTAGCATGAGGAAACAACTCTATAACTGTTAATAAGTCAGAATGCATGAAATACCATTGAACCACCACCCTTTTAAAGCCAGATTATGTAAGATTTTTGTAATAAAATATCACTCACTTGCACACACTGTAATATATATTTCATGCAGTGGTGGAATTACATTATTCCAAAAGATCCAAGGATTTGTAAGTCCAGAGAACTTCCTATTTTGAATAATGGTTCATCCCATATCAATTAATTAATATCCGTGCATTTCTCGGTTTCCACTTGAAGAAACTGTGTGTGGACAAATGTGGAAGTGGTGGTTGTACAGCATCTAGCATGCAGCATTGGTGCCTTGAAGCTAATTCAGTTTCAATAACAATTTTTAAAAATCACACACACACACACACACACACACACACACACACACACACACACACACACACACACACACACACACACACACACACACACACACACACACAAAAAATGTTAAATGTGTAGAGTGCTTTCTGCTACATCTAAATCATTTTAAATTATTGTTTTTTAAAATTATACAAGTTACAAGAATAATTACTAATTATTAATCATGGCAGTGTGTGGGAGAACATAAAAATGGTCTGTTTGATTAAATAAATATGCAAATTTTATTTCCCTTTATTGCGCAAAACTTTCACAGTAAAAAAGCTTTAGTGTGCAGATGGTTATTTTGGAAAGTATGCGTTTGACCAGACCTTATGCACATCCTGGGCGCAGAATTGATGTGCCTAAATCATCTTGTACGCTACGATTATGTGCTTTCTGGACGCAGATTTAATGCGCTTGGAGTGAGGATTCCCAGGAACGGATGCTTCGTAATGGAAAGTTCATAATCGCTAAAACACAAAGAGAATAGATGCGTCTTGTGACTTTATAAAATAAAATCCTTAAAATAGCTTAGTTATCTTAGTTAGCACGTGTGTGTGAATGACGTTTTAATCGCTTTCTCAGTAACAATCACGGGTAACGCACAGTATTGAAATTAGATTGTTCTAGGGATGGGCAATATAAACGATAGAAAATTGGCATACAATAGAGATTTTAAATCTATTGCACTATCGCGATAATGCGTGTTGATGACACAATCTACCCGCGAACTTTAGAGTCACGAGCTGCAGCCGAATAAACATGGATGAAAGCGTCAGCGAAACAGAGGAACTTGTGAAAAAGACAGATGCAACATATATTTTTTGGATTTAAGCCATAAGTTACATAAGTTAACTGCTGCTCCACGTGCGAAATTGGCATTATGGTCTAGTAATTGTGAAACTTTTTTTTTTTTTTAAGTATATATAAAAGTCCCCACAAGCATTTAAAGGGTTTAGTGTTATAAAAATAATTAACTGTGTTTTTTAGCAGATAGATCTTGTCGGCTTTATCATTTTAAAAGTAGATCACCACACAAAAAAGTCTGGACACCCCTGCTGTGTGTGTCAGGCAAAAGTTCCAGCTAAGAGAGGTAACAAAACTAATCTGGCCGTAACGGTTTACTTTTACATACTTTTTTAGCAGTTTGGCTTTTGTAAGGGTCTATATAACCTTTTCTGAAACTAGTCTATTGAAATTATTATATCGCAATACATATCGCTATCGCAAGAGGCTGCAATGTATAACGCAATATAGATTTTAGGCCATATCGCCCATCCCTAGATTGTTCCTGTTAGTCCGATATCCGATCCAGCAAAAAAGCACTGTACTATATTACGTACTATATTATTTGTTGACTTTCCTCATAATGAAGTCAGTAACTGTTTTTCTAAGTTCATCTTTTTGTTTCATCTGTAGGTACGTGTTGGGCCGTGGGGTGAAGCGTAAGCTGAGTACATGTGAGGACATTGCCCAGGACTTGCCGTATCCTCAGCAGAGGCAGCTGGTGCTGGACTTGTGTCTGGACAAGCTACAAAGCTGCCAGCAGCGAGCAGAACCCAGCCTCCATCGTTCAGTTCTGCTGGCCAACACTCTCCGTCAGATTCAGCAGGAGATGAGACAGGAAGGAGAAACATGTTTGCCGCCAGCCCCACTCACCCCAACGCTCCCTCACGCCTCAACCCCACGTCATTTACCTGACTGTCCACCCGTGCCCTTAAACTGTCCTCTACCTGGAGCGATATCACTGACAACATCAGAGGATGATGAGGTCCGGTTGGGTGGTGCAGAACACGAGAGCCTTTTAACAGGGGAGGAGGGCGCAAGGTCGTCAGATTTGCTCTTCGGCTCGTTTGAGATTACGAATTCGACCAGCTACTTGACTGACTTGGCACTGGACGACATCTTTGAGGACATCGACACGTCAATGTACGACTCCTCTGACATTACTGTTCTGTCGTGTCCTGCACAAAGAAGTGGCGGAGTGGACGATGGCCTCAAGAACCTTTCAAACTGCACCTCCAACAGCAGCCTGCATCTCTGTCTCTCAGACCTCAATGACCTGGACCACATCATGGAGATCCTGGTGCGCTCCTGAACCTCTCGCGCCGCAGTTCAGACAGCCATCCTAATGTTTCTATGGGAAGTAATACAATGCGTGCTTTTTTTAAACAAATATTTTATCTATTTTTATACAAAGGACTGATATATTTATATAAGAAACTGCCTGACACACTTTCACTGTAGGATAAATGCACATTTTTAAGACTTTTCAGATGGTTAAGCTTATGCTGCCATCCTTCATATTTAAGCAAACTAAGATGAATATGCAGGGACTTCAGAAGCAAAGTATTACTATTGATGCTTTTATTTATAGCGGACCGTGAATCGAGTTGTATTAAAGAGGAGGAAATATTGGATCGTGATGGACCCCTCGTAGCTTTTGCTGAGATAAATGACATTTATTTTTTGTGAACTGATCTCCACTGTATTCTGAAGCATTACTGTCAGTAATTATGATTATCAGATCATGTCATGCACATGCAGCACCCATACTACCTCTCAAGATACCAAGAGCTCTTTCTATACAAAGACTGTCATTGTTACAAACTGTCTATTAATGGGTTCTCCTCAATAACTTTCAAAAACTGGTGATTGTTTTCAATACGACTCTCTGTTCATGGGAGAGCCTGGATTCAGAAGTTGCGAATGGCAAAAATACTTTCTTTTGAAAGCCTTTCTGACATTTTTTCAAAGGTTTCCGAGTCGTTCGGTTTCAGTCGCTTACGTATGAAGTGATATATTTGTAACGATTTAATGTTATTTCTACTTTTCACGTACACGATTGTCAGACAGACAGCCACCGTCGAATCCCTCGTACAAACATAGTGCCTACAACGGAGAATGAAGACTGCCGACGATGAACTGCACACTGTGGACCCGCATGCTATCCTTCCCATAATGCTTTCGGCTTGTCTGATGCTCTGTCCTTTAAAGAAGCCATTACCCCAAATGTGGGTCCACATCTCCTCCCTGTTGTCCTTCATTAATGTGATCTACACTGCATAACGTATATTGTGGATGCCTTTTGGGCTCTGGTTTTGAAGCCCATTTCTAAAGGTCCAAGTTTATACCCTTTTCTATGGGGGTCCACACTGATGTCTCATCTGTCTGCTCTTTCCCTTATGCCGCCTTTCCAATGTACACGACAAACGACACACCAAAAGTGATACTTTTCCTACGGAGAGTTGCGCACACAGGCTACGTGGGGGCTGCGATAGCGCTGCATGCGGCGTACCGGTCGTAAGTGATTTATTTCAAGCAAAACAATGTGTGCAAGGTAAAAATTATTAACTTGATCCTTTATCAGTAACACTTGAATCCTTTAAAAACGATTAATTACTGATAAGTAATAAATTAATAATGCAATATTTGCATGTTATTATTTTTAATCTCGTCTCCATATGTTCGGTCTTTTGTCATATGTGACCCTGGACCACAAAAGCAGTCTTAAGTAGCATGCTACATTTGTAGCAATAGGCGAAAATACATTGTATGGGTCAATATAAAAAAAATTCTTTAATGCCAAAAATAATTAGGATATTATGTAATGTCCATGTTTCATGAGGATATTTTGTACTTTTCCACGTAAATTTACAAAAATGTTATTTTTGTGAGTGGGTGCAGTGCTAATTGTGCGTTCACACCAGCCGCGGTAGAGGCGGCAAAAACGCGCTAATTGCGTGTAGTTAGGCGCTTGAACATTTTGAACATTCACGCATGAAATTCTAGTTATTCGAGACATTCACGTGGAAATTCACATCATGGGAGGGGCTTCTGCGACTTCGCTGAGACTCTGCTCGCTTCCTGTAATCACACACTACTTCAGCAAGGTCCTGATTGGTTAACGCGGCACGGAAATCTGCCGAAGTTCAGATTTTTCAACTTTTTTTCCCCGCGGCAACGCTCAATTCGTACGGAACGCGCAATCTGCGTCTACCGCGCCGCAGGATGCCTAATTGCGTCTTTGCATTGACTTAACATGTAAATCACCCGTGTTTGCCGCCTCTATCATGTCTGGTGTGAACGCCCAGTAAGGACTTCATTTGGACAACTTTAAAGGTGATTTTCACAGTATTTAGATTTTTTTGCACCCTTAAGGTGCGTTCACACCAGCCGCGGTAGAGGCGGCAAAAACGCGCTAATTGCGCGTAGTTGGACGCTTGAACATTTTGAGTTTACTCGCTTCATTCGCGCCTGAAATTCTAGTCATTCGAGACATTCACGCGGATATTTGCGTCATGGGAGGGGCTTCGCAACTTCGCTGAGACTCCGCTCGCTTCCTGTAATCACGTCACTACTACAGCAAGGTCCTGATTGGTTAAGACGGCGCGGAAATCCGCCTTAGTTCTGATTCTGAACTTGCGTGTTTCTCGCGCCAACGCTCAATTCGCACCATCCGCGCCGCAAGATGCCTAATCGTGTCTTTGCATTAAATTAACATGTAAATCACCTGTGCTTGCCGCCTTCACCGCGTCTGGTGTGAACGTCCAGTTAGATTCCAGATTTTCAAATATCTATCATTTTCTCGGCCAAATATTGTCCTAACAAATCCTACATCAATGAAACTCTTATTTATTCACCTTTCAGGTGATATATAAATCTTAATTTCAAAAAATGTACCCTTATGACTGGTTTTGTGGTCCAGGGTCACATATATACATAGCTGTTTATAGTTTCATTCATTTGATTTAATCCGCTATGTAGGCTCTTGCGCTGGAATGAGCTTCTCTCCCAACTTCAATAGTTGTGTCCGAATGTCGTGTGCGATGGAAAGGCTGTTTTAAGCTTTAGGCCCGTTTAAGCCATCTCAGTCATAACATTGTTATTAGTTACACGCTAGAAGTTTGTAAGATGGTACCCCAAAAGCATATATTTTTCCCACTTTATCATCTGTGTCTTTTACCATCAGTTGAGACTGCTTGCAGAAAGTGAATTCTGAGCCACAAACTGCAGTCGGCAAGTCTTAAGACAGGGGGAAGGGAAAGAACAAGAGACAGAGATTAAGGCGGTGGGTGGGGTAGGGGTTAAAGCAAACAGCTTCTGTCACGTGGAGATTCTTACTAGCGCTAAAGGCTACATTGAGAGTTTGACAACAGCTGGTAGGTCTACGCTCACATCGGTGTGCATGTTGGTAACAAAGCTCCGCCCCCGGTGGGGCCCAGAGAGGCTCCATTCTCCTCCCAACCAATCACTTTTAGCCTAGGGAGGAGCTTTGTTCTTTGGTTCTGGGTCTGTTTGAGCATAGTGAAATGTCTTCCCTACCCAGGCAATCATCACTGCTTGTGTTATACACGGGCCACTGAGTCACAAATTTGAGTTAAATAAAGACGTTCCGACCAAATTGTAATTAAGATGAGCAGCTTCACTAATATTAATCACATAGTTAAGAGATGGCAGCAAAGAAAAGCTGTTTTTTATCAAGTTAGTACAATAAATTTTCCCTTTGAAACTCAGGCTTAGACCCCTACCCTGCCTTTCACAAAATGAGTACAGCCACAAAGACACTCAAAGTTTACACTCAGATTTAAAAAAAAACATGCTTGTATGAGATGGGTGGTCAACAAAACTAGAGTCTCTTTGGTGACAACGTCAGCAATTCAGCCGTGATCTGTTTTTAATGCTGAGAGCTGTGTGTCCAATGCTTTCTAAGCTTTGTAAGCTTGATCAGTCTGTTTATGTGTATATATCTATATATTTGTATTTATATATTTTTTGTGCTTTGTTTTGTTGACTGAAGATGATGAGATAATATATTGCTTTTATTTAAGAGTGAAATATGATCAGTAGACTTCGGTCTTAAGGAGGATTTATTTGTTTTGAAGTGTGATTTATACTTCGCCTCCTTTTCTTAGTAATAATTATTTGTGTAAATAAATGATGCAGAATTATGAAGAGAATTTTATCACTAATATTATTTGTAAAGATTTCATTTGGAGCAGACTGTAAACTTAATGACTATGGGATGTTTTTTTTTTGTTTTGTTTTATTTGTTCACTTCCCCTGGACCAGGCAGATAATCGGGCAGCTTTAACGGTTTTTAATCTAAATTGGATAACGTCATCTGTGAAATGTTCAATTGTTGGCATTAGTGGGGTCATTTAAATGTAATGAGAGAGGTCTCAAATATGACCCTGTCTGTGAAATCCAGGATCTTATTATGAGAGCATCTCACGTTGATTTCAATCTTTGTTAATATTCAAGATATTAAAGTTATATTTTCACAGAATGTTCATTATGTAGGATGATTTTATGTAGAAAACAGTAAGAATGACTTTTCACAGAGCGAGACACATTTCTGTCTCCTACTGATTGAATATCAGATCCTTGAAAGACACTGACTATCAAGAGTGCTGTTTCACCCCAATTCATGTAAATGTATGGTTTCGTATATGAGCAGAGCTGTATTAAAAATTGGTTCACTTTGTTTTGTAAACAGCTCTCCCAAATAATGTTCGGTACTTTAGGTGTACCGTCGCACAGCAGAGTTTGTATGGTCTTTCTTAAAATTGCTTGGTTGTGAGGCACAAAAAGAACAAGCTTTAAGCATTGTTATTTGGTTGATTTTTAAACAAACCTTTCTTTTCAATTATCCTTATGAAATTGTAATATCGAAAACCTCAAAATGTCACTTTGTCCTAAGTGCAATATGAAAATGTAAAGAAAGCGCTGTGTTGCTTAATTGCAAATGATACAATGTAATGTAACATTTGAATGAATACACGACTAGATGTTTTCCTAATGATGACTGGTGAATTTACACCCTGTTTTCCTTTTGATTTCTGTGAGGTCTGTAAATAACGCATTTTCTTCTGCAGTCATATTCTATGCAAAACATTGTAGCAGGTCTGTATGTCAAATAAAAAAAAGAAATGTAAACGTGTGAAGTATTCACTCAGGATTCAACCCTACAAAATCCAAAACATCAAGTAGAGATTATAAAACATGCAGTAAACAAGATAATATTAAGAACAGATGAACATACATTGCCCCCTAAAGGCAAAACTCCTTATTGCACATCAACAGATACTTCATTACATATTATGAGGTGGTGTGAGCATTTTCAATGCATATATTTCTATCATGCCACATAAATATCTATCATTGCATCATCTTTACTTGTAGTTTTCATTACTCACAGTAAAAATGTAAAATAAATCTATGTAAACATAAGGAATATGATTTATTTCAAAAAGCCTGGGCAATGGCCTTGATTATTTTATTTCTACTTTAACCACATATGTCATAGTGATTTTATCATTCTAAGTAATGGCTGTATGAAGCCTGGCCTCAATGGCTCAAATTGCTTATAAACAACCTTAGATGCATTAATAATGCAACAACATGTATGCAGAAATCTGCTGCCATTTATCTCAGCAATCTCTCTATCAAACAGCACTGTGGCAGTTGCTTGCTCGTAAACATGCTACCTCTGTCCTCTATCCGTTTATGGTGGATAAAGTGATGCTGCCGCAGTCCTCCTGGGATATCTGCAGTTGACTCTGCAGAACAAAAGGGTGGAAAAATGAAAATACCAATGGTTTTTGTATACATTATATTTACAATGCACTCTGTTCTATATTGGTGGAACTGGCTGTGTGTACGAGGCGCTCACCTGTCAGTTTCCTCTGAATAATTAATCTGATTTCCTGTGTTGCCTCTCTACAGTACCTTCAGAACGTTTTTCCTTTGTTGTTGTATGTATTTAATAAATTTTTAGGTATTCACTCTTGTTCTTTTAGCTCTTTCAATAACATTTATAATATGGCACATGGTACTATACAAATAAATAAATGGCACTTTCATGCATTCAAAGTCTTTATTGCACAACATAAAATTTCAGAATTAAAGCCCTAGTCCTTTGAGAGTAAGAAGTAATCGTATAGTCTTTAAGGTTCCTTCCTGAGCTGCTAGGATAAACATGTAGAAACTCAAGATCTGTCTGTGAAAAGCTTAACCCATATCTGCTCCTCTTTAAATACCTTAAAAATGTTTTTTCCTCCAAAATGATTGAAGAACCGAGGTAATGATTGCAGACTATGAAAGACTGAAGAATTATTAATTTTGCATTATACAATGAGCAGGTCTTATACTGTGTAGTAGAGTAAGGAAAGGCTCTTTATCGCCCCCTGCTGGATTTACACATAAAATACTTTAGTTCACGTTAAAATAAAAATTCTGTCATCATTTACTCCTCCTCGTGTTGTCTTTTTCTGACAAAAACTAAAGAAGATATTGTGAGAAATGATGGTAAACACAGAGCAGATAGTGACCATTGACTTCCATAGTAGGAAAAAAATATTTTGAAAGTATTGTAATAAATTAAGAAAATATTTTGATAAATGATAGTAAAAACACAGTTTACGGTACCCATTAAATTCCATCATATTTTTTATTTCTACAATGGAAGTCAATGGTCACTGTGCTGTGTGTTTACCATCATTTCTCAAAATATCTGCTTTTGTGTTCATAAGAAAAAAATATCATACAAGTTTAGAACAACATGAGGATGAATAAATGATGACAGATTTTTTATTTTAATGTGAATTATCCCTTTAAGCTCAAAACAAACATTTTCGTAAGTATGAAAACTTAAATGATGCTGATAAATTTGAATAGGATAAAATAAAATAGTTTAATAAACATTTTAGTGTACATCTTTCTTGTGTAGGACGAGGTTTCGGGGTAAGGTAATTAACCTCTCGCCAGAACGGATCGTCCCAAGGTATGTCAGTCTTACGTTTCTCGTTTCCAGATGAAGTTTCTTCCACGCGGTTCTGGCACTTTCTTCCTGGGGATTTAAAGGTCCGATTGAGGAAAGCTGACCACAAGTTAGAACAACTTCCTACCCAGTAAAAATAGAAATGGTGTTGGTTTGGTCGGGTTGAATACTTGTGTAGTAGCAGCCTGGTCCTCAGAGTTTCTTCCTGCCTGCATAACGTTACAGCTGTCCTGTAATTTCACTGTCAGTGCGCTACAAACAACACGCGTTTAAACTGGTGTTCAAATCTTCCTTTGACTTCTTAACTTAAACCATTTGTAATGGCAAAGTGGGGAGAGGGAGACCCGCGATGGATTGTGGAAGAAAGGGCAGATGCAGTAAATGTCAATAACTGGCACTGGTAAGTAAAGAGAGCTAAACTATAACTTAGCCTATCTGGCACGTTCTCCGTCTTTGTGTTACAGTTTACAAAGTAGGTTACATGTAGTTTAAAATTGATGGTTAAATTGCTATAAAATGTCATGGAAAAGGAATTGAATTGAAGCAATATAGGATTTATAATAAAAAAAGATTTATTTTTCAAGCATTTGTATGAAGCCTCTGGAATGCCCTGTTGCTGAATGTCCCGGTCTATATTTGGCAGTACGTGAATGCGAGCCAGAATTAGACTCTGCACTCTGATGAGAGGCAAACCAAGACCTAATCCTACTAAAAAAAGCTAAAGTTGGTTTAAGGAGGCTGGTTAAAGGGACACTTACATTTTTTGGAAAATATGCTCATTTTCCATCTCCCCTAGAGTTAAACATTTTATTTTTACCGTTTTTGAATCCATTCAGCTGATCTCCGGTTCTGGCGGCATGGCTTAGCGTGATTCGTTGAATCTGATTGGACCATTGGCATCGCGCTTGAAAATGGCCGAAGAGTTTAGATATTTTTCCTATTTGGAACTTGACTCTTCTGTAGAACATTGTGTACTAAGACCGACGGAAAGTTAGATGTTGCGATTTTCTAGGTCGATATGGCTAGGAACTATACTCTCATTCTGGCGTAATAATCAAGGACTTTGCTGCCTTAACATGTGTGCAGCAGGCGCAATGATATTACGCACTGCCCAAAAATAGTTCCCAGCTATTCAAGTTACCAAGGGGACTATTTAATTTCTAGACATATTGGTCTAAAAAAATGCAACTTTTAATTTTCGTCGTCTTAGTACACGATTTAACTACAGAAGAGTCAAGTTTTAAATAGGAAAAATAACGAAACTCTTTGGTCATTTTTGAACGCGATGCTAATGGTCTAATCAGATTCAATGAATTATGCTGAGCTATGCTAAAAGTGGTACTGCCATTCTCTCAGAATTGGACATAATTGATATAAAAACCTTGGAAGAAACAGTACAACATCTTAAAGCATCAACTAGCAGCCTTGACACGCTCCCCACATCTTTTCTCAAAAAGGTACTTAACTGCTTAGAAACTGACCTCTTAAAAATAGTAAATACCTCTCTGATCACAGGCACCTTTCCAGAGTCATTAAAAACAGCAGTTATTAAGCCTCTCCTAAAAAAGAGTAACCTAGACAAAACCATACTTAGCAACTACAGACCAATCTCAAATCTTCCGTTTATAGGCAAGATCATTGAAAAGGTTGTTTTTAATCAGCTGAACAAATTCTTAAACTCAAATGGCCATCTGGACAATTTTCAATCTGGTTTCCGTCAGCATCACAGCACAGAGACAGTGCTCAAGGCCGCCTTAATGCACGGGCTTACCTGGGCTGAAGCCCAGGGGCCTCCGAAGTTCAAGGGCCTCCCATGTTCGCGTTCATGATGAGCTGAAAATGTCATTTTGTTTTGTAACTTGTCAGGTTTTCTGTCAGTCACTCTAATTGCACGTTACATGTCTGCTGATTGGTCCGTTGTAACTTACCGTAAAATAAAATATCAGACGTAACAGATTTTTCTATTCCGCGTAATGTAATTAAGTGTGAGTGTCAACTTGACCTTCCTGCATGTTAGACTGAGTGTGACAGAGAAACGGGAAATAATCCACCAACAAATGAAAGAGTCATTTCTGAAATTTCATAATAAGCACCAGTGAGGTGCAGGTCTCTCTCTCTTTCGCGCGCGTGCTCTCTCTCTCTTTCGCGCACGTGCTCGCTCTCTCTGTGCTCGTGACGTGCAGCTGAGTCTCTGGCATGCAGAAGTCTCTCCAAGCGTGCGCAAGAAACGTTGCCGCTAAATAAAGAAAAGAGTTCCCGCACATAATGCTGTTAGTTGTTATAGTTTACTCGCGTTTATATCAGTGACGTGTGCGCAGGTGGAGCGATGCAGTTTGACGCGACGTTAGCTCACAGTACACACATCTGTTGGTTTAGATTAGAAAAACGACAGAGATGCAACGGTAAAGGTGCAAGTCTAGAAAGTAAAGAGCGACAAGACCATCTTAAATGATCATCCCCAAATAGCACCATTCATATTTATAATCTCCTTATCTAAAGATCTTATACAGGTATGTTTTGTGCATATTCATGCTTGTTATGCTTATGTATGCATAAATACTAAATACAATGCATACTATATCTTCAATAGCCTACAAAATAAATAACTGATTAAAAAATAAGATTTTGTCTATAAAGACTTATCTTTTGTTATCATTAATGCATTTTCACTTTAAAACTAACTTTAACTTATTGTATGCTTAAAACTGTGCTGAGCATTTGGTTAGTGAGTGACAATGAATTTTCTGCAAATTTGTATATTCCAAAAACTATATAAACATAAAGCTTATAAACATATATACTTTCACACATTTTGGTTTTATTATCACCACATGTTGCTGTGTGTGGTTGTTAAATAAAGTGTCTTGTGTTTATGCTCAAGTAGGCTCAGTGATATGTTAATAATGATATTATGGTGTTTTCTGGGTCAAAGAGGGAAAACTCACTGTTGTATGTCTCGAAAGAAACTAATGCATTTTGTGATGTAGATTACCTAGATATTACACTTAAAAAAACTATAAATCGAGGGTATGGGGGGCCTACAAAACCTCTCAGCCCCAGGGCCTCACATTAGGTTAAGGCGGCCCTGACAGTGCTCATAAAGATAATAAATGATATTCGCTTAAACTCTGATTCAGGTAAAATATCAGTGCTGGTGCTACTAGATCTTAGTGCTGCCTTTGACACAGTAGATCACACCATACTCTTACATAGACTGGAAAACTGGGTAGGGCTCTCTGGGATGGTCCTCAAATGGTTTAAAACATACCTACAAGGAAGAGGTTACTATGTGAACATAGGTAACCATAAATCTGAGTGGACATCCATGACATGTGGAGTCCCACAGGGTTCAATTCTTGCACCCCTTCTGTTTAATTTGTATATGCTCCCACTTGGTCATATAATGAAAAAGAACCAAATTGCTTACCACAGCTATGCAGATGACACCCAGATATACTTAGCCCTGTCACCCAATGACTACACTACAGCCCCATTGACTCTCTATGTAAATGCATTGATGAAATTAACTGTTGGATGCGTCAAAACTTCCTCCAGTTAAACAAAGACAAAACTGAAGTCGTCGTATTTGGAAATAAAGATGAAACTCTCAAGGTTAACACATACCTTGACTCTAGGGGTCTAAAGACATAAAATAAAGTCAGAAATCTTGGTGTAATTTTAGAGTCTGACCTTAATTTCAGTAGTCACGTGAAAGCGATAAGCAAATCAGCTTACTACCATCTCAGAAATATTGCCAGAATTAGATGTTTTGTCTCAAGACAGGACTTAGAGAAACTTGTTCATGCTTTCATCACCAGCAGGGTGGATTACTGCAATGGACATCTTACGGGGATCCCCAAAAATACCATTAGACAGCTGCAGCTCATACAAAACACTGCTGCCAGAATTCTGACCAGAACCAAAAAATCTGAGCACATCACTCCAGTCCTCAGGTCCTTACACTGGCTTCCTGTTACATTTAGAATAGATTTTAAAGTATTGTTACTCGTTTATAAATCACTTCATGGCTTAGGACCCAAATACATGACAGATATGCTAACTGTATATAAACCTAAAAGATTACTCAGATCATTAGGATCAGGTCAGTTAGAAATCCCAAGGGTTCACTCAAAACAAGGTGCGTCAGCATTTAGTTATTATGCCACCTCTAGCTGGAATCAGCTTCCAGAAGAGATCAGATGTGCTTCAACAGTAAACACTTAAATCTAGATTAAAAACACATCTGTTTAACTCTGCATTTACTGAATGAGCACTGTGCTGCTTCACACTGACTGCACCTTTAACTCAAGTCACTTTTACTCCTGTTTTATTCTTTTTACCTTTTTAAAGTGTTTTTATTAAAATCACATTTATTTTCTTTAATTGTTATTCTAAATTTCATGTATCTTTGTTTTTATTGTGATTTTATTGTGTATCTATTATTTTAACATTTTCTTTTTTCTCTTTTATATATTGTTTTCTCATTTCTATGTAAAGCACTTTGAATGACCTCTGTGTATGAAATGTGCTATACAAATAAACTTGCCTTGCCTTGCCTTGCCAGACCCGGAGATCGGCTGAATGGATTCCAAAATGGTAAAACTCAAATGTTTAACTCTAGGAGAGCTGGAAAATGAGCATATTTTCAAAATATGCCGCCTGGCAAAGCTGGTCAGTTGGTAGGTCAGCTGGTCTTTCAAGTCCAATTTGACCAGCTTAAAAAGTAACGAAAACACATGAAGACCAGCTGGCTACACCAGCTAAAACCTGGCTGGGAGACCAACAATTTTTAGTAGGATAATTGCATGTTTGGCATAATTAGTTTGAAATGCAAATAATGTTTTTCTAAAATGTTATTGCAGGACAGAGAGGGATGTGACAAGCTGGTCTCAAGATGTGATCAATAACCTCCTCCTTGGAATTTGCGCAGAAGGTGAAGAAGGCTTGTGCGAAATCACAGATGTCAGCAATATAGACGGCGAGGCCTCTATCAATAACCGCAAGGGAAAACTCATCTTCTTCTATGAGTGGAATGTAAAAGCCACATGGACCGGTGGGTCACATGCAGAAGAACGTACCGATATTTAGATCAGTAAATGCAGCATTTTAAAATGCTCCTTTTTGCAATATTTTGTAATAGGAACAAATAAAAAGGGAATAAAATATAAAGGGACTGTGGAAATACCAAACCTCTCTGATGAAAATGACATGGATGACTTAGATGTAAGTGAACACCGCAGTACCACAATAAAACACTCTTTTTATATGCGAAAAGTTGTTGAAAAGTTATTTTTTGTACAGATCTGTGTTACGGCTTGTAAAGACCAACCAAACACGCCTTTGACTGATCTCATGAGAAAGGAGGGTGCCAAGAAAATCAGAGTGGCACTGGGTGACTACGTGAAACATCTCAAAACAGGTGAGGGCTCTAAAACGTTCTCAGTAGTCAGTCATCATGTCGACCTGGTTAATCACTGTTTTCTTGTAATCTGTTATTACAGAATTCTCTCAGGGTATGATTTTACCAACAGCAAATGGACTTAGTAAACAGAATCAGGAGGCACAACCCAAGGTGAAGCTGGACAAAACCCAGGTGGGTTCTTATAAAAGTTTAAAAGTCTTTTAAATGTGTTTTGTGATTTGTGAAAGAGGCACTGTACATAATGGTGTAATTACAATATACTTTTGTTATGCTGTAACAACATCAATATCGTTCCTTTAGTAGCTAAATATTATTTTTCCTTTCAAATAAGCATCAATTTACTGCATATTTTCTTCATTTCATAAATATATTTTTGTACTAAGAGAATTTAATGGTATTAAGGCTTGACATGACACATTTTTAATACTTTAGCTTTGTATTCATTTTTTTTGTTTCCCCACAGACTGGAGCATCCACCACAGCTAACACTACTAACAGTGGAGTCAAAATTCAAACAGTGATGTTCAGTATTAAAGAGACTTTTCTTACCTCACCTGAAGAGTTGTACAGGGTTTTTTTAAGCCAAGAGGTCAGAATCTCCAAAAAAAAAAAAAAAAAATAGAAACATGTACAGTATTGATGTTCTGTCAGTAATGTTAAACTCACCTGCTGTGTGTCACTTTCTTGATGGTATAGATGGTACAGGCATTTACACACCTTGCTGCTATTGTGGACGGGTGTCCGGGTGGCAAGTTTCGGCTGCTGGAGGGAAACGTGCATGGACAATTTGCTGAACTGGTGAGAATACTCTTCCATAATATATTTTTATTTGTAAATAATTGCAATAATTTGGTAAAAGTTTAATACATTTCTTCTTTAGGTTCCTGGTCAGAAGATTGTCATGAGATGGAGATTTTCATCCTGGCCAGCAGGTACTTAGAGCTTTTATTTGAATAAATAATATATTTCTTTATTGTTTTTTTTCTGTTTATTAAGGAAGATCTGTAAAGTGTGATAAATGTGATTCTTTGTTACTCTTGATTATTTGCAGTCAGTGTTCTTACTGGATTTTATTTATTTTAGGACATGCATCAACAGTCACTTTAAACTTTGTGGATCGAGGCAATGAGACAGAGCTGACTATGGAGGCCAGAGGAGTTCCAAGCAATGAAGAGGAAAGAATGAAGGAGGGCTGGCAGAGATATTATTTTGAGGCCATTAAACAGACATTTGGTTTTGGAGCACGACTCTAAATCAAAGCCAAAGCGTGTTCATGTTGTGCCAAAAACTACAGAAATACAAAACAATACAAAATCACATCACAATTATGTATTGTAAACAACACTTTAGTATGCCCTGCACCTTATAGTTATTTGTTGGATTTCTGCAAATACTTGTGCCTTGTTACAGACAACAAAAGAAAAATCGGTGCTTGGATTCTTTTTGTATTTGTTCCTGCATAAGCTTTTGTTGTTTTTGAATGTAAGATGTATGTTTGAATGTTGTGCCTGGGAAAGCCAGACATGAATAATTAACTTTCTTTAAAACACAGTGTTTTTTAAGTAATATATTGATATACAGTGTTATGCAAGAATGAAAAAGTTGTATCAAATTAATTTTATATAAGTTTATTTTTGTTTCAGGCTACAGGCATTTGTATTTTTTGGTGTTAAGTTATGAAACCTGCAAGTCACTTGAGCCTTTTAAGAAAGGGAAAGAATTAATGAATTTGTATGTGTGTCAGATTTGATTGGTCCATTATATTAAACAAAGCATTCGCGCACACATTACCACCATAAGTTACCAAATGCACATGCAAAGCAGGTAAATATAAACAGCATGACATATAAATTGTATTGGTGCAAAGGTGTCACCAGGTGCACTTAAGTAACGAATATTGCACTTACTTCAAATAGTAAAAAATATGAACGTAAATATAAACCTAAAGATATAAACCTATCCATTCACCCATCCTATCAGTTTAATTTAATAAATTTATGAATGTATCTTAAATAAAATATTGCTGCTATTTATTTTAATGATTATATTATCAAATATATTTAATTATACCAGAATATTATAATTATATTAAAATATTATTTATCCTAGTGCTGGGCAACGATTAATCGCATACAAAATAAAAGTGATTTTTGCTAAATATATGTGTGTGTGATTATTATGTATATTTAACCACACACACATACATATATTCATTTTAGAATTTTTTTAATTATATATCTTTTTTTAATTCATATATAATATAGAATATATCAAATTAAAAAAATATATACACATGTAAATGTTTCTTAAATACATACATGAATTTGTGTGTATTTATATATACACAATAATTACACACAGCACACACTCATATATTATGCCAAAAATCACTTTTATTTTGTATGCGATTAATCTTTGCCCAGCACTATTTATCACATTTTATTTCAAAACTTCTATTTTGTTTACTGTACTGCGGACAGTCAGTCAGCTGTTAAAGGCGTTCCCACATCCTGCAAGCTGTCGTGTACTATTGTGTGTGCGGATCTGATTGGTCAACTGAATTTTTAAGCTCAGCGATTGGCTGTCATCATTGTTCCCGTATCCTTATTGGTGAATCTGTAACGGATTAGGAAATAGGGGTTCGCTTGGTGTACACGAATATGAAGAAGCACGAGAAACGTAAACGACGGCTAAACTGTTATTGTTTTTGCATTTTATAGACATTTAATTTCTTTGTAAACAATATTCCAGATATTCAACCTCGGTTATGTATCGAAGTTTGCGCCTGCCACAGCATTAGGCTCTGAGAACTGTGTGTTTGTGTTTGTTTAGCTGGGCTAGCTGTGTAGGCTGACACTGAGTTAACAGTCGTATTGAGCTGCTAGCTGTTAATATAAGTGGACTCTGTTGTTTTTGTCTGATTAGGGGTAACAAATTATGGATATATTATTCTGTTATAATATGTTTTGAGTGTTAGTTTATGGTTACGCGGCTTACTGGTCGGAGCTAGTGGTTTATGCAGTCAGGTGCAGTTCACTTCGATGGCTAGATAGTTTAACAGCTGGTGTGCTGATTTAGTAATTTAAGTCAGATTGTCATATTTTTCACACTGTCAACATGAAGCCCGCTAAGAAGGCTTGTCTGGTCCTTATTCTGGGTCTTGTTATGACGTTGCAAGTGACAGCTGGTGAGTCCAAGTGATTGTTTATGATTTATGTTTATGTTTTACTTGATACTGGGTAGTTTGATAAGGAAAGTAGTCCTATACTAATAATTTCACATGTTTACTTGAATATTAAAATAATTTTCAAGATCTTAGATGTTTAATACTAATGCATTGACATATCATGTGTTTAAAGACTAATCATGACATTATAATTGCCCATGTTTCTTTAGATGTTGAGGATGATGATCGTCTCGCAGAAGATGGTCAGTCTCAGGTAATACAGCATAAATATCTATAGCATTTATAATGTATGCTTGTGCACTGCTATTTTATGTTACTGTACTGATCTTGTATCTGACAGATTGCCTGCAATCTACTAACAGCTGAGCCACATGTATAATGTATTAGGCCTATGTTTTTATTTAATCAGAAAACTGACATTAGCTAATATTTGACACTGCATCTGATAACTCAGCTTTTTTGTGATTTACGTTTTTCTACTTAAAATCATTTTACATAATCTATAAAACATTCTGATGTGGTTTCCCGGACCGAGATTAGACTACTCCTAGACTAAAATAAATGTAAGAGCTGTCCAACAACTTGCACTGACATATTTTAAAACAAATCCGTGCCCTTTTTTTTGCTTCAAAAATGCACAAAGCTAATGTTTTTAGTAAGGCATGTTTGTTATATTTCCTTATTAAACTAAGACCTAGTCCTGGCTTGAGCTAATCCCTGTCTGGGAAACCACCCCTCTGTGAATATCTTAAATATGAACTAAGGTCACATCAAAAATCTAAATCAATATGAAATCAATTTACTTTGATTTAATCTTATAATTAGATTATGAGGCTTCTTAAAGTAAAATTAGTGCATACACACACAAACAGGCATTTGATAACAGAATTAAGCACCATGCATATATAATGTTTTTTCTGTGGTCTGTCGTAAGCAGAAGACGGATGAGAATGATGCATCCAGGATTGTGGCAGGACAGGTCTATGTTTCTAAAGTTGCCCAGACTGACAGGAGCACAACAGACGCTGGTGTTGAAATTGAGGTCGAAGGGGTTGAACAGGAAGATCTTCCAAGTCAGCCCCCTCCAGCAGAGGAGCGTCATAAGGAGGGTGAGTAGAGCTAGGTGGGCTAGTTTCGGTATCTTGAGGGCTTGCAGGTGCTTCCTGAGTAAGATGTAATATGAGGTTTTCGTAGTCTTTGAATGTCACCGTTATTTGCTTTCAGACATTATTATTAACCCCCAGTCAAATTTTGATATTTTTGTGTTATTTATTCCTTATATGTAAGATCTCTTAAGTGGAGTATCTCTTTCTTAGCTTTACACTGCCTCAGCTTGCAGTAAAAAAACCCTGTTTACTCATGCATTCACCTGTGTGCAGTTTCCTCTGGTTAATGTGTAATCTTCCCATTGGTGTTTGTCATATGGTATAGTTCCGGTGGTGATTGGTGGAACTTCACCTGGGGAGCCCTGTGTCTTTCCTTTTCTGTTCCAAGATAAAGAGTACGCAGAGTGCACTGCAGAAGGCAGAAAAGATGGGAGGCTATGGTGTGCCACAACCTATAACTACAACACTGATAAGAAATGGGGCTTCTGTGAAAGTGAGTAGCGTAAACCAATGTGCTTATCTTTGCATCAGTACCATATCCTGATACTACAGTTTACTTGAAATGTGATTACTATACTATTTGAATTGTAAGCGAAAGAGTTCTTGACACATCGGTAGAAGTTTTAATTTGATTTATGTCTATAAGCACTATAAGCACTAAGCAATATGTGTGCTGGTATAATCTGCTGCTCTTCTGCACAAATAACCAAGATTTAAAAAGACTTTCTCCAGTCAATCTGTCTTTATTCAATCATGCATGAGTTTAGCAGTTGCAGAGATGTTGTACTAATAAGTGAGAGTTTTGTTTTACAGCGGAGGAGCAGGCTAAGCAGAGGAAGTTAATGGAAGAGGTTGAAGAACAGTACCAGGCCACAATTAAGATGCTAAACGGCACCAACAGAAAAAGCCAGAAGAAGGAGTGAGTGCCATTTCTGCTTCTTTCTTTTAATGCTTTTACACTCCTGTTATATGATATGCAGTGTTCCCACGGGTCCTTGAAATCCTTGAAAGTTTGTGAATCTGGTGGAAAAAATTCAATGGCTTCAATGGTATTTCATGCATTCTGACTTATTAACGCAGTTTAAGAGTTGTTTCCTCGTGCTAAACAAATGCGAAGTGTCAAAAAAGCAGTTGGACGTGTTACAGAGCATTTCTGTGCCGAATGCACTTCGCTAGGGTTCGTACAAGTATCGGAAAGTTCAATTATGGGTCCAGCTAATGTTTCAGGGGTAAGCAATATGTATCGCTTGTTTGTATAGGCACTTCCCCCAGAAAACCACACTCACACGTCAATCAGCGGGAGAGCGAGAACCGAGGACGCTAAGTTACAGGCATCACTTTACACGACCGCTTTGTTTTATATCAAACTCAACTATGGCAATAAAGAAGAAGTGTGTTTTTGAATGTAAGGAGAAGAAAGCCAGCATTATTGAAACGATGGATATAGTTTATTATCTGGGGTAGCATCAGAGTTTTGCGTGTGTGTTTGTTTACGACTGGATTTCATTGAAAAGTCATCCCAGCCGGGTCATGAGTTGCATGCGGTAAGTAAGACTTCTGTGTTATGTTGGAATTAGGCACGTAAGTGCATATTATATAAACGACATGTAGTGAATCATAAGTTATCCAGTCAGTGTTGTATAAAGTGTTGACTCGGACTCACTCCTTCCACAGCTAGTAACTCCTCCTTCCAAATTTTTTCGTACGTTATCTGAAAGACTCTGTAAAGCTAATCTTTCTTTTATAAATCTGATTAAACTAAAGACTCTTCGGAGATATGAAGGATGTAATACTACTCTATAGGTACACCAGATTAACATCAGATACGCAGAAAAGGCGTATGTTATGGGCGCTTTAAGGTGACCAGAGTTTTAAAATGAAAAGTGGGTACATTTCCTAGTTTAGTGGTCAAAATATGATTAAAATCTTATTTTGTTATTATCTATGAATCAAAAAGCGGGGACAAAATCTTTTTGAATGTTTTCGTCGTTGTTGTTGTTGTGGGTTTGTGGAGGACCTGGACAGAACACCAAAAAAATGGACTGTCAGTGTCCCACGGGTCATGGAATTTCTGGAATACCATGGAATTTTAAAAGGTCTTTTCCAGACAATGAATGTCAAGGAATTTTGGATATTTTTGTCCAAGTCATAGAATATCAGGAATTATTGTTTGTTGCTTTAAATTTTAGTTTTTATTTATCAAAATGTAATCCACCTGTTAACTTTTGACCATAAGGAATACAGTTTCCAGGTCCAAGCCTCCGCTAACTTCAATTTAAACCGCTGTTTATTGGCACTGTTTATTTATTTTACGCATTTAAGCTACATTTTTATAAACTTGTGATGTACAATACATTATCATACAGCATTCTGGAGGTTATGGAAATTCAGCTTTTAGTCAGTGAAAGTCAGGGAATTTGACATTGGAATGGGAACCCTGTTTATATGGCATTGCGCTTTTCGTTGATGACATATGAAGGGTTCAGATGCAAAACTCTTTAGGGTGGTTTTAAACCAGGACTATGCCTCAGTTTAATTATGAAATATAACAAGTTTTAACAAACATGCCTTACTAAAAACATTACTTGTGTGAATTATGATGTAAATCACAGGGCACTGATGTATTTTAAGAAATGTCATGTTGTTTTCAGTTTTGACAGCTCTTACATTTATTTTAGTCTAGGACTAGTCTAATCCCTGTCTGGGAAACCACCCCTTTAAGTGTGTCTAATGTTTTTTTTTGTTAATTAGCATTTTTATATCGGGTTATGTTTTGGTCCAGTAATTTCACTTTTTAATGGCAATGCAAAGGTTATAATCACTAATTGTATTTTCTGCATTACAGGTTGTATGACAAACTTCTGAAGATTGCAGATAGAGGTCATGTCAAGGCAATGGAGAAAGTGGCATATGCCATGCTGTTTGGAGACTATTTACCTCAGAACGTTCCTCAAGCAAAAGAGATCTTTGATAAACTGGCACTAGAGGGCTCGCCTAAAGCCCAGACGGTATTGACCTTTACTGTATATTAGTCATTTTCTGTTTTAATTTTGACTTGACATGTGGGTCATGGGAAGTGTTTTGTTAACATCACCTGTCTTGTGTTTGCGTTTTAGTCTTTTATTACTGGGTTTTTGTGCTTGATAAGAAAATACTTTTACAAGCGTTCTTTACAATAAATTTTATTACCACACTACCCTTTTGTTTTTTACATTATAATAAGAATTTAATCTGTGTCCACTTAGGCCCTTGGTTTCCTATATGCTGCAGGATTAGGTGTGAACTCTAGTCAAGCAAAGGTATTTCATCTATCTGTAAAGCACAACATGCTCATTTTAATGTGAAAGTTTTGTGAATGCTTAGAGAAGATACTCTGTTTTACATAATTTCAGGCATTGGTGTATTACACCTTTGGAGCTTTGGGTGGAAACCTATTAGCGCACATGATTCTGGTAAGAAGAATGTTTTGAATAAACATGTTCAATGTTTTTAAAGGGTGGATCTGGTGTCAGAGTTGAATTCTTGCTTGGCATATATGTCAAGTTTAATTTTACTTTGCTTATTCAGTTGAATGTGTAAATAGGCTTTGATATAAACTCTGGTAGACTGACACTTTAGCTCAGTTACATTAGGTAGAGTTAAATCACAGACCCTGGCACCATAGTCTGACTATCAGTTTGCTCAATGCATTGGAACAAAATAGGTTGTTTTTAGACATGCTGTAATTGTTTACCATGCTTTTCTTCCTGTATCTTGTGTAATGAATACCATTTTATACATCTTTGTCAGGGCTACCGATATTGGGGAGGTGTTGGGGTTCCTCAGAGCTGTGAATCTGCTCTCACTCACTATAGACTGGTGGCCAATCACGGTAAAATACGGCATAATTTTATTCTTTGTCAGATTATTATATCCTCATATTTGTTCAAATGAAACATGTTTAAAGGATGCTACATGGATTTCTGATGACTTTTAGAAAAGATTATAAGTGTGTCTCAATCAGGTCTAGTTCAGTAGTACGGTCACTGATCAGAGAGTCTGCCTTTTTTAAGGCCTGTTGCAGTCGCAAACCCCATCCAGAGCACTGAAGAATTAGCGACTTAAAATAGCCTACAATGCCACTGTCTCACCACATGTGTAGTCATCAGTACTCCAGCGTTCAGTATTTTCCTCTACTAGTGTAGAGGATGTACACGATAAACTGAATTATGACCCAGTGACCTTATATCTTGTTGGTGGCTATGCCATTTAACTTTTAAATGTAAAAGTTATTTCTATGGAAATGAAAAACACTTTAGTTTAAGTTGCTTTAATATGAAGTTTAATAGTCTATATAGTCATAAATGTAACCATAATGTTAAAGCTAAATTTTAGGTCAGATGAAATCGTAGATCTCTGAAAACCAAGGCCCACAAAGTGAAAGTAGTCTAAGTTGGCTTATTTGATTTTGTTGGTTTATAGTGGCCAGCGACGTGTCCCTGACAGGGGGCAGTGCAGTACAGCGGATCCATCTGTTAGATGAAGTGGAAAATCCTGGTTCTAGTAGTGGAATGCTAGAGGAGGATTTAATCCAGTATTATCAGTTCTTGGCTGAGAAAGGAGATGTGCAGGCCCAGGTATGTTTAAACCATGGTGACCTCATTACCTTCTGATCTTTTCTGTAATGACCATCATATTTCAATGTGATCTTTTTACATTTCTTTATAGGTGGGTCTGGGACAGTTGCATTTGCATGGAGGTAGAGGTGTAGAACAGAATGATCAGGTGATTTTTTTTTTTCTTCCCCATGCATATTTTTATGCTAATATGGTTTTGATTTCTGCACTTCTGCATGATATTTTTGTAATTCATTTTCAGCGAGCATATGAATACTTCAACCAAGCAGCAAATGCAGGGAACACGCATGCAATGGCCTTCCTTGGAAAGGTATCGTCATATTTTTGTGTGGTGTCCCATTCATGTCCTATTCATGTTAGCTGAAACTTTTAGCCTAGCCCCATTCATTCCTATGGCTCCAAACAAAAGTTTTATTTTGTGCCACCATACTTACTCTTGCAACTACTCATGTAACAGTCTTTAAATAGGAAAAACATGGAAGTGTTTGATGGCTTTTAAATTCATCCCTGTTTGGAGCCATAGGAATGAATGGGGCTAGGCTAAATGCTAGCACATTCACAGGGCGCTGTGCAGGGATTGGAAGTGCACGCATTGGAAGAGGGTAGGTATGTGTTCATTTGACTAAGCTGAGGTAGTAACATAGTAAAATGTTGAAAAACAGTGGTGTTTTCCTTTAAGTCGCTTTGAAAAGTAGCATCTACCAAATGCACAAGTGTCGTGAAAAAATTTCACACTTGTATTGGTGAGCTTTATCTGTACTTGGCCCACTCTCTCAATCGCCATCTGCCCAACCTCTCTCTCTCATTTTCCTTTGTCAGATGTACTCTGAAGGCAGTAGTTTTGTGACTCAAAACAACGATACCGCTCTTCATTATTTCAAAAAGGCTGCAGACTTGGTATGATTTTCTGGTCTTAATATTCAGCACTGGTTTTTGCCTTCTCTTCCTAAAGCGAAATTCCTGTTTACATTCCTTAGGGTAACCCAGTCGGCCAGAGTGGCCTTGGAATGGCTTACCTGTATGGAAGGGGTGTTCCTGTGGTAAGTTATTTGCAGAAACCGTTTATCTGAGCACATTAAGATCAAGATAGGCCATGGTGCAAGGTTGAAAGATGTTTAAACTCAATGGTTCTTTTGGTTCTTGCAGAACTATGATCTGGCACTGAAGTATTTTCAGAAAGCTGCAGAGCAGGGCTGGGTGGATGGGCAACTACAGCTGGGAACAATGTACTACAGTAAGTCTGTGAATATATTTGATTTATTTTATTCTTCTCTCTCTTGTTTTTGTTCTGTTTCTGCACGAGGATGGATATGCAGCTACTGAGCATACAAGGGTACAGCTTTTCCTTTACTATGAATCGTACACACTGCATATACATTTGGTTGTCACTTCACCTTGTAATGCTTAAAGGATTAGTCAATTTTCTTAAAAAAAAAAATCCAGATCATTTACTCGCCACCATGTCATCCAAAATGTTGATGCCTTTCTTTGTTCAGTCAAGAAGAAGTAGTTTTTTGAGGAAAACATTTCAGGATTTTTCAAATTTTAATGGACTTTAATGGACACAATTAAAATTGCAGTTTCAATGGAGTTTCAAAGGATTCTAAACGATCTCAAACGAGGCACAAGGGTCCCATCCAGCGAAACGATTGTTATTTTTGACAAGAAAAATATACACTTTAAACCACAACTTCTCGTCTATCTCCGGTCCTGTGACGAGCCAGCACGACTTCACGTAATTGCGTAATGACGTCGAAGTAAGATTGTAACTTATGAATCTTTCATGTTCGAAAAAAATCCCAAACTTGTATAAACCCTAGCGAAGTGCATTCAGCACAGAAGTACTCCTTCATACGTCTAACTTTGCCTATGTTTAGCATGAGGAATTTAACTTTTAAAAAGTATTAATAAGTCCAAATGCATGAAATAGCTTTAACCCCCCCCCCCCCCCGCCCTTTTAATAACACAGAATACATGATCACAAAACGAGCCAAAGCCAAAAAAGCGGTTAAGCGACACAACGCTATATAAGCATGAAAATGAGAAGGACATGGCAACACTCGGCGCTCTGAAGCAGCCTCACAAATGCGTACAACACAAGCCTCATATTTTAATTATTAGATTAGATATATTAGTTTAGTTTCACTCATTGATTTCAATCTTTGACTCAGTCAGTATTAAAGATATCAAGGTTATAATTTCACAGAATGTTCTTTATGTAAGATGATTTTATTTAGTAAATCACAAAAATGACTTAAGCTGTTTTTTTTACATTTTTACTAAATTAATAGACTATAACACTCCCTCTAGCTCTCTGTTCCTCAACCCCATTTCCTATATCTTATTTTTGTCTAAAATCACTGCAGACAGCTTTCGGATTGGTTGCCTAGGCAATTGTTACCATGACAAACTCCCACCTGCATTCTGCCTTGACATGATCTTGACAAACATTGAAAACTGAGAATTCTGAGTCTTAGTCATTTCTGCTGGTGGGTGTTTAAAGAGTTTGAGAAGTACATTTTAACTTCTTCTTTCCCTCTTTCTTGTAGATGGAATCGGTGTGAAGCGAGATTATAAGCAGGCCCTTAAATTTTTTAACTTGGCATCTCAAGCGGGTCACATCCTGGCCTTCTATAATTTAGCCCAGATGCATGCCACAGGCACTGGGGTCATGCGCTCCTGCCACACCGCAGT
Organism: Misgurnus anguillicaudatus; assembly: GCF_027580225.2. Lineage (NCBI taxonomy): Eukaryota > Metazoa > Chordata > Actinopteri > Cypriniformes > Cobitidae > Misgurnus > Misgurnus anguillicaudatus. Next base: position 20,567,867 of record NC_073354.2, read on the forward strand.
GGAGGTAAGACATTATTTTGTGATGCACTTATATCCTTTTTCAAGCATATGAGATGATCATGCATGCTTCTTTGCAGCTCTTCAAAAACGTATGCGAGCGGGGCCGCTGGTCTGAGAGACTCATGGCGGCGTATGGAAGCTTTAAGGAAGGCGACATAGATTCTGCATTGATACAGTATCTTCTGCTGGCCGAACAGGGCTATGAGGTCGCACAGAGCAATGTTGCCTTCATTCTGGACCAGAGTGAGTCAATGGTCTGCCCCTTCCACTAGAGGGCACCAGATCCCCCATATCAACTGCTGTTAAAGCGACTCCAGCCAAATATCAAAATTACCCCATGATGTACTCGCCCTCAAGCAATTTTGGATACACATTGTCCATCATCTTTCAGACTAGCACATTTGGAGTCATTTTAGTGGATGTCTTTGCTTTTCCAAGCTTATAATAGGAGAAAACAGGGAGCAGGGAACAACTTTTGACTTGGAAGCCCAAAACAGTGCATACATCAATCACAGAAGTAATCAACACGGCTCCAAGGGGTTAAGGAAGGTCTTTTGTGGGTAATCGTTGCTATAAAGTAAAAATATCCATATTTTAAACTTGCTAAACTGTAATACCTAGCTTCAGGTACTGTATTAAAGGAAAACACCACAGTTTTTCAATATTTTACTATGTTCTTTCCTCAACTTAGTCACATTAATACATGCCTATCTCTTCTCAATGCGTGCACTTCATCCCTGCACAGCGCATTGTGAATGTGCCAGCATTTAGCCTATCTCCATCCACTCCTTAGGATCCAAACAGGGATTTAAAATCTAGAAGCCAGCAAACACCTCCACTTTTTCCCTATTCAAAGACTGTTACATGAGTAGTTACAAAAGTACACAAAGAGATGTTTGTTACTGTATGCTTCTTATTTTGATACTCTTACTTTGCATTTACTTTTTTATTATCAAAATGTTTCATGACACCTCATAAGTCTAATTTCACGAGAATCACCCAGATATTTATTAATTCATCTAAGTTGAGGTAAGAACATAGTAAAATATTAACAAACGGTGGTGTTTTCCTTTAAAGTTTGAAATATGGATATTATTCTTACAAAATCGCATCGATTACCAGCAGAAGACCTTTATTAAACCCTTAGAGCTGTGTGGATAACCTCTGTGAAGGATGAATGCACTTTTTAAAGTCAGAAGTTGTTCCCTGTTTTCTACCATTAAAAAAAGTAGAAGAGCACGGACATTTACTAAATAACTCCAAATGTGCTCGTCTGAAAAATTATAGACATGTGTATCTCGGATTGCTTAAGGGTGAGTAAATTGAGGGTTCATTTTGATATTTGGCTGGAGTATCCCTTTAAGAAAAAAATTTCCTTCAACATTTTCTCATTCTGCCCTGTAAAAGCATATATTTTTAACCACCACAAACAGATCTCATAAATCTCACTATTTGTGTTTGTGTGCATGTTGCAGAAGGGATCACAGATCTTCAATGAGAATGAAACATACCCACGGGCTTTGCTTCATTGGACCAGAGCTGCCGCCCAAGGCTAGACTGTTGTTTTTTTACTAGCAAGTGTTTTCGTTGAATAGTTTAGAGTGAGACAAACACATCTGTGTATACCTCTAGCTGTGTGTGCCTAACAAAAGCTGTTTTGCACACAGGCTACACAGTGGCCAGAATCAAGCTAGGCGACTATCATTTCTATGGCTACGGCACTGATGTGGACTACGAGACTGCAGTCATTCATTATCGTCTGGCCTCTGAACAGCAGCACAGTGCGCAGGCCATGTTCAACCTGGGCTATATGCACGAGAAGGGGCTTGGTATCAAACAGGTGAATGCTCCATTTCTGCACGCATTTACATACACACGCAAGCGTGCATACCAAAAACAGTGCCGTTATTGTGTTGTTGTTGTTTGTCTATAGGACATTCATCTAGCTAAACGTTTCTATGACATGGCTGCCGAGGCCAGTCCTGATGCCCAGGTGCCTGTGTTCCTGGCGCTGTGCAAGCTGGGCCTCGTCTATGCATTACAGTACATACATGATCTCAATGTAAGTAATGTCTGTTGATGAGAATGGTCACGACTATATTTTGTAAAAGATAATCAAGAAGTACATTAATATAAATGTGTTCTCTTTAGCTGAAGGAGCTTCTATCTGAGGTGGATCTTGACCAGTTGCTGGGTCCGGAGTGGGATCTCTACCTCATGACCGTCATTGCTCTGCTCTTGGGCACAGTTATCGCATATCGACAAAGGCAACATCAAGCCGTACCCAGAGCCCCACCGGCACCCCCTAGACCTCCAGCCCAGCCCGAGCAGCCTGGCGAAGAGCCTGAGGAACAGTGAGGGTGCAAGGATAAGGGTGGAGGTGATAACACGGACTAAGATTAAAGGTGGAGGAGACCGAGGCTCACCAGCTTCTCCTCTCCCAGGACAGCCACTAACACCTTCACCCAGCTGTGCTCTTTAATCTTAAGGAGCTTTTTGGACCCTTGCCGCCCTGTCCAATGCTCTTTAGTTTTTCAGTCGTGGCTTTCAAGCTTTTCGGAAAACGAGAACTTTTACGATAACCTAAATGTGCACCTCAGGGTTTTGCCAGGTGAAATGACATTTGTGCAAATCGATGCTCACTACGTGTGGGAGAAAAGACTAGAGTTGCTGGATGAATTGAAGTAGTTGTTTCTGCTTTTGCTTGCCACTGTACTAAACGCCAAGGAGAATACCCGTTGGTTCTGTGCAGCCCATGTAGATTCTTTTGTTAGTATTATTAAGTTTGGATCTAGTACAAATTCTTTGAAACATAAAGCGAGAGGTGAGCTGGGCTCTAAATTTAATGTCTTAATGCTTCATACTACCGTAAAAAGCATGTTATGTGCGACTAACAGATGTATTGGGTTTGTTAGTGTCTGTATCGACAACATTTGGATACTTTTACTAGCACATAAACATGGATTTGAAATACCACTGTCATGTAAAATTACTTGATAATTTCCATAGTGCAGTTACTTTCAAAAGTAGCACTACTGATAAAATTAGTTGAAATGAAATTTAAAGGCTTTTTATTGTATTCTTAAATATTCATCATGCCAAATCTTAAACAACTACTGCCTTTAAACTCCTACAAAGTGTCTCTGTGGGTGTTTACAGAAATGAATCAGTGCAATTGCGGCTGGTGTTCAGTAAGTTTCAACTTGTTAAAAAACTAATAAGGAGCAGTTGTCCAAATCTCGCAAATCTAGGTTTATATTAGAAAAAAAGTTTCTAGTTATTGAAAGGGTTGCTGTGTTTTACTATAATGCTCAACTTGTAACAACCCATTTTTCTTTTAACTAGCTCAAGACATTAAATGCTCTCTGAACTGTTTTTGATTATTGTATGAGGTCTGCAGCTCAACTCAGACTCTTTCATTTGTTTCCGGATGTGGCTGTCAGTGTACAAAATCTCAAATTTTAGGATTTATTTCAGAGGAAAAATAGTACAGATGACTTTAATTGTGAGCATGTGTAGAATTGTTGATCTTCGTTGTATTTTGACGATGGAACACGTCTGTCGTTTCAGGTAAAATAGCAATATTGCAAAGTTTGATGTAAAAATTTGTAAAGAAAGGATGTGTGTGTGTGTGTGTGTATTAGATGAAAAGCAGAGCGTGTTTTTAATGCGAAGATGCAACCGAAAACATATCTGTTTTTTGTAAAAAACAAAACAAAAAAACGACAACAACCAGATTCTTATCTTCCATGTTCTTCGAACCCCTTATGTTGCAAAGATAACACAGTATGAGTCTTTCAAAAATCACAATCAGTTTTCAAAATCGCAATGTTTGTAAATGGCAAATAAAAAATCTGAGTTCACAGCTGTATGTGATTTCCTATTATAAACTTTTATAGCACTTCTCATACTGTTGCTTCCATAAGATGAATTACTCTTTTGTTTCTTACTTTTGGATGAAAGTGTTTGCAAAATCTGTAAATGTTTTTAAAGGGACAATACCACCAATTTGCTCACCTGCATGCCATATAAACCTGTATGACTTTCCCTGTGAAACACAAAATGAGATACATAGCAAAATGACCAAGCAAAGTTAAAGTTAAGGGTGACTACAGCTTTTTCTGACCCATTTTGAAGTCAATGGAGCATACAGCTGAGTTAAAGGGCCACTAACCTGGTGTTTTCAACAATATAAAAATAGTGTCTGGTATCCCCAGAATGTGTCTGTAAAGTTTCAGCTCAAAATACACCACAGATCTTTCATTATACGATGTTGAACATGGCCATTTGTGGCTGCAATGAAAAATGCGCTGTTTTGTCTCAGTTTCTTTAAAGGGACACTCCAGTTTTTTTTGCAAATATGCTAATTTTCCACCTCCCCTAGAGTTAAACATTTGATTCTTACCGTTTTGGAATCCATTCAGCCGATCTTTGGATCTGGCGCTAGCACTTTTAGCATAGCTTAGCACAATCCATTGAATCTGATTAGACCATTAGCATCATGCTAAAAATAACCAAAAAGTTTCTATATTTTTTCTATTTAAAACTTGACTCTTCTGTAGTTACATCGTGTACTAAGATCGATTGAAAATTAAAAAGTTGCGATTTTCTAGGCCGATATGGCTAGGAACTATACTCTCATTCTGGCGTAATAATCAAGTACTTTGCTGCTGTAACATGGCTGCAGCAGCCGCAATGATATTATGCAGCGCCCGAAAATAGTCCTCTTGGTTACTTTCAATAACAGGGGACTATTTTCGGGCACTGCATGATATCACTACGCCTCCTGACGCTGTCTGTGTTACAGCAGCAAAGTCATTGATTATTACGCCAGAATGAGAGTATAGTTCCTAGCCATATCTGCCTAGAAAATTGCAACTTTTGTACCTCTCTGGCAGAAGGTTGAACTATGCACGCTCATAAGGCGGAGTCTGTAAGCGGTTATTATCAATGTGACATCATATTGATAGGATGATCCCTGACAGCCTGTTTTGTGTGACTATTGTGGTTTAAAGGAAATTACACAAAGAATGATGGATTTGTGATTCATTTTCTGCTATGAGTTACACATTTAAAAGTGCATTTTTTTAGGTTGGGGGGGTTAATACATATTATCATTTTTGGATAGCCTACCCATTTAAAGTAAAAAAAAATACTGTATTATTTTCAATTCCGTGCAATTCCCTTGGGTTAAATCACACCAGAAAATGTTTCTGTATGACTCGAGCTTTTAAAACAACTCAGCATAGGTTGAATTGGGTTTGTACCTCTTTGACCCAACACTGGGTTGAACAACATAAAACCAAAATGTATTTTGGTGATGATCTGGACCTGCCCTGGTGGAATAGGTCAGTTTCTCCCAGGCCCCTGTGCTACACAGTTTCTGTTAAAGCTTGCTGAAGTTGTGAATGGTCACCAGCCCCTGGCATCTGCATGTGTGCCTGGATCGTGCTTTATGTCTGTGGGCCTGAACTTCGTCACTCAGCTGTTTTGAGTGGGGAAAATAAAGGGGCACCGACACAATGGCCTTGTTCTCTCTGCGTGCACATCCACTGTGCTAACCCGCTTGGAAACGCTCCACTATGGAGTGGCTTTTGATCGCCCTGGCAACCTGTTTGCTAGCCCTCTGCCCTGTCAAAGGTAAGTGCTGGAAGCATCAAGAGCTGGAAAGACATGGTTTATAGCACATGGCCCACAATACATGTGTGAGCTGCTGAAAGGAGATTGATACCAGAATCATTTTGGGAGGTTTATGTAGACCTCTGCTGTGGATTGAAGGCCTGAAGTGCTTTTGTCTATTTCATTCTGTCGAACTAAAGTCTGGTGTATTTATGGATCCCAACATTGTTCTCAAGGGAACGAGTGGAGGTTGGAATATGAAGAAGGACTTAGTCATTACAGCGAGGAGGCCCTCAGAAAGGTATTACAGCAATGATGTGATTTTCATAATGCAGTCATGTTTATGTTAAAATGTCTTTGGTTGTGACTCAAAATGTGGATTTTTATAATGTTGTTTCACGTACATTCCAGGAGTTTCCTGAGAAGACTCGTCCAATCAGTTTCAAACACCCACCTTTCACATGTCCTGACATGAGCCCTTCTTCTTCTGTGCCCACATCAGGTAGGCTGGTCTAGGATCAGTATTTTGAACTTCTGTCCAGGGTCAACTTTGTCTATATCTGCACTGTAAGAAATTATTTGTTTGTTCAAATAAAAAAAAGTTATCTGGTTGGTTGACTGAAAAACATTAGTTGACTCACACTGCAAAAAATGATTTTCAAGAAAAAAAAATCTTAGTATTTTGTCTTGTTTTCAGTAAAAATAACAAGCAAAAAAAACTTCCAATGGGGTAAGCTATTTTTTTTATTTTCTTGAATTTGGTGTTTAAGAAAAATGTTCAAGATTTTTTGCTTACCCCATTGGCAGATTTCTTTGCTTGTTTTATGCAGAAAATCACTTAAATTTGATATTTTATTTTCTTGGGTCGTCTTGCTCATCAAGAAAAAGCTTCTTAATTTAAGAATTTTTTGAATTTTTACTGAAAACAATACAGAAATACTAAGAATTTTTTTTTCTTGAAAATCATTTTTTGCAGTGCACACTTAAAAAAAAATGACTTTCTTACTTAGTATTTTTGTCCTGTTTTCAGTACTGTAGAAATATCTAAAAATTCTTAAATCAAGATGTATTTTCTTGATGAGCAAATGACCTTTGATTTTAGACAAAAAATATAAAATTTAAGTGAATTTGTGCTTTAAAAAAAATCTGCTAATGGAATAAGAATTTACTTAATACAAGAAAAAATCAGCTTGGTTTAAGCATAAATTCGCTTAAATTTTATGTGTTTTGTCCAAAATCTAGACTTATTTTCTTAGGTTATTTGCTCTTCAAGAAAATACATCTTGATTAAATAATTTTTAGATATTTCTACTGAAAACAAGACAAAAATACTAAGTAAGAAAGTTATTTTTTGCAATGCAAGTATATCTATTTTGTCAACTAATATTTTTGAGTTGAATTAACTAGGGCTGGTCAAAAAAAAAATCGATTTTTCGATTAAACGTTTTTTCCCGTGGTTGATTAAAAATCAATTCTCACAGGCCACGAATCAATTTTTTTCAGATTTTAACGTTAATCTAATTACTAGTCTTCTCCACTAGGTCACCCTTTTTTTGCCTTGCGCGATGTTACCAAGGAGCGAGAGGCAAGCATGTCATTTATTCATTCAGTCTATATTATAATATATTATGTAAGGAATAATTGACGACGGGCCATTGAATTATAAGAAAATAATGCACACCCAAGGTGCAATGCCGCGGGTGTGCATTATTTTCAAACAATTCAAATTACCAGAGTCAATTTTTCCTCTTATACCACGGTTACCACACACATTGCTCTAATGCCTCTATTAAAGACATTTGAAAAGTTAGGTGTGCGGTTATCAGAAATTAATGCATACCCACTGAACATTTCTCAGCCAATCAAAAAACTCGAGAATCATAATCGAAAATCGGACCTAGAATCGAAATCGAATCGATTTGATAGCTTGTGAATCGAAATCGAATCGATCTGGAACATCTGAATCGATACCCAGCCCTAGAATTACCTAACCAAAATTTTAAAGCAACCAAGTATCGTACTTTAAAAAAAAATACAGTGTGACTGCAATGAATGCAGCTTAAGCCGGGTACACACCAAAAGATAATCGGGCTGATTTTGGGCCGATTTCCCCCCTTCCGACAATCCTAGCTATCCGAGTATCGCGAAGGTTTCACAGATTATCTTATCAGATTGTCCCTTCATGTGAGGTTTGTTAAGAGTGTCCGAACCTGCTCGGAAGAACGTCGGAGCCGCGCCGATCGCGAATCGTAAATATTCAACATGTCGAATATTTACGATCAGAAATCCTGATGTGTGTGGGGAATCCCGAGGACAAACGCGAGCACGCTATTGAGATTATCACATGAAATGAAACCATATCCAATCAGAAAGCGAGATGAGGGAAGACGGAAGCAGTCATGGTGCAGCACAAAGGCCGCTTCTCAATCAGTAGGTCGCATTTCCAGGCTGTATATACGTCATCAAGACTGTCTTATTTCAGAATATATAAAATTGGCTATTATTTGTTGTTCATCGTATATACTTATGACTTGTGAATGTAATGCTCAGTTAACTTGAATAAACCAGGTTTCATGACGTATGCAGCCTGCATATGCGACCTCAGCAGGCTACAGCCTTCAGATTGAGAAACGGCCAAAGTGAAGTTGATGTGGACAGTAGAGATGGAGGATCAGCTTGTTGATTTGTGGCAACAGCACGAATGTTTATACAACGTGTCTTGTAAAAATTATTCCAAGCACTATCATTAAAATGTCTTCCTGCATATCGTCCGCCATGCTTGTTTTGAAGTCTTGCGAGATTTTGTGGGATTTCCTGTGTTCACAGTCGAGACTCTAATTAAAAATCTGTTTGTGTGTGGTGTGCTGTCTTTAACACATAATGGCACACCACACACTATAGGAGCAAAACGGATAAATCTAGGATTTTTTATCCTCAAGTTTGTGGTCCATCACATTTTTAAAATCTTATAAGATGTAAAAAATCTTCTGGTGTGTACCCAGCATAACTGATCGTAAATCAGTGTGCTATTTTATTATACAAGCTATAGTATTTATATAGTACTTTTTCTTTATAGTTGAGAATAATGAATGAATGTTATATCCTGTTGTGCAATATGTATCACCATTAAACAGAATCTTTAGAGACTATTTTAATGCCCGATCTTGTGATTTGTTGTGTCTCTGTAATAGTTGAACTGGTGAAGGCGGCAGATATCAAAGTGATTGCTGCTCTTGGGGACTCTTTAACGGTGAGTGCAGTCATTTACCTTTTTAGTCCACATTTAATGAACACCATTCATTTGCTAGTTTACAACTAAAGTCATTCTGTATAGTGTCTTTTAACCAGGATGAATCATTCATGAGGTGAAATGGGTAAACAAGTACAAAATTGCAGACAAATCAATGGTGTTGCTAATAGAACAAAGTTACATCTAAAAATAGCATAAAAGGTAATAATAATAATTTCATCACTTTTAGACAGCCATTGGTGCAAATGCGACCACAGTTCTTGGCATACCTATTGAATTTCGACACGTGTCATGGAGGTAAACATTTACTGGTATTACTGATACTATACTCTTAAAATGCCTGGGTTGTTTTTGATAGTAAATGAAAATAAGAGCCGGCTTCACTTAATGTGCATATAATTAAACTTTAAGAGTGCTGGCCTAGATAATTACAATACATAAAGTAGGAGAGAGGCCGCTCTATGCATAAATACTTCATTTGCACAAACGCGTTTCCATGCATGCCTTCTTCAGTGTGCAACAAGGTACAATGTAATCAATCTTATATACCCACACCCATTGGCACACCCATATTAACACCAGCCAATGCTGTTAAAGTTATATCCAGTCCAATAATGTCACTCATGTTTCAACCAGTCCATCAATGAAAGACAACAATTGCTGTCCATACCCACAATGAACATACAATCCACATATTAGTTTTCCATTTATAAAAAACAACTTCGTGAAAGATCTTCATTCATGCCATATTGGGTAAATATTGGACAGAACACATGCTGGGTTAAAAATTACCCAGTGTTGGGTTGTTGTTATGCAATAACTCAGCAGTTGGGTTAAAACAACCCAGCATTGGGTCAGTTTTAACCCAGCGATGTGTTCTGATGTCCAATATTTACCCATTATGGGTCAAAAATAACCCAACCATTTTTAGAATGTAATATAACATTAGTTTTGCTTTCATTTGCTTATGTTAAAGACTTTATGTGAGGACATTAATTCATGCTCTTTTGTTAATATTTGAACAAGCTCAAATTCTGGTGTGGAATGATACCGGAATATTATTAAAGTGTATCTTTCATTGTGTTTGCGTATTTATAGCATTGGTGGCTATGGATCCTTTCAAGACGTCATTACACTTGCAAGTATGCATTTTTACCATATATCAGAGTCTGCATAAAAAATATTCAATGCTGGGTTATTGTCAAAAGGGAAAATTCCTGACCTTGGGTTACATTAACGCAGACAATGTTTCTATTTGACCCAACAATGGGTTACAACAACCCAAGCACAGGTTAAATTACAACCCAACGGGTTTTGGTTCATCCCTTTATGAAAATAAACCAGCATTTATTTAGAGTGTAGTTTGGCCAAAACCAGTGAAAATTACATCAGTGAATTAGTATAAACCAGAATAAATCATTAAATTAATCCATGTGCACAATTTTTTTAAACATCTTACCTTTTCTGTGATAGATATTATTAGACTATTCAATCCTACTTTAATTGGACCCGCCCCAACCCAGACTGTTCATGGAACTCCAGCGCCTCTGTGTGAGACAGGATTTAATCTGGCTGTAACCGGACATAACACCTTGTAAATGCCAGTACATCACTTGTCATACTTCATAAATTGTTGTTAAGGACAAAACAAACACATGCACATATCGCTGAACACATGCATATTTTAAACTTTACATTCAATTACTAATGTGATGTATAATCAGATAACAATTTGAATTTTGCATCTTTTTCTAGTAATCTTCCTGAACAAGTCAGACATTTGATTGACACACTGAAAACGTACGAGGTAAGGAGCTCCTGACTTACAGTTTTTTCTAATGACAACCTAAAGCTGTACAGTAATTCTTCTAGTTTTTACTGTGTGTTTCTGTCATATACCTTTTGACTCAGATTTATTCATTCAGTTCAGGTTTTGTGTAATTATATTAACATTAATTATCTCCCATCTTTTTCTACAGGATATAAACTTTGATGAGGACTGGAAACTCTTGACCGTTCTTATTGGGATGAATGACATTTGTGATTACTGCAAAGACAAGGTATTGCTTACAAAGCTATTTTCTGAATGAATCTATTTTAGAAGGAAGATACAAATTTTGTTTTAAAGGAGGCTTTTCACAAGACTTTTTAAGATGTAAAAAAAATCTTTGGTGTCCCCAGAGTACATATGTAAAGTTTTAGCTCAAAATACCCCACAGATAATTCATTATAACATGTTAAAAATGCCAATTTGTAGGTGCTTGCAAAAATTGGCTGTTTTGGGTGTTCTTTAAAATGCAAATGAGATGATGAAATGCAAACACTGATCACAATAATGGTGGTTTGTTGAAATTGAAACTCAATTGTGCTGTCAATTATTTTCTCTCTCTCTCTTGATTTCTCTCTGCACTAAATGGCAGTGCCGTGGTTGGATAGCGCTGATTAAAGGGTGGTATTATAATGACATCACAAGGGGAGCCACATTTTTAATTTTAAATAAACCTAATTTTTCAACTGCTTGCAGAGAATGGTTTACCATTTTCTAGGTTATTAGATGCACTGGGCATTCAATTATAGAAAAGTTGGATTTTCATGATATGTCCCCTTTAAATATCAAACTGTGATATATGGAGGTACAAATGTTAAATTCATTGTAAATACAGATGCTTGCAGAGATGATCATCAGTGTCTTAAAGGAATAGTCTACTCTTTTTTAATATTAAAATATGTTATTACCTTAACTAAGAATTAATAACAAAATAAAACGTAACGCGTTTCTAAGCGGATTTAAAAGAGGAACTATATTTTATGGCGTAATAGCACTTTTGGGAGGTCCACTCCCCTTCTCACTCTCATAATGGGAGAGGGAGGGTGTTACTGCGCAGAGTCGAAGTACTCCCAAAAGTGCTATTACGCCATAAAATATAGTTCCTCTTTTAAATCCGCTTAGGAAAGCGCTACGTTTTATTTTGTACCACCAAACTTGCTCGTATAACTACTCGTCTTAAATAGGAAAAACGTTGATGTGTTTGGTCACTTCTAACTTTATCTCTAAATGGTACCATTGAATGAATGGGGCTAAGCTAAATGCTATCGAAGCGTCGCAGCGCGCTCCAGCGCTTACGTGCACGCACACAGATGATAGAGGGATGTATCAACAATTCTTAGTTAAGGTAATAACATATTTTAATATTGAAAATGAGTAGACTATTCCTTTAAGGATGTTTCATTTTTATCAATAGCGTTCTTTAAAATGGGTTTACAATAAGTGGCAATGAATGACTTTTGTTTTGTATTTATGAGATGTTATTTTTAAGAGAACTAAATGTATGTCCTCTATTTTTACCCACAGTCCCTTTTTTCAGTGGAGAACTTTGTCCATTACATGACCGTGTCCTTGGAGATGCTGAGGAATGAGGTGGATCTTTAGTAGTACTGTACTGTACTGTAATGTATTACTGTTACCTTTTTCTTGGTCACAAAAAAATCTTAATTTTGATTGTTTTAAAATTATTAATTTTAATTGTTTTATTATTATGTTTTTTTCAAAAACTATGAAAATATACTGTGAGTTGATTATGATAAGATTTCACTCTATATGTATGTGTTACTGTGGGAGTTTTTACATTGATTGAATTTAGATGGCATTTTCTCTGTGTGCAGGTTCCTCGAATGATAGTGAATGTGGTTCAGATACTGCCCATGGAGACCCTGAGGGAAGTACAAAAGCCCACCCCAGGATGTCTGCTTCAAAGGTTTAGGATATAAAATTGAGCTTATAACACAACTACAACTGAAATTCATGAATATAAATCATTGTAGACTCTTTAATAATTAAATGTTAGTGTAGAGTATCACTTATGATTATGTGTAATAACTTTCTTCCTGTCAGAATTTTAATACAAATAATCATTTACATTTTTCTATTTAGTGTTAAAGGTTCATTTCACTCTTATTCAATGCTTTGATATCTCCAGGTCATTTTGCTCCTGTCTGGTAAAGCCTGCTGCTGGATCCGCTGATCTGAAGGAACTGATCGGAGTCAACCTGGAATTCCAGGTATGTTTGTGTTGACAATTATTTATATACAGAAAACGTGGATTTATATACAGGTAACCTATGCTGGGTTTTTTTAAAAGTGTTGCTGTAGTAAAAACTGCAAATAAAACCTCTTCGATGTCCAAGTGTGCTTGCTTTATCCTGCAAATGTGCTTCTAAATCTCTTTTTCGGTTGTCTCAGAATGCATTGGAGAAGTTATTGTACAGTGGCCGTTTCTTTAAGGATGACTTTGCTGTAGTTTTGCAGCCGTTCCTCAAACACGCAAATCCACCAAGACTCCCCGTAAGAAGGCTATTAACAAATATAGCCTGTCTGTGAAATCCAGGCTAAAGTCTCATAATCTGTTTGATTTCAATCATTTGATTTAACTTTAATTTTAGTGTTTGACATGGCCTAAGTCAATATTAAATATATCAAGGTTATACAGTTGTGTTAAAAAATAGCAGTATATTAATAAAAGTGAAAAAGTGCAGAAATGTTAGAAATAGATTTTATTTCATTATTTCAAATGTTTTAAAAATATTACACATTCAATGCCACATCAAAGCATTAGCAAAATGTACAAGTCTGTCTTGTTCTTTTAAAGGGAAGCAAAGAAAACGAATATTAAGCTGTTAGAAAATAGCAGTGTCAACCTTTTCTCTTTAGACACTTAAACTATAGATGTTTCTTAAGATTTAACTTCGCTTAAACTATTAAATTGCTAATATTTAGTTGCATAACCATTGTTGTTGATAACTGTGTCAAATCGATGCAACCAACTTTTGACACATACACAGCAAAAATGACTTTCTTACTTAGTATTTTTGTCTTGTTTTTAGTAAAAATATCTAAAAATTCTTAAATTAAGATGTATTTTCTTGATAAGCAAAACGACCCAAGAAAATAAGTCTTTAGACCAAAAATATCAAATTTAAGTGATTTTTGCATAAAACAAGCAAAAAAATCTGCCAATGGGGTAAGCTAATTTTTCTTGAATTTAGTGTTTAAGAAAAATGTTCAAGATTTTTTGCTTACCCATTGGCAGATTTTTTTTGCTTGTTTTATGCACAAAATCACTTAAATTTGATATTTTGGTCTAAAAACTAGACTTTTTTCCTGGGTCGTTTTGCTCATCAAGAAAAAGCATCTTAATTTAAGAATTTTCTAATTTTTTAAGATTTTTTTTCTTGAAAATAAATTTTTGCAGTGTAAGTAAGGCATGTTTGTTAAAACTAGTTAAATTTCCTAATTTATCTAAGGCCTAGTCCTGGTTTAAGCTAATCTTTATCCGGGAAACCACCCCTATAAGATTTAAGTAAATTTGTGCATAAAACAAAAAAAAAATCTGCCAATGGGGTAAGCAAATTTTTCTTGAATTTTTAAAGAAAGTGTTTAAGAAAAAAGTTTTTCAAACTAATTCACTTATTTTTTGTCTATTTTGCTCATCAGGAAAATGCATCTTGATTTAAAAATGTATAGATATTTGTACTTTAAACAAGACAAAAAATACTTGATCATGTTTAGAAACATGTATTTCAGCCCAGGATCCACAGTTCCTGTCAATTTTAATGTCACCCCACAAGTTTTTAATGGGGTAGAGATCAGTGGCTTGAGCTGGCCACTCCATAACCTCAATCCTTTTGGTCTGGAACCAAGATTTTGCCCTCTTGCTTGTGTGTTTGGGGTTGTTGTCTTGTTGAAACACCCATTTTAGGGGCATTTCCTCTTCTGCAAAGGGCAACATAATCTCTTCAATTTTGATGTATTCAAACTGATCCATATTCCCTTGCATACGATAAATTGGCCCAACATCGTAGTATGAAAAACACCCCCATACCATATTTTTTGCACCACCATGCATGGTTACCTGTCTTCACAGTGTAATGTGGCTTGAATTCAGTATACCCGGGTCACTAGACCCAAAAAGAACAATTTTTACTTTCAACAGGCCACAAAATGTTACGCCATTTTTCTTGGGCCAGTTGATGTGTTGGTGCCTTTTTTAACAATGGTGCTTTATGGGGGCTTCTTGCAAACAGCTTCAATCAGATGTCTTCTGACTGTCACAGTACTTACAGATCATCTTAGACCATCTTTGATCTTTCTAGAGGTGATGAAAGGCTGAATCTTTGCCATCTTGAGTCTGACTATTCATCAATCTGTTTTTACAGTAATTTACGTGTTTTGGGTTTTGTTGCTATTAAAGCATTTGAGATCATTTTAGCTGAGCATCATAAACTTTGCTGCGTTTCTTTATACCTTTTCCCCTCTCAAATCAACTTTTTAATCAAATTACATTGATTGTTCCTCCAAGCAGTATTTGAAACGACTCATTTTACTTAGAAATTCAGAAGCAGATATATTTTATAACAATAGGGTGAAATATTTGCTTCCCCTCTTTCTTAATAAATGACAAGAATGAGCTTCTTTCACAGAATGAACTCATTTTCTAATTAAACTTCACACTGCTATTATTTTCATTACGACCCTTTTAATGCATGAGTCAATTATTCAGAACAAGTAGCGTGGATATCATTACCAACGCATCTGTTGTTTTTCTGTTACACTACTACATCTGTAAGTAAATAATTAGCAATGCAGAAATATTACTACTACCAATAACAGGGGTTTATCAGGGTAATGTTGTTGCACTGCTATTTTTTTAACACAACTGTATTTTCACAGGATGTTCTTTATATATGTATTATGATTTTGTGTAAATCACAAAAAACATTATCAGACTTTATCTGGGTTTTCGCAGGCAGGGTCACATATTACAGAAACTGTACCGCTAGCTCCATATTGGGATTTTAAGTGACCATATAATTTTCATTGGTCAGAATGGGAAGATTGACATGAGCTTCTTTACCCCTGACTGCTTCCACTTTACCATAAAAGGACACGAGGAGCTGGCCAAGGGACTCTGGAACAACATGGTAAACAATGTTGAGTTCTTTAAATCTCCACAAATTAAAAAATCTGACCACTTCTGCCATAATCATACAGGTAGTGCTACTGAAACTGTTTTCAATGCTTTAAATTGGATTATTATACAGATATGTAGTCAATATCTAAAGTTTTTTCTCATCTCTTATTTGTGTGGGAAGTTTCAACCTGAGGGGGAGAAGTTCATGGTGGAGAGCTTTTCAAACCCTATTGAGCTCAGTTGCCCCCCTGTGGTAAGAAATAATTACTGTTATTATTTTATTATGCCATTCATCCTAAAATGTCACTATTAAGTGTTGGATTCACTTACTAAAACCCTTCTCTGTTTTCTCGTGCACAAACTAACAAAACACAGGGTCATCCTTACATTTACACCAGACCTGCAAAGACTGTGATACCACGGTCATCTGTCAACAGACCAGCAGCTCTCCGTCTCATGCTTGTCTTGGCTTTCTTTCAACTCTGGTTGGCTGTAAATCTGGTCTCTTTGTAGGATGTCCATATGGAGTATTATGGTACATGATGTCTGCCCAACTCCATGTTCTACTTGGCCTGGATCACTTAACAAGGTGCTGGGTTGTTTTTGGCTCATGTCTGGGTGGATATTGGATAGAACAAAAATTACCTAATGCTGTGTTGCTGTTACCCAACCATGTGTTGACTTGACCCAGCATTGGGTGTGTGTTTTGTCCAACGTTCGCCCAGCCATGGGTTGAAAACAATTTTGCATTTTTAGAGTGAAATCATTTTTTTGAAGACTGCTTGGATTTTAAACAAATGTGGTTCTATTTAGAGACTTCAGGGTAGTCTGTAAATCTGGAAAATGAGTAAACAACAAAAACAAAATTAGGCTACCACTTTAAATTGCTCTATCTGTTCAATGGACAGCAAAATGAACCCCTCAGAATGGAAAAGTGTGCTAACCTGATAACCTTTTCTGATATACTTAACCAAAATAGCACAACAGCAGATGTGCAGCCACATTTAGCTCTGTGTAATGGTGCTGTAATCAATTTAAGGATGTAAGGTAATAGTGTAAGCTAATTCAAGCTGGTTTGGACAAAAATTGCCAGAGGTTAAACTGTAAGCTTGTTAAACCTCTGTGGATACTGGAATTGAATGTTGGGTGATTGTTTTGCTTGTGACAGCTTGGTGAAAAGGTTTTATTGCCCAAGTTCTTTGCTTTGGATGCTGCAACAAGAGAAGTGATTTAATTCTTCTCAAATAAAGCTTTCAGATGGGATTTTTTCCTGTCTTAATTTTGTCCTTTTTTTGTTTTTACTTATGCTTGAGTCACTGTTTGGACTTTTTGAATAAACCGTTACATTTACATATCAAATTCATGAAAATGTACTTCTACCCTCTTGTGGCGATCGCTCTCTGATGACGTCAGCTAGACAGCTTGGGTGGGAGCATCTCTTAACTCCGCCCTCTCCAAATGTCAGTCTGATGCCAGTTCCATTTTTGAATGAAAAATATTTAAAGGACAAGTTTGGTATTTTACACTTAAAGCCCTGTTTTCAGATTGTTTATGATGAAATAGAACGGTTTTGACTGAAATTTCGACATATGTAGCTGCCCCAAAAATTTTCAAGTGTTTGTTGTTTCACCTCCCACCTCTACAATGGGTGTATAGGTGCACTGGACCAATCCTTTCTAAAATGCATTAAACTTTAGTTTACAAAGACGTGAAACTCACCGAGTGGTCAGGAGCGTTCACTGATATGCTCACACAAAAATCGCTGCAAAAGATGCTTTCCAACAGGTGTTTTATCGTAGTTTTTGCCAACTCCATTGACTTGTATTAGATGTGCTGTGAGGTACGGTATTACTCCGCGTCGGGAACTTTGTATTCTTGCAATTGGCAAAGGTGGATTATCGTCACCAACTGGGCTGAAGTGTCTATTATTTAAGCTCTCAGCTGAAGAATATACGGGTGTGAGGCGTTTGGAAAAATAGGTCCACAAGTTTACAACGAATGCTAAAACACCTGTTGGAAAACATCTTTGCAGCGATTTTTGTGTGAGCATATCAGTCAATACTTTTTAAATTTTAAACTGATGCAAAGGCTTCAGAACCTTTAAAATGAATTAACTCTCTTAATTGTGTACTTGATTAGGATCTGGATCTCACTGAGATGTGTCATGAATGCTTGCAATTAGCACAACATGCCCACAAGCCAGTGTTACATCAATCATCAGAGAATTTAAAAATGATATTTACCACAGTATTAACATTAAGAATAAGGCAAATGGGATGTGGTATGCTTTTTGTTTATTTCAAAAATAAAATAACTCATGCTGACAGATACGAAATAGCAAAATTTTTGGTAATGTACCTGCTCATGTCAACATCATCTTTCCCAACAGTGCAAACAGCTTCCACTATTGTACAAATTATGAAAGCCCACTAAAGTAAAGCTACAATGTGCATTACCCATTAGTATGTCGTAGTGCTTGCATACTCCTAAAATCTATACTTTCTCATAACAGAACAGTAGTTGTTGATAGCAAATGGGCTATAATGAGGTTTGTGTATTTATGTACTGTACAGTAGATGTTATGTGTAAATTTAGGTTAATTTAGTTTGCAAACACTTTGCTCTCACTCTCCCAAATGCTCCAGTAAAGTGCCGCCAGCTCTCCTTTACTCATGACATCTCCTGCTACTCTCTTCCTAATGCATCTTTACCCCGGCTCAAGAAATTAGATGGTGATGTAATCAAATACAGCTCCCTTGAGCTCCATCAGTCACAGTCTTTGCCAGTGTTTAATGGAGTCCATTTCTAATTGAATTACGTTCTGAATGGCAGGCTCCTGAACGACTTCTGTTTCGTATTCAACTCAAAGACTCGTGTTAATACAATACCTAATCCCACTTTATAGGTGCATGGCTTTAACAACTGTGTACTTACTGTACAAAGATAAGAAAAGCTAATAAAACAAAACATTATTATTTACTGTAGTGAAGTGTAATAAAATTCAGTAAATATTAAAGTATTTTACCACAGTTTATCAATTAACTACAGTTGCACAGAATATATTAACATATATTAATATTAAGTGTAGTATTTACTATAATATGCTACAGTATACAATTTAGTACAGTTTAGTGTAGTAAATATTAAAGTATACTACATACTACAGTTTATCAATTCACTATAGTTAATACTGCAAAATACTAAAGTATAAATTAAAAAAGTGTAGTAATATACTGCAGAATGCTACAGTTTTTGTTATTGTTAGTTATTGTTTGTATACATGTGATGTTTTAGGAATATTTAGGGTTAGTGATAGAGGCAAGACTATAAGTACATGCATATACTTTTTAATGCTGGTACAATGTACAACACAATAATTTATCTATTTTACTTCTGTATGGAGAAGTTAAAATGCCATATAAAAAACTTTATCACAACCTGGTTTTTAATTTAAAGGGGACATTTCACAAGACTTTAAAGATGTAAAATAGATCCCCAGACTAGGGGTGAAAGTACCATTTTTGAGAAAAAAATACATGTTTAGAAACATGTACTTCAGCCCGGGATCCACAGTTCCTGTCAATTTCCTGTCAAAAAAAGATAATGTCAGCTGGGACGAAAGTAACACAAAGGTGGGTCAAAAGATTTTTGTGTTACACTTGTTTTTATTAAATATACATGACTATGACCTTGTTAATAACTGCAAACATACTTTGTCATTTATCTTTGCAAAAAATAATGAAATTCATTTTAAATTTCAGTTTCATCAAATGTTTCAAAAGCAACCCGACAGTACAAACTTGAATTGTTGAGAATAAAACTTTTTTCAACAGTATGAAAACTATGAAAATTAAATCAAATTAGAATAATATACATTTTCAACATATTGCAAAAGTATTAGCAGCGGGACAAAAGTGACAAGTGTTATTTTTTTCCCGACAGCAACTCCTGACATTTAAACCCAATTTACTTTAATTTTGAAAAACTCAGAGAACGCAAACTTCAGAATGTGTTAGTGCACTAAATAACCTGTAGATTGATCAGTACTGAACACATGAAACCAGAAAAACAACGCGTTATATGAAATAAATGACCGCTTTAGGAATTTACTTATCAGTGTTGAAATGCTTTCTGGACCTAAATGTGCAAAACGATGATGAAATAACGCAATATTTGTCAGCTCTGTCAAGGGTTGCGTGCTAAAGTTGCTATCATTGTTTGGAATGCAGATGTAGTCAGGGCTCAGATAAAATCGCTTTGTTACTAACGTCCCACGTTCCTTTCGCCCCGGATCTCCTCTATGTATGTGAATTCTAGCTCAAAATACCATATAGATAATTTATTAGTTAAATTTTAATTAATTGTTAAAATGGCCACTTGTAGGTGTGAGCAAAAATGTGCAGTTTTTGGGTGTGTCCTTGTGCTAAATGGCAGTGCCGTGGTTGGATAGTGCAGATTAAGGTGTGGTATTATCCCCTTCTGACATCACAGGGGAGCCAAATGTCACAGACCTATTTTCTCACATGCTTACAGAGAATGGTTTTCCAAAACGAAGTTACTGGGTTGATCTTTTTCACATTTTCTAGGTTGATAGAAGCACTGGGGACCCAATTATAGCACTTCAAATGTAAAAAATCTGATTTTCATAATATGTTCCCTTTAATACTTTATTTACAACCAAATTAGTATACAGCATGGTTGTGCATATTATTTCCATTAATATTTAATTATAAAAGACAATCGTATAAACCTTTTTGATTTTAAGCATTTTCATCTTGCATTATTTCATATTCGCAGTATTCAAGGTGAAAATATTTTGATTAGTTGCTTTAGGTTTTGTCTAAGGTAAACTGAACAGCTTTATTATATACTGATGTCATTTCCTCTCTATAAGCCTGCTATATAAAGGCGGTATCGCTGCGGTAGCGAGTAGTGACATTGAAGTATCGTGGTGTGTTGGATCCGACATCAGTCTGTGGACCCGCGATAATGCATCCATAAATAAGACGTGAGGCGAGGAAAGCAGTAAAACTGATTCACTTTCCTTTCTAGCAACGAGACTTTTAACGGCTGTCTGCACTTTACATCATGAAGATGATCGCGCGTGGATGCGTTGGGCTCGTGCTGCTGGTGAATTTTGGTAAGTGTGTAATGTGTTCAAACGTGCACGTAATGTTTTGTTATGTTTAACGCGTTCTTATTGTTTTAAATGATGTGTAGATTCCGATGTCTACTTTATATACATGTGATCGATGCGTTACTTCAGTACCAAGGACAGCGGATCAAGAACACGAGGAAAATAGAGAGTCCTTATTACACATAATATAGACAATATCTTACATTTACATACAATAATAATACAAATACCAGATTTTATTACTTTATTAAAATGCATTTAAATATTTTCTTTAAATTCACTATGCTTTCTTCTTTACATTTATTTCGTATTTAGGGATTATTATATAAAAATACTTAGTGTTTACTTTAACTGTAGCGTTTTTTTTTTACCTTATCATACTAAATATTAAAAAATACTACAGTATTTACTACAATGTATACGTTAATACTGCAAAATATGCTACTATACATTAACAAAGTGTAGTAATTACCATAATACAGTGTACCGCACTTTTACTGCAGTATTTTCATGTGGGTTATTATTGTATCATATTGAATCATATTTATGTGTTTTCCCTGTTTTTGTTTGTCAATATATTTAATTCCTCAATAAAAAACTCTTAATATAATCAACGTTAGCTTTTACTTGAATCTCATATAAAAAAAACAAGTAACCCTGTGCAATTCTCTTACTTTAAAAATAATAAATACTTTTGCCAGAATCAGGATATTGCATAATCATGATCAAATTATTTTTTTACTGTCACGCAGTTTTTCCGATGCCTGTCACCCCAGGACTCATGGATCCAAAGGATGTAAAGGTATGAGTGTATACGTTTTTTTACTTCCCAAATGATCTCTCATGATTGCTGTCACCAGTCCCCTCTATTGAGAGTGTATGTATGTGCGTGTTTGGAGCATCCTTATGAGACACATAACATAAGGATGCAGAGAATAACAGCAACAACAGCTCATGTTGTCAGGAAGTGTGGAGGAAAGCGGCATTAGTGAGACTGTGACTCAACAACACGACTTCAGCATAGTGACAGCTGGTGCTCATGTGCTTACTGCGAGAAGGCAACCAACTAAAGATAATTGCAAACTGTGCTTTTATAAGTTAAACTTGAGATGCATGCATTTATGCCCCATTCTTAAACATACATGAAGTGGAGCTCCCTATACTTTAAAAATGAACTTTATAAAAGGACTTTTATAATAAAGAAATCTGGAAATCTCTGCATGTTTTGAAAGACAAAGATT
The DNA here is from genome assembly GCF_027580225.2 of Misgurnus anguillicaudatus. Taxonomy (NCBI): domain Eukaryota; kingdom Metazoa; phylum Chordata; class Actinopteri; order Cypriniformes; family Cobitidae; genus Misgurnus; species Misgurnus anguillicaudatus. Next base: position 20,590,081 of record NC_073354.2, read on the forward strand.
AATGTTAAGATGCAAACAGACGAGATGCTTCTTCCTCAGTAAATTTCAGCCGTTTCAGCAGCAGTTCAGCATTGGGCTTATTGAGAGAGGCTGTTTTTCCCTGACTACAGTGAATGTTTGACTTTGTGAAGTCAAACAAATCGCAGAGGCAGGAGGGAGAAATGAAGCGCTCAAGAGGAAATGACAATGATTGAAAGTGAAATGTAAGACAGTACGGCTAGTCAGAAATTTGAGATTAAGAGACTTTGAGATATGATTGATCCTGCCATGTCCTCTAATATAGCAATGCCATGATGAACATAAACAACATTGCTACATTAAAACAACATTTTAAATCCAGTGAATAATGCACTCGAAAAGCACTGGTTTAAAGGTCCTGCATTTGGGCTTTTCTCTTTGTTTTTAAGGTGATGAAGTGTATTGTGGAAGTAATCACTGATGTTCTGACCAAACCCCATCCCATCCCAGTTTCCCCAGATTGCCTTAAAATCCTAAGCACTGGTGAGTCCCGAGTCCTTGCATTAGCACACCCCAGATTACCTTTCTTTACATATATTTTTGCTGCACTTTCGTGCACCTCCTCACTAATATCAGCAATGGCCTTCCTGATATAATCAATACAAGCTTTAATGTCGCTACGACTGCAAAATTCTGATAGATGAAACTTAATGGAGCAAAGTAATGAATAGCTTTACATCAGGTGCAGTCAAAGAGACAGCTTGTGACTGCTCCTCCAAATGGGGGGATTCAAAATGTTTTTTGCATCATGTGAACCATGTGCATCACATGTTTTGTCAAAATAAGTGCCTGCTGCACATGCGTCAAAATTGTTTATGATAAAAGAGACGCTCAAAATACACGCAAGACACTCCCTTAACAGTAAACTGTAATTATGCATGAGATTATGGGAGTATCTGGCAAACGCGAGCGTCTCTTTTATCATAAACCCTTTAGACGCGTCTGCAGCAGGCACTTATTTTGACAAGACACGTGATGTATAGGTCACTCAACGCGCAGAACACATATTTTGAAATTACGAACCACACACATGACGGGCTACATACATGTTGTGATGAACTCCACATCAAGCGTCCTCGAAAAAAGAAGTCACCGGCCGCCACTGATCAAAGTGTGAAGTCTAGCCTTCATTCAGGTTTTGTCTTTGAAAGTTTAATATTTAGAAAGTCAATCATTCCTATAACCAGGCCAGCTATTGTTACTGAGATAATGCTTACAACAGGGGAATCAAATACCATGTGAGAGGCTTAGACAATGAGTCTGGGACAGAGAAGGACAGAGACTGACTACAGGAATAGGAGAAGGACAGAAATGACTGAAAGCCAAATACATGACATATCGATTAAATGTTAAAAAAGATTTCAAAGTAGTGTTTAATTGTCTGACATGCTATGCCTAAAAGTAATATTACAATATATTGGGTGATGATTCGTGTTTTCTTTTTTAACCTTTAAAGGATTAGTCAGTTTTCTTAAAAAAAAAAAAATCCAGATAATTTACTCACCACCATGTCATCCAAACTGTTGATGTCTTTCTTTGTTCAGTCGAGAAGAAATTATGTTTTTTAAGGAAAACATTCCAGGATTTTTCTAATTTTAATGGATTTTAATGGACCCCAATACTTAACAGTTTAATGCAGTTTAAAATTGCAGTTTCAAAGGACTCTAAACGATCCCAAACGAGGCATACGGGTCTTATCTAGCGAAACGATTGTCATTTTTGGCAATAAAAATAAAAATATGCAATTTTAAATGGACTGCATTTATATTGCGTGTAGATGTCGAAAGGTCACGTGTTACATATATGAAACGCACAAAAGCATTTAAACAATAAACTTACACAAAGACATTAATTAGTATCATTCGACATACAACAACGTCGGAACGGTCCTCTTTCTCCACACTTGTAAACACTGGGGCGTAGTTTTGCATACGTCATCCGTGACCTCTGGGCTTGATGACGTATTGCGTGAGTTCGCGCTGGCACGTCACACGACCGGAGGAAGACGAGAAGTTGTGGTTTAAAAGTGCATATTTTTTATTTTATCGTTTCGCTAGATAAGACTCTTGTGCTTCGTTTGAGATCGTATAGAGTCCTTTAAAACTGCAATTTTAAACTGCATACTGTTAAGTATTGGGGTCCATTAACATCCATTAAAATGAGAAAAATCCTGGAATGTTTTCCTCAAAAAACATAATTTCTTCTCGACTGAACCAAGAAAGACATCAACATTTCGGATGACATGGTGGTGAGTAAATTATCTGGATTTTTTTAAGAAAATGGACTAATCCTTTAAATGCATATTTCAGGTTTTTATTGACATTTGGATTTGTCATTAGTGCATAATTTTAACCTTGGCAATTATTTAATGACAAATAAAATGTCAAAACATAGCAACATATGCTATATTTCGTAACTTTAATGAAGTATGAGGACAGTTTAATACTAATGAGAAAGTTTAGAGATCAGTGTTGATTATTGAAACTTTATTGAAACTTTCATGTCTTTAAGGGTAAATAAATGATTTTTAGTTATGAAAGTATATAAAACTGATTTAAGATTAGTGTTTTAAATGTTATTTTTCAGTGTAATATTTATTTATTTAAAATAAAAAGCAAAGACGGGCTCGTCTGAGAAACAGGAGCTCAGGTATTTTGAGAGACAGGAGGAATAGTTTCTGTATGGGGTGACCAGCCGACTCTGCACTCTTTGTCGTTCAGCAGAAAATGAAAAGCTTGACTCGACTTTAATTCAACGCAAATCTGTTGTCTCCCTCTCTTTACTGCTTATACTCTGTCTCTCTGTCTCTGTTTCTCTCTCTCTCTCTTCCTCACACACTCTCTATGTTCTCTCTCAGTGGCTTTGATGATTAATATGGCAGCTCAGAAGAGGCACATGCACATTTCAGCACAATTAATGCAAATAATGTAGAAATAAAGTAAAGTGCTGAATGCTGAAATGATTTGGGATCTGGAGACAAAGTAAAGTCATTATTCATGTTAATCTGTATGGAAATGGTATGGAGTCCAAATCAAAACCCATGTGCTCTGTATATTGCAGATGACAGGCTTGTGGCCCTCCTTCGCCATCACAACTTCCTTCAAGAGCTGCAAGACATTGCTGAGGAAGGTAAGAGTCTACGTTTACTCAATATCTGATTGGACAAGTGTGAAAGTCTTCTAGAGAAAAGCTAATGGCAGCAGAATGTCGGCTGGGTGCTAATGGTGTTTTTGGCAGCAGTAAGGTCATTTGTAATGTAGAACAAAGAATTGAATAATGCACTACTGAAAGAGAATCAAGAAGGTGCTGTGTCAACTTGTGATAGGGGCCAATGAGAGAGGCCAGAAACACCCAGGTGACTTACTTGATCATGTGACCAGCCTTCCTGAAAACACAATGAAAACTGCAGGTGAGATCTATCTATGTATCTATCTATCTATCTATATACTATTGCAGATTAAAGAATATTCAAAAGAGCGCTTAACCTCACAATAACCCTCTGCCGTATCACAGATGATCAGTCAATGCTGGTTGCCATGGAGAAACCAGAAGAGGCTGCAGAGAAAAGAGGAGCCGGTGAGGAGAGTGAGGAGTCAGAGCAGGAGTCTCAAAAAAGAAACAACATTGCAGAGGAAGAAGAGAATGAAGAAGATAAAAATCTTGGCAATCATGTCTCCATGAACTTGGAACAGAAGAGAGAGTCACAAGAGAAAGCCACAATAACAGACAGGGAGAAACAGGAGGAAATGAAGCCCTACAGCTTTGAAAAGAAGGAAGAAAATGATCTAATTCATCACAAAGAGGGTAATTATGAATCTGCATTGTAGCATGTCACATCTGCTACTGTCAGGATGGATATTTGAGTTTGAAACATCAGCCATTATGATGCATAACTACCCTGCTGAGAAGACGTAGATTTCCATGCTGATGCAATCTGTTTTTTGCCGCTGTTTTGATGCTGGGTTCACTTGTGAAGCAGTGTGTTTTGAAGATGAACCTTGTTGAGCAGGTGGTTGAGCTAGTTATGTTATAAAAAATTACTTTTCAGTAATTTTGCATTGTTTCCAATACAAAGTTTAATTAGGGGTCAAGCCCAGAATGGGCGAAGACCCCTATTGTATCTGTTAGTTTTCTTCTTTATTATTCTTTATGGTCTAATTATTATTATTTAAGTATTTGCTTAAGAAAAAAGCTAAAAAGAAACAAGAAATATCTGTTTGCTGATAGGGTAAGAAAAACAATCTAATACAAAAGAAATATGACATTTTTACTGCATTGGCAAACTTTGGTTTTGTTTAAAAACCATCACAAAATGTGTCTGAAATTAAGACTTTTATGCCATTTTGCAACTCCTGTTTTAAAAACATTTCAATAATTGTATTGAAAAAACAAGACAAAACACTTAGTAAGAAAATAATTTTTGCCGTTTAAGAAGCCATTAGGAACACCAGCATGCATCCCATGCAGCAACACTGATCTTTTAACACACATGAATTTCACATGTGCACAACATTAAATTCACATGCACAAAAACACTTGATCACATCCAAGACATGGTTTTTGAACACTTTTTGTGGATTGCATGTAAAAACAATGAGATCACATGTGCAACGTGATGTCAAAAACGTCACATGTGGATAGCATGTCCAGTGTTGGCTTATAGTTACTAAAAAATGTAATAAATTACACATTACAAGTTCCTTTCAAAAGTTATATTATTATGGTAACACTTTACAATAAGGTTGTATTAGTAAACATGAGTAAATATATGAATTAACTAATATAGTTTTTCATCATGTACTGATTCTTGTTAATGTTAGTTAATACTAAAATGGCATGGTTCATTATCTAATGTTAATAGTTACAACGCTTGATTTATGTATTAGTAAATGCTGAAATGAATATGAACTAAGAATAATAAATGCTGTAGAAGTATTGTTCATTGTTAGTTAAATTGTTAACAAATGCAACCTTATTATAACGTCTTACCATTATTACATTATTTATTACTCTCATCCAACAGTGATTAGTTACACTAGTTGCACTAATTTTCCATTACATTAACAAAATTGGTAATTGCATAATTTTTGCAGTCTGTGAATCTATGAAAGTTAAAGACAAATAAAGAGTACAACTGGCTCAAACTATTTTTTAAACAACTTCTTTAATTTAATAAAGCATTAACATACAGTGCTGTGCGAAAGTCTTGGGCCACCAGAATTAGATTTGTTGTTGTTGCAATGTTGTAGTGATCATATATAATTGTTTCTCAGTCTCTTTAATCGAATACATCCAGAAAATACAGGAAATGTGTATGTAGTTTTAAAAACTGAATAAAAATGTAAGTTTTTAAAGTAAACTCCCCTTCCACTTGAGCAATAGCACTAAACTGCAGGATCTCTTAAACATAAATGAAATTGAATCCTAATTTTATCCTTCTAATTTTAGAAATTTGTCTTTTTACTTCATTCTGCTCAAAAACGCTCAAGATGTGTTTACACTAAACACCGACGAGAAGACGACATTTAATCCTGAAAATGTATTTTTTGTACATATTTCCTGTATTTTCTGTTTGTATCTTGATAAAATAGATTGAAAAATAAATATGGAGGCCTAAGACTTTTTGCACAGCACTGTATATACCAAAATCTGCAACAGGGCTCAAGCAGGTAGAAGCAACCAAACATGTTAGCTGAACAAAAAAGAGCTCGCTTCCTGCGTTGGTGACTAACTAGCCATTTTTTGGATGGTAACCGTGATATTAAGACAATTCTTTTAGTAAATAGTAATAAGTAATATTATTACAGCAACTAGTTACTGCTCAACGCTGAACATATCAACACATGTTGCTCATGTGATCCCATGGGATTTTTTGCATGTGAATTTTTATGTGGCTTTTCTGTAATGGATTAAAAAGAAATAAATCTCCCACACCATTTTTAGATTAAACAAATAGCCACAATACCTCTCCTAACCATTTGCCATCTTCCAATGTTCAATCAATATGAAAGCAATCACCATTCCTTTAAAATCTATAAAATGCAAGGTAATTTAATTGAATATCAGAAGGGTCTAATGCAGACGGTGAGGTTGAAAGGATGAATCAGAAGTGAGTGAAGAGAGTTTGAGGAGTGGGGGTGGGAGATGATTTAGCTTTGTTCTATAAACAGGCTGGTGTGGATAGATGGCAGTGCTAAGTGCCTCCATCTGTGAAATAAATACCGTGCTGCATCGAACTGATTCGGTAATTTATCCTAAAGACCACCTTTATTGGGCATCTAGCTTAAGTGGTCTAGGGCATACTCGGGGTGAATATTTAAACCAAACCAAAGGTGCTTTTGTTAACAGAAAACAAATAACAATCATGACCCATATTAAATATTTTTCAGCACAGATTCTGACAGATTGCCCAGTAAACAATTACGGTCTTTCAACGTTGAAAAGAAGGACAAATTTGACGTCTTTTCAATTTTCATTTTCAACCTTCAGTGGACCAAAATTAGAAGTTGAAGGTTTACGTCTACTCAACGTCCAATAGACGACTTTTTGCTAGCTGGGTGTCAATCACAAGATTTGTACCAACAAGCCCATTTCCAGGAAATCACATTGTTTTATCAGTACGGACAGAAGGGTAAGGGGGTTATCTGGGTAAAGAGGCATCCAGCAATGGATCAGCAATGAGCTGGCAGGAGAAAGCATTTCATTTAGAAAAGTGGAGTCTTTGCTGATGCTGCATTATAGCACATGGCACCTTTTGATAAAAGTGTGTGTGTGTAGAATAATGAATAGGAGAGAGGGTGTGAGAGAGAGACGATGTAATAATAATACAATCATAACCGTCTTCCTATTCATCTAAAGGGGCAACGCTTACAGATGGTCTAGAAGCAAATCCCCAGGTAAAACAATCCATCATGGAGGACATCGGCGAGCCTAGAGGACCTGAGGAGGAGAAAACACATTCAAAAGAAGAGCAGAAGGACGAGATGGAGGAAAAGAGAGACGCTGGAGCAAAGCGCTGGAATCGCATGAGCAAACTGGCCCACAAGAGGGTGGAGACAGGCCAAAACTTAGAAGAGCACAGGGAGACATCACAGCACTCCAAGGAGAGAATGGATCAAGAGGGGGAGCTGTGGAGGAGCCCAGAGGAGAAGGAGCTGCAGCTTATGGCACAAACTGAACCGGAAGATAAGAGGGATGAAGAGGGCAGTGCCAGCAGAAAGACAGAGGTAAAACACCCCGCAGTAGATTGTGATTATTTTCACCATCATAAAAAGTTTAGAATTTTGAATAATATAAAAAATGTAATTGTTTTGACATTTAGCTGATTTAACCCAGTGGGTTTGGTTTGGCACTTTTTTTGGTGTAGTCCACTCAGGGCCGGCCCATCCAATACACGCAATTGCCTGGGGTCCCGTGACAAGACGAGAAAATGTGCTAATTTTCCAGCTGCCCTAGAGTTAAACATTTGATTTTTACGGTTTTGGAATCCATTCAACTGATCTCCGGGTCTGGCTGTACCACTTTTAGCATAGCTTAGCACAATCCATTGAATCTGATTAGACCATTAGCATCACGTAAAAAAATAACCAAAGTGTTTCAATATTTTTCCTATTTAAAACTTGACTCTTCTGTAGTTACATCGTGTACTAAGACCGACGGAAAATTAAAACCTGCGATTTTCTAAACAGATATGGCTAGGAACTGTACTCTCATTCTGGCGTAATAATGCCATAACATATGGCTGCAGGAGGTGCAATGGTATTACGCAGCTGCCGAAAATAGTCCCCTTGGTATCTTTCAATAGCAGGGGTCAATTTTCAGGCACTACATAATATCATTGCACCTCCTGCAGCCATGTTACGGCAGTCCTTGATTATTACGCCAGAAAGAAAGTAGCCATATCTGCCTAGAAAACGGCTTTCACAGATGACATAAATTTCTACCAATACATTTAAACAACTATTAATTTTCTGTCGGTCTTAGTACACGATGCAACTACAGAAGAGTCAAGTTTAAAAATATCAAAACTCTTTGGTTACTTCTAGCGGGATGCTAATGGTCCAATCAGATCCAATGGATTATGCTAAGCTACGCCAAAAGCGGTAACGACAGACCCAGCTGAATGGATTCCAAAACGGCAAAAACCAAACGTTTAACTCCAGGAAAGCTGGAAAATGAGCATCAAATAAAAAGTGCAGTGTCCCTTTAACCTGGAAAATGTAATGTCCATATTTGGCCCAAGCATTGGTTAAAAATAACCCAGCATGTTTTAGAGTGCAATATGAAGAAATCTGTAAAAAGCGTTTTTACTAGTTGCTACTAAATGTTTTAAAAATCAACAGAGAATATAAATGAATAGGCTATATAAAAAAATGTAAATTATTTTTATCTTCTCAGGATGCTGAGATCGAGAATCTGGCTGCCATCGAGTCTGAACTAGAGAGTGTGGCTCAGAAACTTCATGAAATGAGACGAGGGTGAACCAGACCAGCCCTCCACCTTTATCCAATCTGTCCTTCATCTCTCCTTCAGTAGAAAGGCATGGTAACTTGAGATGAGGTACTCACCTTCTCGCTCGGTCCACAGCAGTGTAAGCGCCACTGATTTTCTGCTTCATCCCTTGTAACATGATCATCCTGAAAGTGACTCCTCCGGTGTAAACCATTAAGGTCCTGAGGCGAATCCCATCATGTTCTCCCCCAGCTACTGCGCTTTGCTTTATTGTGCTTGCTAACTGAGCAAATGTGGGCATTAAGTGCATATAATGTAAGATAATTCTTATTTACTAAAAACTAACAAGAATCTCCTATAATGTTGACATTTTAACACACATGTACACGTCTGAAAGATTGTAACTGATGTTATGGAGTCTTATGATCCATAGGCAATAATGTTTATATTAGATTTGGTGATGAAAATAATGAACTGCTTTTTGAGATTTTTGGCATTTACTGTAAGAAAAGAAATAAAGATTAAACAGAACATGTTTTTTTTTCTAAGTAAATGATTCAAAGTATAAAACATCAAATAATTTCCAACATCAGAGAGCTTTTAATGTCTGGTTCATGGCTTTGTATAATTTAATGGGCTTTTTCTGGCCCGAAAAGAAAAAAAATCAACGTATATACAAATTATACATCATGTACAAATATAACAACTGTCATTCACTCACACATACGTTGTTTAAATCTACATGACTTTCTTCTGTGGGCTTTCTTCTATTAGGAAGAAAGTTAGTGACTGACTGTCTCATTCGTATTCATTGTACATATAAATAATTTTCTTGTGTCAGTTTTGCTTGTGTTCCATGGAAGAAAGATTATAAAAATGCGTATGCGTATGAACGTCACCATGCAGAGACAGAACGTGAAGGGTTTCCCTTTAACACAAACTGTGTTAAAACAGCAACTTTAACACATGTGTCATAATGAAGAAGAGTGTTTACAAGAAATACAACTACATAAAAATCAACAGGTTCCTTCAGATATGAAATGGTTAGGCCTACTCTATTAAACATCACTCTACAATCTGTGTTACATGTTTCTGAAAAGTAAACACAGCTCCAGATTCAGTTTTTCAGAATAAATGTGACCAGTTTGCTTGAAACTGCATTAAAGGTGTTCTGGTCAAGAGGTTTTTTGGCCAAGTTTATCATACTTTTTAGAAGCATTAATGTTGATAAGGCACTAATGTCCTTAAAAGTGCAGCATCTAACAGTAACAAAGCATGACACTTTCCTTTCAAGTTATGTATCTCATTAATGTACTAATATTACTAAGATTTTCAATTCATATTTTCTGTAAATAAAATTCAGTGCAAATCGTTTATAAAAAATAACATATATGGACAAAAGTATGGGATGCCCCCTTCTAATGACCAGGTTTGACTACTCTAGTCATTTCATTGAACACAAATCTCAATGCTACAGCATATAATGATATTCTAGAAATGTGTGTGTTTTGAAATGTTATCACAGACAGCAGACGACCCTGGGCCGGATCCGCACCAAAGTCATCTGCTGTGGCACCTCATTTATAAAGCGTGCGTATGCAGAGATTTGATCGTAAAGTGTGCTTTCGCAAAAAATCCACGGCAAAGTCCATATTTATAAAAACTGTCTTTGACGTGGAAAAGTGCTTGTACTTTAGGGTCTGAGCAGACGTACGCATTTTTGCTTGTCTGATTGCTGCAGGTTTTTGGAAATATAAGCCATTCTTGCTGCACGAAATTTTGTTTAAACATTGACAAGCACTCTTTTATATGTCTATGACATTAATTAGGCATCGTTTAAAGACGGAGGATTGAAACTGCTCAACTGCGCACAACTTCAAGATCATTTGCGATTTATAAATTTCACATTTGAAAGAAAGAGGTACGCACGTATAAGCATAAGTTTGGTTTATGAATCATACGTACGCATTTTTTATAAATGATCGTAAGATCAAATGTAGGAAGATTTTTACGCAGCATTTTATAAATGAGGGCCTTGGTGCGGGTCTGGTGCAGATCTGGCACACTCGTCTGGGAGCAGTTTGAGAATGGACCTTTCTTATTCCAACATGACAATGTCCCATGCACAAACTAAGGTTAAAAAAAAAAGGATTGATTCAGTCTGGTGTGGAAGAACTTGACTGGTCCCAGACCTAAACCCTGCTGAACACCTTTGGTATGACTTGCAGGGTTTGACTCAAACGCATCAATGACTTGTAGACAAAGTTACAGTCATTTCAAAACAGATATAGGCCCTTCCAAAACTTGTATAGCATTAATATTTGTTTTGATATGAATTGCTAGAATAGATGAAACATGTTTATTAGAAGGGAGCGTCCCAATACGTTTGGCCATATAATGTATATTTCCAAAATCAGATTTCCCCTTCAAACATTCATTTAAATTAAACAACTCAAAATTAAATTAAACAATCACAACACATTTAATCACATTGATAAAGCAACATCATTAAATGAGGGTTTGTATGGTAATGATATAATCTGTTAGGGCCACAGTGTCACTGTGATGAAGTCTCAGCTGCTGATAAACTGGATCTAGCGTGCTGGTGAAACTTTGGAGCCATGCAAGCCCCGCAGCAATTCAGTCCCTTTTGGGAGTCTCTTTTAATTCCCTCGCTGTCCATCAACCAGCAATTGCTTTCATTTCCCAGCATGCCGCAGGGCTTCCCACCGGCCACGGATGGATTCTGTGTTATTCCGTTCGCTTTCGGATGACCGCATGACGCTCCCTTAGACACCTGACCCTGCAGGACGCTGGTGATGTGCTTCAGCAAGTCATCAAAAAACTCTGGGACTCCCTCATAACCTGGATGATAAATGATGGTCATTTCAGATTACAGGAGTTAGTGCGATTTTGTAATCGTGCTGAAAGGGATGAAGAGCAGATTTATAAAATAGCATTGGGTGAGGACAGATATCATCTGTTGCTGTACTCTTGTACTGCCGCGGGACTCGTTGCACGTACCGCTGAGAGATATCAAAGGGCCTTTCCCTGCTAGATACACAAGGTCACCATAGCAACAAGCCGAGAGAAAGCCAGGTGGCTTTTAAACGTACTGTAAGCCGACAAACAGCAATCTATTATAAATTTCTCAAACCTCGCTCTGGAGAATGAGTAAAATGATGATGATAAGCTGAAAGAAGGACACTCTTAAAAATACAGATTGTATGTGATGCCATAGAAGAACCATTTGTGGATCCCCAAAGAACCTTACAGTCAAAGCTTATTAAAGAATCCTTTTTATAGTCTGAACCCTTGTGTATATACTTTGAACCATACAGCCTAACAATGAACATTTTAGGAACCTTTATTTGAACATCTTCACTTTTTCTTAATAGTTGTAGTGACTATAAAGTAATTACGTAACCTCATACTAAAGAATGTGAAGAAATAAAGGCTTAATGTTTATTAGGTTTAACAAAGACCAATCGCCTCTGTGTGACTCCCTACTGACACCATGTGGTCTGTCAGCTTTTATGCACTGCTGATTATGAAAGTATACAGGATTAGGGTTCACTGCATAAAGATACAGCATGTACATGTAAAGACACACCCTAGGACCCTTCTGTTTCGTAAAACTTTCAAGGAAACCGCACGTACCAGGAAAAGCATTGATATCGATGACGGCGTGCTGTCCCGTCTGGTTGTTGATAATGATGTCAATCCCAAACAGAGAAATGCCGAGAGCCTCTCGTAACCTTTTGGAGATTTTTTGAATGACGTCATTGTTCGGTTCCCAGTACTGACCCTCCATGTTGTCCCTCTAGAGGAAACCAGAAATAGGAAAACATGTAAGAAATGCTTTAGTTAAATATTTACTATAATTATTCATAGCTTCTACAAAGACACATTTGATTTGTAAAACCAAAAGGAATATATATTTAATGAAATCTGGTTACTTTAGCCTTTTAAACAGAACACTTTTTTTTTAATGTCGAAGGTACACTTTTTTAAAAATTAAACAATAAACATTTTTACTTTAGTTTTAAAGATGAGTTTTGTTGACTTACATAGGTCAGATGAGAAGACGACTCTGGTTTGGACACATGGTGACTGTTAAAGGATATAGATCTCCTGTCTATGCAATAAAACACAAAACTATTGTTTAGTTTTCCAAAAACAAAACAAAAATGTAATAAGGTTAACCTAATCTTATCATTATTCTTGATTTTTCAAAATGTATTCAGTCATATCCATTCCTTTACTCCTTTGTCTTACTGTAAAGTCACAAAATCCTATAGACAAATATTATAACAGTTTTGCTAATAAACTTCAATACTGTTGTAATAAACTGCTAATAAACTGTGTGTCTCATAAAAGGTGCTTGTTTATAAATTCACGAGTTCACATTTACATAGCATTCAACCCTGTATCACGAAATTATGTACCTATAGTCACGTATATTTGTGAGTCTTTTCCGTAACACTGACAGGTTTTTCTGCCTTTTTGCGTGAACATGTCACGTATTTCTGTTTACGTGTCATTGTCACGTATTTGTTACTCAACTGTTTTGTCCTATTTTTAAACCATTTTCGCTTCGGTTTAGGGTTAGATTTACACAAAATGACATCCTTACCCAAACCCAACTCTAACCCTAATGCAGGCGAGGCGACAATGGTTTAAAAATTATAAAATATTAAAAAAAAATCATGAAAAAATGTTTAGGGTTAGATTTGTTGTTTGCGTAACTTTAAGTATTGGTTTATACCTTTTTTTATGATTAATTTTTGTATATTTTATGATTTTTAAACCATTGTCGCCTGCATTAGGGTTAGAGTTGGGTTAAACAGATTAGTAACAAATACGTGACAATGACACACAAACAGAAATACGTGACATGTTCATGCAAAAAGGCCGAACGTATTTCTGTTTACGTGTCACTTTCACGGAAAAGACTCCCATATATACGTGACTATGGTACATCACCTCGCCATACTGGGTTGTAGCATTAACATTAACTTAGATTTTAACTGGGATAGATGCACTAGAGTGGGGCGATGGGGTGGAGGAAAGATGCTGCAAAAACTGTCACCATTCTGACATCTTAGATGAGTCGGCCATTGAACACATACCATGTCAAAAACAAAATAAACCACTTTTCAATAGAAGAAAAAAATTCCTCTTATGTCAACATAATGTCCCAGACAGGGTAAGAGGCCCTAGACATCAAACAGAGTTGCTCACGAGTGCCATTAATGTCAATCTTACTTCGTCCCTGATACAGCTTTCAAACATAAGGTCACCTTATAAACAGACAAGCTATGTTTGTTAAGATATAACTCTGGGTGGATGGCTTGGAGACCAGATGTCTAAATTCCTTAACCTGGTACCATATAAAGCGATTTTATTGGCTGAGATGGTGCCTAGTAAACTTGTGTCCCATCTTGTCACGCACATCGAGTGCAATTTGTTCATTTGTCTTTATATCCACGTGTGTTATGTAAATATAGAAGTATAGGAGTTGTTTGATTCTTATATCTTGCTAGAAAACATATTGGTAAACAAAGTTGTAATAACGTCAAATGCTACATCATTTTGTATACAATACAATACATTTTTTTTGGTAGGATGTAATGTAAAGCAACAGACCTGTGGGTCCAGAAGGAAAATTTCTAATTGAAGGCCGCTGTACCACGCTGTAAGCCTCTCCCACTACAAACACCTTATACAGCACTGCATTATGGTTGATGAAGCTCTGGATTACACATGGTGGCTTGATGTCTTTCAGATCTTCTTCACTAAAGATGATGGCCATCTATTGAACAGAAACCGAATGAGCAGTTTACAACACATTCCCAAGCATGTAAAAAATATATAGATTGTTTTAATGGTCATTAAATGTATGGAGGCAACATAAAATGCATAGTAAACCTTGAATTGTGAAGTGTGGTTGCATAATATGTACTTACACAACACTAAAATTGCCACATATGAAACCCCCAATCTATTTTCAGTATGTTTTTGCCCTTCCCCATAGCTAAGCAAACCTTAGGCTGACTGTCATAAAAACCATGACAATAATCTTTTACACCTCACATTGTCAACACCGTGAAACAAATGCACTAGTGTCTTTATTATTCTGAAGGAATGTGAATGATCTGAGACTTTAGTCACTGATAAAGATATGGTCTCCATAGCAACAGGCCAAGAGGCGACTACGCACCCCTGTTAATGATCCACGAGGACAGCAGGAGTGCCTGTGATTCAATACACAAAGAGCTCTGGCTTTATTTGCTAATGTTCACGCGTGACAAAATAAAACTCAAGTCGTTTTTTTGCATTACACAAGTGCGGTGACTGAAATGAATCAACATGCCCTTAAAAACAGAAGTGACTACAGTGTTGTTGAGATAATAAAGAAAATATACAGTACAGTGCATTTCAATGTAATAAAGTCCCAATCAGGTTTCTCACTAAATGACAAATCCGGCTCATTTGATCTCTGTGACACTTTTTAACTGTGATAAGAAATTATATTAATCAGACACTAATGAGGCTTGTTAAAAATGATTAACTAACATCATGTACTTTCATGTAACAGATATGAAAAATTGAGAAATATAGTATTTATCTTTTACCTAATATACTGTATAATAAAGCATTTACCTTAAAGGAAAACACCACCGTTTTTCAATATTTTACTATGTTTTTACCTCAACTTAGAGGAATTAATACATACCTAACTTTAAATCTTTGTGCAGCACTTCTTGAATGTGTAAGTGTTAGCCTAGCCCCATTCATTCCTATGGCTCCTAACAAAAGTTTTATTTTGTGTCACCATACTTACTCGTGTAACTACTAGTGTAACAGTCTTCAAATACGGAAAACATGGAAGTGTTTGGTGGCTTTTAAATTCATCCCTGTTTGGAGCCATAGGAATGAATGGGGCTAGGCTAAATGCTAACACATTCACAACGAGCTGTACAAAGATTGCATTACAAAGTGCATGCATTGAAAAAATATAGGTATGTATTAATTCGCTGAGGTAAGGACATAGTAAAATATTGAAAAACTGTGGTGTTTTCCTTGAAGTTGGGCACAAGTTGATGTCTTATTTACACTTTATTTGTGTTATAATGTTAAACATAATTAAAGCACAAAATTCCCTCTTTTTGTTGTGAGTAGTATTAGATATGTTGAAAAAAATAATATCTAACATAAAGTGATCCAAAGTTGGAATATGACAATGTACCATATTAGATCTGTACCAGCTTAATATATTTAATCATATAGTTTTTAATTATTAACTCATCGTGTAAATAAATAAAGAAAAACATTCAGTGAGGTTTCAGGCCCTTGTTGAAAGTGGCATGATAGTAAAGGAGAGTAAAATCTATAGTGACAATAATGTCCTGGATGTTTTCTTACCTCATGGGAGTTGATGCCATGAGCTACTTGAGTTTTGCAAACTGAAATAAAACAACATTTGTATGAAAAGCTGCATCATGATACATAAAGAAGTATACAAGAAACACAAGATTTTGAAGGGTAGAAACTCACTGAAAGGAAATGTTATTCCATCTTTGGGAAGCTGCTCCAGGGTCTCTGCTCTACATTCACTCTTGAGCACCATGAAGGGTGGAGAGCAGATCCTGTCATATACAAAAAAAACATATTTATGAAGAGAAAGAGATGAGCATATGGGACAGATAAATGTTACTTATATGCAAAGTGAACAGTTGGATCAATTTTTAAAAAAAACCCTAAAAATATAAGTTTGTTCAACTTATAATTTCACTTTTTTCATTTAAGTTGAATTATTTTTTTAAGGGTTACCAATTGAAGTAACTTTTTAAGTTGAACCAAGTTTTCACTTTTTACAGTGTGTGTAACATTTGAGATATACATAAATTTAAATCTGTGCATTCGTCAGATGCTTTTGAGCAAAGCCACTTAAAATACATTTTCGGCAAATGTTTATAGGAAGCAAATCTTTTGGCATTGCTTGTGCCAACATTAGATAAAACTAGGCCTATCTTTAAATTTGAAAAACTATTTTTTGTGTCATCTCCTTTTCTCTTGGCACCTTATTAATTTGAACATGTTTGCTTACACTTCTGACTGCACTTGTTTCTAAAAGTCTGGTGTGTTTTAACCCCAAACTGTTTTCTTTGATGTGATTCATTTTGTTTTCATCTCGTTCTCGTCTCTTTCTTTTCTCAAGCGCACACAACTGAAATCTGCATCTTGTTGAGATTAACCAGCACACTATGAACATATTGCCTTGTAGACATACAGTACAGTTTGTCTGCGTCCTGATTTGTTACCTGTCCACATTTTAAGCAAGGTCTATAATTTCTACACAACAAATTATTACTGGATCTATGAAAACATTCACAACTAAACCACAGAGATATCTGCAAAGTTTCGACTTGCTTTTGATCTACAAACAGTCTATTTTTAGTCCATCATAAACAGTATTTTACATCAGCACATAAATCAAACAAAACAATGATGTGAATGATGTGATGTATAAAGATATGGGTTTATTGTGATTCGTTATAAACCCAAAGGATAAACTTGCTCAAACCAAGTCAAGTGACCTTATATATAGTATAGCTTGACTAATAGCCAGTGTTTCATAATCAAACACTAGGACCACAACGTGTTGATGTCATCTACTCACATGGTGAATACATGTAAGCAATAGATTAGTTCATGGAAAATATGTAAGACTCATTTTACTTAATCGGTCATCGATTGCGTTTGCTGATAGTGTCCAACATGCAGTTGTATCAGGCAAGTGAATTATTTCAAAACTGGATCTTGTGTAATACACAGGCTATATAAGCTGTGTTATCTTTACCCAGAATCCCTTGCAGTGTTGTTTTATAAGTTAATAGCCATAGAGGCGGTTGCCTGGTGAACGGATCCAAGAAAATAGTCACTCCTTTTGTATCCTAGACAGAGTCTTTTCTTTCTTAGAGACAGAGGAAGCAATGAGGCTGATGGTTAACTTCACACTAACCCTCAGCTGACATTTATGTACTCATGGATCCCTCTGGTACAACCCTGAATAGCACTTCTATTAGTTCTTCTGGCTTTCATGAGACAACACATAGAGGACAATACAGGAACTTTCCATATGAAATAGTAGTCCATGCTGATTGGTTAACTTCCAATTAGCTTCTTTTTATACAACGTATTGCATAGTATTAGTTATATATCTGAAATCTTCATTTTTATAACATCTACAGTTTTTCCGAATTATTAAGATGGATATTTTGAATGAGAGTGATATTTGAGAAGTAATCCCTTCGGCACTACTCGCACTCACTCACAGCTGGTTATCCAGCCGGGCCTCTTGCTCTTTATGTAGCCTGTGAATGCATCATGCAAGCAGTACAAAGAATGAACAACTCAGCAGCTTTAGGGCATAAGCCCTCCATAAGCCTCACACTTCCCCTGCGAAAAAGCCAAATTCTGCCCTTCTTGTGTTAGCCCACCTCTAGAGAATAAAGGAGGATCTAAAGGTCTGGTTTACAGAAACCTTTAGCACATGTAGAAAAACTGTCAGAAGACTGATGAATGGTTGACAATTCAAGCAATGTTACTGAAGTTCAGATTCAATGTTACCGATATTCAGATCAATGTTATTGATGTTCAGATTCATTGTTACAGATATTCCGTTTCATTGTTACTGAAGTTCAGATTCATTGTTACTGATGTTCAGATTCATTGTTACCGATATTCAGATTCAATGTTACCGATATTCCGTTTCATTGTTACTGAAGTTCAGATTCATTGTTACCGATATTCAGATTCAGTGTTATTGATGTTCAAATTCATTGTTACCGATGTTCAGTTTCAATGTTGCCGATGTTCAGTTTCATTGTTACCGATGTTCAGTTTCATTGTTACTGAAGTTCAGATTCATTGTTACTGATGTTCAGATTCATTGTTACCGATGTTCAGATTCATTGTTACCGATGTTCAGTTTCAATGTTACCGATGTTCCGTTTCATTGTTACTGAAGTTCAGATTCATTGTTACTGATGTTCAGATTCATTGTTACCGATCTTCAGATTCAATGTTATTGATGTTCAAATTCATTGTTACGGATATTCAGATTCAATGTTATTCTGATTCATCGTTACCAATATTCAGATTCAATGTTATTGATGTTCAGATTCATTGTTACCGATGTTCAGTTTCATTGTTACTGAAGTTCAGATTCATTGTTACCAATGTTCAAAATCATTGTTTGAAAATGTTTAGATTCATTGTTTAACAATGTTCAAAACCATTGTTACCGATGTTCAGAATCATTGTTACCAATGTTCAGAATCATTGTTACCGATGCTCAGATTCGTTGTTACCAATGTTCAGATTCATTGTTACCGATGTTCAGATTCATTGTTACCGATGTTCAGATTCATTGTTACCGATGTTCAGATTCATTGTTACCGATGTTCAGATTCATTGCTAACGATGTTCCGATTCATTGCTAAAAGTGTTCTGATTCATTGCTAGCAGTATTCGGATTCATTGCTAACGGTGTTCAGATTCATTATTACCGATGTTATCGTTATTAAGATTCAGGGGAGTTTTCCCGGATAGGGCTTATCCTAGTCCCAGACTTAAATGTATGTTTGAGCTGCCTTAATTTAAAACACCCTGTACTGACATATCTTAATATATATCAGTGCCATTGTTTTGTCTCATGATGCACACTAGCATTGTTTTTTCATTGCTTCATTGCTACTACATGTTTGTTTCTGTAGAGACATTTGTGTTTCTGCTGTAGACAGACCTTGCATGGAGTCTTCAATTTTATGGATTAGCTTGTATGACTTGCATCTGTCCAGCAGGGTACGTATGGCCGGAAGAGGATCCAGAATTACGGTTTCAGGGTGAGTGTCTATGTAGTCCTTGAAAGAGATTTAAAACACTGACAATTCATTCACTGAGTAAGTAGGTTGCACATTGCTGTATGGATCAGTATTATACCATTTAAAGGAGTAGTTTACCCAAAAATGGTCCCCATTGAATAGACCATAGTATTTTTTTCCTACTATAAAAAGTCACTGGACCCCATTTTTAAGGTGGACTACTTCTTTAATTTCAAAGCTGTTATTGTGCCATCACTTTTCACAAATTAGAAAGACTATTTCAGTCAGTTCATGCTTTCATTCTTACGTTCTCAAATCTTACTGTTAATTAAAAAGCATGGCAATGTATTCGCTCTTAAGTGTATGTGCTTATTTACCTGAACACCTTGTATGAGTAGTCGGGACTCTGTGACATTCTGGTCAGCATCAACAATGTGGTCAGTCAGCTTATGGATGATGACATCGAATGGACCCTGCTTCTCTATTGGCTGGGTCAGATCCAGCTAGACCGGGGAAACAAGATCTCAGTAAACATCCACATGCCATATTCAACAACCTTATACTCAATGTAAATTTATGAATAAAAATATATTTTTCTGTGAGCACACTACATACTATATTATTTATACCATATTTTAGGTATGCTTATATGCATCTTAGTAAATTCAATTGAATAGGTTGAGAAAATGGGTTCAAGTGGAAAATGATCACTATTATGTTTAGAAATTCCGGTGAATCCAGTTTCTTTGAATTCTGACAGCTCGAGGGGTTTACTTGCTGGACAGATGGTTGATGCTAATTGTAAGGTGTACGGTGCATGACACACAAACACAGTGTACTTTTTAATAAAACTAGCGAATGTAGGGAACAATGGGATGACATTTGAATAACAATTGAATATTCAATATGCACAGTACATCACAGGGCTCATGGATCAAATTAATTTAGTTTAAAGGTATAACAGTGCTATCAGCCGCATCAATATTATACTTCTATAACATCACTTCTTTAACGTCAGCAAGTCATCATCACAGTACTACTGCACAATCGCATTGCAGATTGTATATATTTCCAGTCATACTGTTGCTGCTATCACTTATCCTATCGTAAATTATGTGAAGAAGTCGTACCAAGCATTTCAATACATGTATTTCGGCATATGGTCGCATACCAGATGTGATGGCTGTGACCAATAAAACGTATCGGCACACACATCTGCCATTCTGGGTATTACAGTACAACATGTTCTGAAGGCCATAAACGTCACCAACATTGAGAATGGCAGCTTAGGGTAAACAGCGGACAATGTTTAACCTTTGGGGAATAGAGAATATTAAGTTTGGATCTGACCACAAAGGGTCTTGGCAAAAGTCTGAGACGCGGGGGAGCATCCCTAAGTGCATTTTTATTTAAGTTTGGGGTCACTCTATCACAAGCAAAACCAAATATAGGAGCACGAATTAGAGCCCACCAGGGACAGAAAAAAGAGGTGATCCTAAGAGGCTTACTGGCTTATTTCTGAAATGGCTCTGCTTAGAAATGACAATGTCTGGAAATGTTCTCACAGGCAGCGCAACAGAGGTGTTACAACAAACATGACAAAAAGCATTAAGATGACACAGTGACACATAGATTCCAGGCGGACGCAAGATGACACTTCAAAGACTACATCTTCTTTAGTGTATATACAGCTGATACACAAAATCTGAATGAGCCATGCTTTGGTCATGCTTAATTTAAACAGCTGCATCGTTTTGAAGAACCACGAGAAAAGATTCACCAACGTCTGAATATAATAAGGATTTATTTGTGATATAGTAGCAGCAGATTTTAATTTAATTTTTTGATATGGCCTTACTCATTCCATATAAAATTTTCCACAGAATGTTCTTTACATCGCATAGGAAGCAACAGGGCCGGCCCGAGGCATAAGCAAACTAAGCAGCCGCTTGGGGCCCCGTGGCCACCAAGGGGGCCCCCAATCGTTTTTTTTATTTTTACAATTAAATAACTTAAGTAATATAAATGAATGAATATGTATGAATGAATGAATACAAATGAATAAATGAATAATTCAAGACAAAAGAATCTGATTTGCAGACAACTAGCTAGCGTTTGAGACTCATGCGCAATATAGACACCTCGCGTGCATTGACAATTCGCGCCAGTGTGCAAGTGCGCGTAACTGTAATAAATGATAAGCCATGTCACAGAAAAGTATGTATCTCTCTGGTGCCGAAAAGAGAAAGAGGGAAAGGACATTGCGGATTAATATGCAAATTTAAATAGGGAAGGGCTTGAAAATGTTAACATTTCAAGTGATTTTAAACCGTTTAACCTACAAAAAGGCACTAAAGTAAGAAGCTTTCTGGACGCACATGCGTTATGATTAATTCAATTTGATTTCTGTACCTAATGCTAATTTTAGCCCTTACTTAATGTGCAACTTTGTTCTTTTAATAAATGTTTGTAATTTCTTTATTTTTTAATAAAGAAATTGGTGATGGGGCCCCCAAACAAATTCAGCTTAGGTCCCCTAAGATGTTCGGACCGACACTGGGAAGCAAAATAAATCTGCAAATGACAAAAAATTACTTTAGCTGGGTGATATTAGACTGATCTTTGCTAGTTTACAATTCTCATGTTTCCACTTTCCATCTAACCAACTTCTTCCTGAAAAGCAGAACTAAAGCTCTAACTTTGCTGTTGAACGGTGAGGCGCGTGTCGTCCTTACAGGTGTGTAAAATGTAAACTCAGGAGATGAGATAACGGCAAACAAGGTTAATCTACAAACAGTCCTTCCACGATTGTGACATTAAAGTCATTTTTTTCTCTGTAATGATGCTATTTTCTTGGTAACGAACTTGTTACCCGTCACGATTTAGTGATAAGTCTGGAAAATGTGATTTTATGTCAGCGCAATATTTAAAATGTAAAAAATAAATTGTGATTAAAAATGAAAGTACAGAAGAGGTATCCAAAGCAATATTTTAAAGTAAATAGCCCTCAGGTTATTATTATTAATTTTATTAATTATTATTAGAGAATATGTTAAGTAGACCTATCTTATCTCTATGGTGATATCATATAGTTATTGAACCATATATATACTGCACTATGGAACTATAAAATATTTAAATAGCAAAGGAGAACACTTTGACCAGAGAAGGAACCACAAGATAATAAACAAACATTGATTAACAACATCTGCTATTAGAGAACACTCCGCACAAAACCATAAATCATACTCGGGATACTTAAGAAACGATAAAATATCTTTCAAGAAGTGATAACAATAAAAGATGATGAACATTTTGTTATGCTGCCTCCTCATGATTGATTTCATTGATCTGATGATTCAATAATGACATAATCACATTAACTTCCACATTACTGACACACTAAAGTCTAATGTGATCAGCCCACCGATTGTTTACTACGGAGTTAAGTACTTTAGTGACCGTATAAAATCTATGACTGGGCGCAGCTGAGTCTATTGTATGACATAAAAACAGGTCAAAGTCTATCCCTCAGTCTCTTTGCTGTCCACACCCTAAACGGCGTAGATAGCAAAGAGGCATTTATTATACATCTGTCAGCTAGGGAGTGGAGAAAAGCCCTTGGTAAGTCAGAATCTGTCTGGCAAATAATAAAGCTGATAAATAATGGCACCTTGCTCTCTC